>NW_020837951.1:28610590-29047428 GCF_003676395.1 Aethalodelphis obliquidens | reverse complement strand
AGGAAGGAAGGAAGGAAGGAAGGAAGGAAGGAAGGAAGGAAGGAAGGTCCACACTTAGACATACTGTTGTGTTTTAAAGAGTTTTTAAAAGAGTTTAAGTTTTTTAAACAGGACTATTAAGCAGCTAAGAAAAAAAAAAAGATTATTTATAAAGAATCCAAAATTAAGTCCGGGCAAGCAATCAAGATGACGGAGTAGTAGGAAGTGAAGCTCACCTTCTCCCACAAATACATCAAAAATATACTACATGTGGAACAAATCTGGCAGAGGACCTCAGACTGCTGAAAAGGCAAGAAAATCTCCACATAACCAGGTAGGACAAAAGAGGAAAAAAAGGGAGAAAGGAATTGGGACAGGACCAGTGCCCCTGGGAGGGAGCTGTGAAAGACGAAAGGTTCCTGCATCCTGGATGCCCCCACACCTGTGAGGAGATTGGCTGGGACAGAGGGGGGCTTCAGAGCCTTGGAGGAGAACACAGCTGCCAGTTTGTGGCAGCCAAAGTGGAGGGAAAACTGCACAGATGGTCAGTGCCACCACCCTGCACTCCTCAACCTGAGACACACGACCACCTGTGCTGGCGGGGGCTGGCAGCTGGAACTCAGGCTTCAGAGCTCAGAACTGGGGAGAGGACTGGGACTGGCTGTGTGGAAACAGCCTGAGGGGCGCTGGAATCCAATGCGACCACAGCTGAGGTTGTACATGGAGGAAGCCTGGACTGCCTTAGAGGCCAGTCACCATTTTTGGGGGGATGCACGAAGGGACAGACAGGACCTGGACTGTAGCCTTTTTCCCTGAGCCAGTACTGCCTACATGGGTCCAGGGGCAGTCATGAACCATCACTACTGCCCTGCGGTCACTAGCCACCGCAGCTGCCCACCCAGGCTCCAGGAGTGGTTGCAAGCTGCCTTGGCTCCCACTGAGTGCTCCAGGGATGTGCCTGAGCTGCCACCGCCACATGAACTGCTACCACCACCAAGAACCCCAGGACTAGGCATCAGCTGCTGCATCTGCACACCCCCATCAAGGGGATAACAACCAGCACACGCTGAGGAAAGAAGCGACAGGTATCCATACTAAAAACAGCCCTCACACCAAATATATTAAATCCACACAAGCTACATGGGGACACCCCCACATATAAATAGTCCTCTAAGACCATAGTAGATAACTGTTTCTCCTAAACTCACAGAATAAGAGAAATATAAGTAAAATGAAGCAGAGGAACCACTCCCAGTTAAAAAACCAAGAGAATTCCCCCAAAAGTGCAATGAAACAGACCTCTTCAGTCTAACAGACATGGATTTCAAAAAGGAGATAATGAAAATACTGAAGGAATTAAGAAAGGCTATCTACAGAAATGCAGAGTACTGTAAAAAGAAACTAGAAAGAGGAACAAAGAAAAATTAGAAAACTCATTTGCAGAGGTGAAAGCTGAGCTAAAGGCAATGAATAGCAGAATAAATAATGCAGAATAATGAATAAGTGACCTGGAAGACAGAATAATGGAAATCACCCAATCAGGACAGCAGACAGAAAGCCAAATAAAACAAAACAAAAACAAAAAAAAAATGAAAGCAATATAAGAGACCTATCAAATTATATAAAGAGTGCCAACCTATGCATAATAGGGATTCCAGAAGGGGAAGAAAGAGAAAAGGGGATCAAAAATGTATTTGAAGAAATTATGGCTGAAAACTTCCCAAACCTAAAGAAGGAATCAGATATACAGGTACAAGGAAGCAAAGAGGGTCCCAAACAGACCTACAACAAGACATATTATAATAAAAATGGCAAAAGTTAAAGAGAAGATTCTAAAGACAGCAAGAGAAAAACAAAAGAGTTAATTATAAGGGAATCCCCATAAGGCCATCTGCTTATTTTTCTGCTCTACAGAAACGCTGCAGGCCAGAAGAGAGTGGAAAGATATACTGAAAGCCCTGAAATGGAAAAATCTGCAACCTAGGATACTCTATCCAGCAAGATTATCATTTAGAATAGAAGGAGAGAGAAAGAATTTCTCGGACAAGCAAAAACTAAAACAATACAGCAATACTAAACCTATCCTAAAAGAAATATTGAAAGGTCTTCTCTAAATAGAAAAGAAGAATCTTATAGGAAAGAGAAAATCACAATTGGAAAGCAAATCATTTAAATAAGCGAGTACATACATTTTAACAGATCAAAAAATGTCTGTGAAAGTGATGATAACCACAATGAACAGCAAAAGGATGAGCATGAAGATATAAAAGAGGACACCAAATCATAAGATCATGTCAATAAAATCATACACATCATGAAAAAAAAACTTAAGTCCAAACTCACCTCTTAAAACAGAAGGCAAATGAAGAAACTCCTCCCCCCAAAAATCAAAACACAAAATGAAATGACATCTTCAAAATTTAGAGGAAAATAATTATCTGAAGATAAGTACAGGAAAGCTGAGAATTTAACACTAACAGAACCTCACTAAAACTTTGTTAGTTTTCTCTTGATTCATGATAAATTACCACAAAGGTAGATGTTGAAAACAACCCCTATTTATTATCTCATAGCATGGCAGGGCAGAAGTACAAGCAGGCTTGAGTGATTTCTCTGCCTGGGTCTATCAAGTTGAAATCAAGGTGTCAGAGCAGGGCTAGGCTCTATGGGAGAATCCACTTCCATGCCCATTTCTATTACTAGCAGAATTCAATTCTTTGCTATTTTAGCACTGAAGTCCCTGTTTTCTGTTGATCAGGGACCACTCTCCGCTCCTAGGTCCTTGCTTTACGGCATCCTCCTGATCAAAGCCTCCAGTGGAGAACCTCCTTCTCATATATCCCGCTCATAATTTGAATCTGAATTCCTCTCCTGCAACCAACTAAAGAAATCTCTCTGTTTTTAAAGGGCTTAAGAGTATATAGCATAAATCACAGCAAGATCCTTTTTGACCCACCTCCTAGAGAAATGGAAATATAAACAAAAATAAACAAGTGGGACCTAATGAAACTTAAAAGCTTTTGCACAGAAAAGGAAACCATAAACAAGACCAAAAGACAACCCTCAGAAAGGGAGAAAATATTTGCAAATGAAGCAACTGACAAAGGATTAATCTCCAAAATTTACAAGCAGCTCATACAGCTCAATAACAAAAAAACAAACAATCCAATCCAAAAATGGGCAGAAGACCTAAATAGACATTTCTCCAAAGAAGATATACAGACTGCCAACAAGCACATGAAAGAATGCTCAACATCATTAATCATTAGAGAAAATGCAAATCAAAACTACAATGAGATATCATCTTACACCAGTCAGAATGGCCATCATCAAAAAATCTAGAAACAATAAATGCTGGAGAGGGTGTGGAGAAAAGGGAACACTCTTGCACTGCTGGTGGGAATGTGAATTGGTACAGCCACTATGGAGAACAGTATGGAGGTTCCTTAAAAAAACTACAAATAGAACTACCATATGACCCAGCAATCCCACTACTGGGCATATACACTGAGAAAACCATAATTCAAAAAGAGTCATGTACCAAAATGTTCATTGCAGCTCTATTTACAATAGCCAGGAGATGGAAACAACCTAAGTGTCCATCATCAGATGAATGGATAAAGAAGATGTGGCACATATATACAATGGAGTATTACTCAGCCATAAAAAGAAACAAAATTGACTTATTTGTAATGAGTTATTTGTAATTGAGTTATTTGTAATGAATATTACTCAGCCATAAAAAGAAACAAAATTGTGTTATTTGTAATGAGTTATTTATAATTGAGTTATTTGTAATGAATATTACTCAGCAATAAAAAGAAACGAAATTGAGTTATTTGTAATGAGGTGGATGGACCTAGAGTCTGTCATACAGAGTGAAGTAAGTCAGAAAGAGAAAGACAAATACCGGATGCTAACACATATATATGGAATTTAAGAACAAAAAAAAATGTCATGAAGAACTTAGGGGTAAGACAGGAATAAAGACACAGACCTACTAGAGCATGGACTTGAGGATATGGGGAGGGGGAAGGGGAGGCTGTGACAAAGTGAGAGAGTGGTATGGACAAATATACACTACCAAACGTAAAATAGATAGCTAGTGGGAAGCAGCCGCATAGCAGAGGGAGATCAGCTAGGTGGTTTGTGGCCACCTAGAGGGGTGGGATAGGGAGGGTGGGAGGGAGGGCGAATGCAAGAGGGAAGAGATATGGGAACATATGTATATGTATAACTGATTCACTTTGTTATAAAGCAGAAACTAACACACCATTGTAAAGGAATTATACTCCAATAAAGATGTAAAAAAAGAAAAAAAAGGGCTTAAGAGATTATAATAGGCCTACTTGGACCACAGTAAGTCAGAGACTTAACAAACATTGTTTTATTTAATATAACACAAAATCTTCACAACCATTATATTCATAGTACTAGTGATAAAAAGCACAAGTTTAGAAAAAAAGTAAATGAACATGGTCAAGGTCACAAAGGAAGATAGTGCATGGTGGGTGTTTGAACCTAGTTAACTCCTGAACCCAGGCACGCTTCCTAGAATCACACCACTTTACTCCCTTTCAATCTACAATACTTGCTTCAGACTACTTATTTACCTAATAAATAAAATAAAATAAACAGTTTACCTGAATTATTCCATAACATTGTTGCCTCAGCACACCCATTTTGTGTAGACAAGAAGTCTGCAGGGGCCTTGAAATGGCACTAGCCTCCCCTGCAAGCACATGCTCTAGATAATAGTCCTCAGTCACAATTAATCTAAGTTTCTGATAAGGACTCCAGCAATAGTCCTTGTGATAATCAGTCTCCCCCACCTCCCAGGGTCTTCCTCTTGTATGTCCCTTTGTAGCTTAGCAAAACCTGCTCTTTGGTTTGTATTGACCAATCCAGCCTTAGCCTAGGAACCTAAAGGACTCTACCCACGGACCTTAATAAAGTCCACAGGTCCTGCTGCTCTCTCTGCTTATATTCTGCCTTAACCTTCCCATGTGACCCTTCAGGCTGTGCTGTGTGTACCTCTTCCAGGACCTGTGAGTAATAAACTGCTCTATTTCAATTCCCTGGTCTTTTGCTGAACTGCAGACACCCGGAGGCTCTACTTAACAAATGTTAATTTAACAAACTCACAATACTACAAAAGCTGCATTTTTACTCTGTATACTGAATTTTTTTTCCCCCAACACAATATCTTCCTACCTTGCTCCCCAAATTTTGTGATGCTTCTTTTCTGTCATTATCATTTTCAAGACTTGCTGAACACTTCCTTTGAGTGTTTTATGCTTCCCAAACACACGGGGCAATGCCAAGGCAACAACTGGTCTCAAAACAAGTTTGTGATGACACATTTAATCAAAAAGAACTGCCAGCTAAGAATCTTGACAACACTTACGGAGCACAGGTGTAGCATTTCTTCAAGTTTATTTACCAAAAAATATGTAGTCTCATAAAAATCTATATCCAGATGCAAAACGATTTGCCTGCACAGCTGTCTCAAACTCTAAGTCGACTAATCAGCTAAGGATTGTGTAGGGCCTCACAGACTACTTATTGTTCTTGTTCAGGTATGGGCACTTTTCAAAATGCAGGAACAGTGCAACATTCTGAGTTTCCGTAAGACAATTATATTTAGCTACTAATTAAAGTGGAATGTTGCTGATTTTTCTTTCATAACTCCACAGGTATGACATGTGCCAAGAAGGAATGAGGAAGAATAGCTCCACCATCACTGGATACCGGTTGCTGAACATTTTGAAGTATATAAACAAAGCTATTTTTAACACCGTTGGCATAGAAACCTTATGCGTATATAAAAGTGATACTTTTCTGCTTTTTCAAGGATCTTCTCAAAAATTAAAACATAATTGTTGTGAATTCTATTCTTGTCCCTGAGACATTCTAGTTTTTTTTTACTTTATATTTATGCATTTATTGAAAAATAACTGAGCAACTATTATGAGACATGCATAATAAACAACTGAAAAACAAAGTCTCTGCACTCAAACAGTTTATGATTTGGGTAATGGAGAAAAATTCCATAGTCCTCAGATTTATTGTAGAGTAGAAAATAATGCTTGTCCATCTTTGTTATGTTCAATTTATATTTAATGACTTATTTTTGGTTTTCATATCCAACTCATTGAAAGTCCCTTGCCATATTTTGAGCATCCATATCCATTTCTGGACAGCCTCTCTAGTCTAGATCCTCTTCATCTAGCATTTACATTATTTCAAGAGCCTCCTTGATGTCTTAATCTCATTGATTTCCCCCTACTACAATTCCACTCTCATAAAATTCCCACAAAGAAAATGTTATCAAACTATTCAATTGTTGTGCTTCTCAACTATAGGTAAATAAAAATCATGTTCCTATATCCCATCACACATTTAACAAATTGTTATTGAGAATCTACACTTGTAAACACATTTGCAAACATATGCTACATATTACAGTCCCAGAGACGGATAAGATGTCCAAACATGTCTCTCTGTAGCAAACTTATATCAAGTTACAGCATTATTACTTTGAAAATAAGTTGGCACAATTTGCAAATACATGAAAATATATTTCTCATTTAAAAGATAAAATATGTCCAGAAGACTCATGCATGGCAACCAAAGAGAACTGTTTATCATCCAATCCCTGTTTGGAAGTGACCAGTTTCTCTTTCTTACACAAAAATTACATCATAACTTCAGCATGACTTTAATATTGCATTTATGAAACATATACAATGAAGTTACAATGCATATGTAATACACTTCTGCCCAGAAAAGGAAATCTGATTCATATTTTTCGTACCATTTAAATAATTCTGGCAACGAGAATAACTTGTTAACATGAAAACTTTTTTTTATCCAGTTCCATCAACTACTTTATTTTGTTATTGTCATGAATTACAGCTTTATACACTGTGTGCTCATTAACATAGGTTTATAATTCTCACTATTTTTTTAACATCTTTATTGGAGTATAATGGCTTTACAATGTTGTGTTAGTTTCTGCTGTATAACAAAGTGAATCAGCTTTATGTACACATATATCCCCGTTATCACCTCCCTCTTGCGTCTCCCTCCCACATTCCCTATACCACCCATCTAGGTGGTCACAAAGCACTGAGCTGATCTCCCAGTTATATGCAACTGTTTCCCACTAGCTATTTTACAATTGGTAGTGTATATATGTCAATGCTACTCTCTCACTTCGTCTCAGCTTACCCTTCCCCCTCCCACGTCCTCAAGTTGATTCTCTACGTTTCAGTCTTTATTCCTGTCCCACCCCTAGGTTCATCAGAACCATTTTTTTGTTTTGTTTTTAGTTTCCATATATATGTGTTAGCATACGGTATTTTTCTTCTGCATTTTGATTTAACTTCACTCCGTATGACAGATTCTAGGTCCATCCACCTCACTACAAATAACTCAAATTTTGTTTCTTTTTATGGCTGAATAATATTCCATTGTATATATGTGCCACATCTTCTTTATCCATTCATCTGTTGATGAACATTTAGGTTGCTTCCATGTCCTGGCTATGGTAAATAGTGCTGTAATAAACACTGTGGTACATGACTCTTTGAATTATCATTTTCTCAAGGTATTCACCAAGTATTGGGATTGCTGGGTCATATGGCAGTTCTATTCTTAGTGTTTTAAGGAAACTCCATACTGTTCTCCATAGTGGTTGTATCAATTTACATTCCCACCAACAGTGCAAGAGGGTTCCCTTTTCTCCATACCCTCTCCAGCATTTATTGTTTCTACATTTTTTGATGATGGCCATTCTGACTGGTGTGAGGTGATACCTCACTGAAGTTTTGATTTGCATTTCTCTAATAATTAGTGATGTTGAGCATCCTTTCATGTGTTTGTTAGCCATCTGTGTATCTTCTTTGAAGAAATGTCTATTTAAGTCTTCTGCCCATTTTTAGATGGGGTTGTTTGTTTTTTTGATATGGAGCTGTATGAGCTGCCTGTATATTTTGGAGATTAATTATTTCTCAGCTGCTTTGTTTGCAGATATTTTCTCCCATTCTTAGGGTTGTCTCTTCATTTTGTTTATGGTTTCCTTTGTTGTGCAAAAGCTTCTAAGTTTCATTAGGTCCCATTTCTTTATTTTTGTTTTGATTTCCATCTCTCTAGGAGGTGAATTAAAAAGGATCTTGCTGTGATTTATGTAAAAGAGAGTTCTTCCTATGTTTTCCTCTAAGATTTTTATAGTGTCTGGCCTTACATTTAGGTCTTTAATCCACTTGGAGTTTACTATTGTGTATGGTGTTAGGGAGTGTTCTAATTTCATTCTTTTACATGTAGCTGTCCAGTTTACCCAGCACCATTTATTGAAGAGGCTGTCTTTTCTCCATTGTATATTCTGGTCTCCTTTATCAAAGATAAAGTAATGATATCTGTGTGGGTTTATCTCTGGGCTTTCTATGCTGTTCCATTGATCCATATTTCTGTTTTTGTGCCAGTACCATACTGTCTTGATTACTGTAGTTGTACTATAGTATGAAGTCAAGGAGCCTTGATTCCACCAGATCTGTTTTTCTTTCTCAAGATTGCTTTGGGCATTCCGGGTCTTTTGTGTTTCCATACAAATTGTGAAATTCTTTATTCTAGTTCTGTGAAAAATGCCACTGACAGTTTCATAGCGATGGCACTGAATCTGTAGACTGCTTTGGGTAGTATAGTCATTTTCACAATGTTGATTCTTCCAGTCCAAGAACATGGTATATCTCTCCATCTGTTTGTATCATCTTTAATTTCTTCCATCAGTTCTTATAGCGTTCTGCATTTAGGTCTTTTGTCTCCTTAGGTAGGTTTATTCCTAGATATTTTATTCTTTTTGTTGCAATGGTAAATGGAAATGTTTCCTTAATTTCTCTTTCAGATTTTTCATCATTAGTGTATAGCAATGCAAGAGATTTCTGTGCATTAATTTTGTATCCTGCTACTCTACCAAATTCACTGACTAGTTCTAGTAGTCTTCTGTTAGCATCTTTAAGTTCTTCTATGTATAGTATCATGTCATCTGCGAACAGTGACAGCTTTACTTCTTCTTTTCCGATGTACCACTGTACATATATAGATGCTAAAGTAATGGCTCTTAGAAGTCTTTTAGACAATGCCAAATATGAGAAATATATTTTGTATCATGATTCAGTAAAAACATATACATATAGATCCACCCAAGAGAAATTTTAAGAAAAAATAATTATGTTTACACTATTTCAGTATATTCTATTTTATTAAAAACATGATATCTGCAACAAATAAATTGATTTTATGATCTAATGGTAGATTAGTAGTGATATGTTAAAAAAGGTAAGTTAAAAACCTCCATAAATAGAATCTTAGTTGAGCTACTGAAATGTCACAATAAAATCAAGACTGTACCCCTGAACCAGTACTTTAGTCACAGACTTTAGTTAGCTAGGTTAGCTAGGGTTGCCTATATTCCTGCCAAAGTACACCCTACTATATCCTTGGACCATCAAGTACTTTCCCACATCAAGCTACTGTACATCCTGTTCCCTCGTTCCCTCTACTTGGAAGGCATTTCCCTCCTCTCTAGACTGACAGGTTCCTGCTGTTCCCTCTGGTTTCACCTCAGCTATAAACCTCTCAGAAAATATTTATTTATTACTTGGTGGCGGGGGAGGGATAAATAAAGTAATCCCTTTAATCCCACTTCCCCTAAGGAATTGTCAAAAGATGCAGTAAAATGTCACTTAAGGGAAATGTCTATGCCTGATTTTCTCTGTATTCCCAGATAAATTTGTGTTCCAATAAATAGAAAAGAATGATGAAGTAATGTACTTTGTTTTTTCTTTATTGTTTTCTACATTTACGTGTTTTACCTAACTAGGAGAAATTTTAAGACGTAGGTTTTATTCAACTTTGAAAATATCACAACACCAACACAGTGTGATATATATAGTGGGAGATCAATTAAATTTTACAGAATTTAATTGAGTTGAACTAACATAGCAGTCAGATTGTCTTACTCCATGTTCTTAAAGAACATGAATTTCATTTTCTTTAATTTTATAAAAGCATTCTTCCCAATGCTTGTTATTCATATCCTTATAAAAGGCTCATCTTCAACATAATTTTTTTTCTCCATCAGATTTATTCCCAAAATGGACAGTCATTTAACATAGATGATCCATTTTCTGTATATTTTTTCTTTTGTCACTCTAAATGCATTATTAATTCCTTTATTTTTTGAGCGAACATTTATTGAATAATCAGCTGTGTTCCAGGTGCTTAGCTGAACACTGGAAATAAAGACTGACATTAAGAGGTCACAGTAGAGTAGGGGAGATAGATCTTTTAACAATGTAGTAATGGGAAAGTACCATAGTAGAGAATACAAAAGATAATTGTCATTATTATGACCTGCTATTTGCTAGACACTGCACATGTCTCATTACAGTCAAAGAAGTTAAGTACAAAGCCTTTTGAGAATAAAAAGGAGAAAATGATTAATTCAACTGATGAAGTTAGGAAAAGATTGAAAGTAGATTTTATTTGAGCAGAGTCTTGAAGAAAATCTTGAAATTCAGCACACAGAAAATGAATAGAGAAATCCCAAGAAGAAAGCAAAATATTCTGTAAAGACTCTGATACCCTGTGTGAGAGCCTACAAAGTAATGTCTTTGATTTCAGAAATAGTATTAAGAACCTAGGTGAAAAGATGTTCTGTACAAAAGAATATCATATTGAATCATTAAACAGTATTTATGTGTTAAATACTGGTGATTATGTATATTCTCCCTTTATAATCTGATATGTATTACAGAATTGTTTTTTTCCTCCCAATTCAGAGATGTGCAGATAACCATCTAAAAGTATAGAAATTTAAAATTAAAGATACAAACAGATTATTTTAACATAAATCATTCAGATGCCCTTGCACCAATTATTATTTTCATGACTAATTTAAATAAACATGTACACATATATGTATGTACATACGTGTACATACATATGTATATGTATTTTTAAGAGACTGAGCAAAAGTTCAATAAAGGTATGTAAGCTAAGACATCTCTTTATACTCATATACAGACAGAAGAATAAATAGACATTTTAAAATCAGGGGCCATACTGTACATGTCAATTTTTATGTACAAAAGTACTGTTAAATGTAATTGAATTTTATAGATAAAAATAACACTCAACTGAAATAGGGAAATTTGTTCCACTTCATACAAATGTTTTCATCACAATTAGGGATATTAGTAAAAGAAAATCCTCTAAGGTTAAGAAATTTGACTACAAAGAACTTACAGATATTCGAGTCTTTTTGTTTTGCTTTTCCTTTATTCCATCTTTCATTTTTAGACAGCATTGATTGATATCCTGTTACTTCAGTTGCATAAATTAGCAGTAACACCTCATTACACCTCACTTTCTATGATTTTTCAGTTATATCATATTTTTAAATGGTGGTTAAACAAACCTAAATAAATAAAACAAGAACCTTCTCTTTAGTCAGTTCAGGGTGATATAACAAAAATTACAGGCAGTGTGGTTTAAACAATAAACATTTATTTCTCACAGTTCTGGAGGCTGAAAGTCTGAAAGCAGGGTGCCAACATTAGTAGATTTCTTGGTGAAGACCCTCTTCATGGTTTACAGGAATAAACTTAGGAATAAACTTAGCCAAGAAAGCAAGAGACTTGTACAATGAAAATTACAAAACAGTGCTGAAATAAAGTAAAGAAGACAAACACAAAATGGAAAGACATCTGTGTTCATGGATAAGAAGACTTAATATTGTTAAAATGTCCATACTACCCAAAGTGATCTACAGATTCAATGCTATCCCCAATAAAATCCCAATGACATTTTCTGCAGAAATAGAAAAAAAAAAATCCTAAAATTCAAATGGTACCACAAAACACCCAGAATAGCCAAAACAATCTTGAGAAGAACAACAAAGCTAGAGGCATCACACTTCCTGAATTCAAAATATATTACAAAGTTACAATAATCAAAACAATACAGTACTGGCATAAAGACAGACACAGTGACCAATAAAACAATGGAGAGTCCAGAAATAAAGCCACACATATGCAGTCAGGTGATCTTCAACAAGGCTGACAAGAATACATAATGGAGAAAGTAGAATCTCTTCAACAAATGGTGCTGGAAAAAACTGAATAGCCATACACAAAAGGAAGAAGGTGGACCCTTATCTTACACCATACACAAAATTCAACTCAAAATGGATGACTGAAACTTTAGATGTAAAACTATAAAACTCCTAGAAGAAAGCATAGGGGGAAATCCTCATTGGTCTTGGTAATGATTTCCTAGATATGACATGGAAAGAACAGGCAACAAAAGCAAAAATAGACAAATGGTATTGCTTCAAACTAAAAAGCATCTGTAGAGTCCCCACCCCGCCCAGTGCAGCAGGAAACAATAGAGTGAAAAGACAACCTATATAATGGGAGAAAATATGTGCAAACCATATATCTGGTAAGGGGTTACTTTCTAAAATAAACTAGGTACTCATATAACTCAATAGCAAAAAAGTAAATAACCTAATTTTTTAAATGGGCAAAATATTAAATAGGCGTTTCTTTTTTAAAAAGATATACAAATGGCCAATAGGTACATAAAAAGATGTTCAACAACACTAATCATGAAGGAAAAACAAATTTTAAAAAAAGAAATGATGTATCACTTCATACCTCTTAGGATGGTCATTATTTTAAAAATAATGTTGACAAGAGTGTGTGAAAACTACAGCCCTTGTGCATCGCTGGTGGAAATGTAAAGTGGTATAGCTGCTATGGAAACCAGTATGGGGATTCCTCAAACAATTAAAAATAGAACTACCATATGATCCAGCAATCCCACTTTGGGCTATTTACCCACAAGAATTGAAAGCAGGAGTCCAAAGAGATATTTGCACTCCCATGTTTATCTCAGCAATTATTCACAATAGCCAAGAGGTGAAAAAAAACTTAAATGTCCATTGACAGATAAATTAATAAAGAAAATGTGGCATATACATACAATGGAATATTACTGAGTCTTTGAAAGGGAGATCCTATTATATACTATAGAATGCACAAATCTTGAGGCCACATGCTAGGTGAAATAAGCGAGTCATAGAAGCACAAATATTACATGATTCCACTTATGTAAGATATGAAAAGTAGTCAAATTCTATGTGAGTAGAAAGTAGAATGGTGGTTGTCAAGGCCTGGAGAGAAGAGAAAGTGGGAGTTGCCCTGCAATGGGCATAGAGTTTCACTCATGCAAGATGAAAAAGTTCTAGAGAACTGTTATACAACAATGTGCATATAGTTAACAATATTGTACACTTGAATTTATGAATAGGTAGATTTCATGCTCGGTGTTTTATAACACAATGAAAAAAGAAAAGTTCCCTTATTGCTTATCCTTAATAATGGTATTCATTCTCTGTCATTCTCATAGGTGTGTACTATTATATTTATTTTAATTAAAATTTTTGAACAACCTTGCTTTATCTCTTCACTAATTGGATAAAAAATAGCTAATTGTAGTTTTTAGTACATGCTCAATTTTTCTGTTTACCTCCACCCTAGGTATTATATGTGTACTGTAGTTCATATCATTATGTGTGATATATAGTTCATACATATCATAATACAATTTTAATAATCTTAATAGTAGTAATAATACAATTTACCAACAACCCACCTTAAGAAATGGAGGTCAGATGATATCTCATTGTAGTTTTGATTTGCATTTCTCTAATGATTAATGATGTTGAGCATTCTTTCATGTGTTTGTTGGCAGTCTGTATATCTTCCTTGGAGAAATGTCTATTTAGGTCTTCTGCCCATTTTTGGATTGGGTTGTTTGCTTTTTTGTTGTTGAGCTGCATGAGCTGCTTGTAAATTTTGGAGATTAATCCTTTGTCGGTTGCTTCATTTGCAAATATTTTCTCCCATTCTGAGGGTTGTCTTTTGGTCTTGTTTATGGTTTCCTTTGCTGTGCAAAAGCTTTGAAGTTTCATTACGTCCCATTTGTTTATTTTTGTTTTTATTTCCATTACTCTAGGGGGTGGGTCAGAAAGAATCTTGCTGTGATTTATGTCATAGAGTGTTCTGCCTATGTTTTCCTCTAATAGTTTGATAGTTTCTGGCCTTATATTTAGGTCTTTAATCCATTTTGAGCTTATTTTTGTGTATGGTGTTAGGGAGTGTTCTAATTTCATTCTTTTACATGTACCTGTCCAGTTTTCCCAGAATGGCCATCATCAAAAAATCTAGAAACAATAAATGCTGGAGAGGGTGTGGAGAAAAGGGAACCCTCTTGCACTGCTGGTGGGAATGTGAATTGGTACAGCCACTATGGAGAACAGTATGGAGGTTCCTTAAAAAACTACAAATAGAACTACCATATGACCCAGCAATCCCACTACTGGGCATATACCCTGAGAAAACCGAAATTCAAAAAGAGTCATGTACCAAAATGTTCATCGCAGCTCTATTTACAATAGCCCAGAGATGGAAACAACCTAAGTGCCCATCATCGGATGAATGGATAAAGAAGATGTGGCACATATATACAATGGAATATTACTCAGCCATAAAAAGAAATGAAATTGAGCTATTTGTAATGAGGTGGATAGACCTAGAGTCTGTCATACACAGTGAAGTAAGTCAGAAAGAAAAAGACAAATACCGTATGCTAACACATATATATGGAATTTAAGAAAAAAAAATGTCATGAAGAACCTAGGGGTAAGGCAGGAATAAAGACGCAGACCTCCTAGAGAACGGATTTGAGGTTATGGGGAGGGGGAAGGGTGAGCTGTGACGGGGCGGGAGAGAGTCATGGACATATACACACTAACAAACGTAGTAAGGTAGATAGCTAGTGGGAAGCAGCCGCATGGCACAGGGATATTGGCTCGGTGCTTTGTGACAGCCTGGAAGGGTGGGATAGGGAGGGTGGGAGGGAGGGAGACGCAAGAGGGAGGAGATATGGGAACATATGTATATGTATAACTGATTCACTTTGTTATAAAGCAGAAACTAACACACCATTGTAAAGTAATTATACCCCAATAAAGATGTTAAAAAAAAAAAAAAAAAAAAAGAAATGGAGGTCAAACATAATTTTAAAATCACTATTTTCTCTGATCCCATCTTCCTTCCATTCCTCACATCAGTGACTATCATGATAAATATGTGCTTATCCTCTTGTTTTATAGTTTTATTACAATCCCCATGCTTCCTGAATATTGTATTTTTTAGTTGTTTTTTAAAGCATTTTATTTACTCTATTTATTTAATTAATTTTTTATTATTTTTTTTTTATTTTGGTCATGTCACGTGGCATGCGGAATCTTAGTTCCCCGAACAGAGATCCAACCCGGTGCCCCTTGCAGTGGAAGTGCCAAATCTTAACCACTGGACTGCAAGGGAAGTCCCTTTAGTTGTTTTCCTTAATGTCAGGTTTATTTAAATATACAATTCTTTAAATTTAGAAAATGTATATTTTTCATGTACCCAATATAAAAAAACAACATATGAAACATTTCCATCCCCATAGAAAGTTCCATTTAGTTCTTCTGTGGTCAGTCCTCTTCTTTCCTGCAGTCTCTAGCAATTTCTTAGTTTCTTTGTGTTTTGAGATTCTAAAGCAGATTCATACTGCATAAATTTGTGACTTGCTTTGTTACCCATTATTATGCATGGGCCATTCAACCACACTGATGTATTTATCTTCATTATTGAATAATATTTCATTGTGTGAAAACACCATAATTTTGTTGCTATTCTTTAGTAAACGGATACTTGGATTTTTTCCAGTTTTTCTTCTATCAAAAGAAAATGTTCACATGAACATTATTAATTCTAGAAAAAATTTCTGTGTCATAGATTACGCGTGCCCCATATTATTCATATAAGAAAGCACATGCCTAAAAGACTATAATAATCCTATAGTCTAAGCCTTGTAAATAGTCTTTTTTGTTTCTTTTTGGTGTGGGGACACGGTATGTATCATGAATAGTGGTGTTAACACTCCCCGATTGGAAATGGGTATAGGCATTCATTTATTCACTGGTCTGTCATTTTTTTCCTTCAATGAAATGTCTAGGAGTGCCTATTGTACAAATATCACTTTTATGCATTTTTGCTTTTTTTTGGTTTCGGTCTTTCTTTTTAGTATCAGGAATCATATTTTTATTCTCGATATTAACCTTTTGTTAGTTTGATGGATTGCAAATATGTCCTTTCAGTTTATGTCATTTCATTTTCTTTATGGCTTCTTTTAATAAACAGAAGTCAATTTTAAACTAGTCAAATCTAACAAAAATTTTCCTTCATAGTTTGCTGTTGTATGTTTTGTTTGAAAATATTTTCCTACTCCAGTTTCGTAGACAGTACTAATATCTAACATTGTTTCAAAGTTTTTTCTTTATACTAAAGCCCCTCATTTTTATGGAGTTGATACCAGTTTATTATACAGACATCCACTTTCACTTTTCCCTGTGAAAAAATATTTTCTCTACACCATTACACCATTTTAAAGTAGCTTTTTCTCCTTTCTGCAATGACACCTCTAACATTTACAAAGTGTCCCTCTATATGTGGAATATACAGTTGAATAGTCTAACCTCTCTTTGCACCGATACCACATTCCCTTAATTACTGTTGCTTTATAACAAGCCTTAAAATCTAAAGGAAAAAGTCTCATTTGCTTCTGCTTAGTTTTAGGAAGATAATGGCTATCCTTACCCCTTTACCTTCAAATACAACTTTTATGTGTAAAAATTAGCTTGTCAAAATCATGTTGTGAATATGCTTAGAACTGCTGTCAATCTATAAGCGCATCTGGAATTAGAAATTAGAATTTATAATTTGTTAACCCTCTATTTATAATACACTTCCTCCTTTAGGAGTTTTTTTAGGTGTTTCAATAAAGCTTTATATTTTCTCCATAAAATTTTGAAATTATATTTGTTACCTATATCGTGAATTATTTTATATTTAACTTATCCTCTAGGAATTCTACCTGAATTACTAAGGTATTAAAGTCTAAAGTTATTAGTAAGTGTGTTTATTCTCCTCCTGAAGTACAGAAACATTTAAATCACATTTCGTCAGTTAACTGCCACCCTTCCAAATTCATATTTATGTCATTACTATTTATGTTTTTATTTTTTTAAACTACACAAATTTGTTTTTTGTACCAGTATCTTGAAATATTTCTGGCATTATTTTCACTATCTATCTATGGTTTTAAAATAATTTAGCGAGAGACGCTGGGCTGGCACTGCGAGCTGGAGTGTGAGTGGCATGCCTGCACCAGGCCCACCAGAACTCTGCTCCCTCTCCACTGATGAGATCCCTATGAAGCAGTCCTGCTGACTGAAGCTCTGTCAGGGAGAGCATTGTTTCTAGAATGCAAGCTCCCACCTCTCAATTCTCTGACCAAAGATAACACTTTCCTTTGCTTCTGAACTGGACTCTGCTTCTTCTGTTGGCTTGAATGACACCAGGCAGAAGGACCCTTGTTGGGGAACAACTTGGAAAGGATTTAGTAAATAAACAATCAAACCCAACAACTTAAAGAAAATTTTGGTCTCCAGCAAAACCATATCTATATAATTACACTACAACATAGACTGTGAGGACAGTCCCCAAGTTGTCAGCATCTCAAGACACTCATAAGTTCCCCGTGACAGAATCTGGACCACTGAAAATCCAGAGATATGGTAGTAAAATAGATAGCTTCCTTCAAAACCTCCTCACATTTTAGAATTAAGAAGAATCAACTCAAGGACCTTCAAGATGGCGGAGGAGTAACACGTGGAAATCACCTTCCTCCCCACAAATACCTCAAAAATACATCTACATGTAGAACAACTCCTACAGAACACTTACTGAACGCTGGCAGAAAACCTGACTTCCCAAAAGGCAAGAAACTCCCCACGTACCTGGGTAGGGCAAAAGAAAAAACAGAGTCAAAAGAATAGGGACGGGACCTGCACCTCTGAGAAGGAGCTGTGAAGGAGGAAAAGTTTCCACACATTAAGTAGTCCCTTCACTGGTAGAAATAGGGGGTGGGCTGGGGGGAAGCTTCAGACCCACAGGGGAGAGCACAGCAAAAGGGGCGCAGAGGGCAAAGCACAGAGATTCCCACACAGAGGATTGGAGCTGACCAGCACTCACCAGCCCCAGAGGCTTGTGTGCTCACCCACCAGGGAAGGTGGGGGCTGGGAGCTGAGGCTCAGGCTTCAGAGCTCAGATACCAGGGAGAGGACTGGGGTTGGCTGCGTGAACACAGCCTGAAGGGGGCTAATGCGCCACAGCTAGCTGGGAGGGAGTCTGGGAAAAACTCTGGAACTGCCTAAGAGTCAAGAGACCACTGCTTTGGGGTGCACTAGGAGAGGGGATTCCTTCCCTGTCTGCACACAGAAGGCAGAGCACCGCCTAACCAAGCTCCAGAGACGGGTCTGAGCCAGAGCTATCAGTGCGGACACCAGAAACGAGTATAAAACGCTAATGCTGTTGCTGCAGCCACCAAGAAGCCTGTGTGCAAGCACAGGTCACGATCCACCACCTACCCCCACACCAGCCTGTGCAGCCCGCCACTGCCAGGGTCCTGTGATCCAGGGAAAACTTTCCCGGAGGAAAACACGCAGTGTGCCTCAGGCTTTTGCAACGTCATGCTGGCCTCTGCTGCCACAGGCTCGCCCCACATTTCGTACCCCTCCCTCCCCAGGGCCTGAGTGAGACTGAGCCCGCTAATCAGCCGCTACTTTAACCCCCTCCTGTCTGGGAGAAAAACAGATGCCAGAGGGCTACCTACATGCAGAGGCAGGGCCAAATCCAAAGATGAATTACAGGAGCTGTGCGACCAAAGAAGAGAAAGGGAAAGTTCTCCGTGTAGCCTCAGGAGCAGTGGATTAAATCTCCACAATCAACTTGATAGACCCTGAATCTGTGGAATACCTGAATAGACAACAATTCATCCCAAAATTGAGGCAGTTGACTTTGGGAGCAACTGTAGACTTGGGGTTTGCTGTATGCAACTGACTAGTTTCTGATTTATAAGTTTATCTTAGTTTAGTTTTTAGCACTTGTCATCATTGGTGGATTTATTTATTGGTTTCGTTGCTCACTTTTTTCTTTTTTTAATTTTCATATTAAAAATACTTTTTTATTATAATAACTTTATTTTATTTATTTCTTTTTCCCTTCTTTCTTTTTTGCCCCTGTTTTCTCTGAGCCATGTGGCTGACAGGGTCTTGGTGCTCTGGCTGGCTGTCAGGCCTGTGCCTCTGAGGTGGGAGAGCTGAGTTCAGGACACTGGACCACCAGAGACCCACATAATATCAATTGTCAAGAGCTCTCCCAGAGATCTCTGTCTCAACATTAAAACCCAGCAAACTCCAGGACTGGATACCCCATGCCAAAAAACTAGCAAGAAGGAACACAACCCCACCCACTAGCAGAGAGGCTGCCTAAAATCCTAATAAGTTCAGAGACACCCCAAAACACACCATTGGACATGGTCCAGAAAGACTATATCCAGCCCCACCCACCAGAACACAGGCACCAGTCCACTCCACCAGGAAGCCTACACAGCCAAACGAACCAACATTACCCACTGGGGGCAGACACCAAGAACAATGGAAACTACAAACCTGCAGCCTGAGAAAAGGAGACCCCAAACACAGTAAGTTAAATAAAATGAGAAGACAGAGAAATATGCAGAAGATAAAGGAGCAAGGTAAAAAACCTCCGGACCAAACAAATGAAGAGGAAATAGGCAGTGTACCTGAAAAAGAATTCTGAATAATGATACTAAAGATGATCTAAAATCTTCGAAATAGAAAGGAGAAAATACAAGAAACGTTTTACAAGGACCTAGAAGAACTAAAGAGCAAACGAACAATGATGAACAACACAATAAATGAAATTTTAAAATCTCTAAAAGGAATCAATAGCAGAATAACTGAGGCAGAAGAATGCATAAGTGACCTGAAAGATAAAATAGTGGAAATAACTATGGCAGAGCACAATAAAGAAAAAAGAATGAAAAGAATTGAAGACAGTCTCATAGACCTCTGGGACAACATTAAACGCACCAACATTCAAATTATATGGGCCCCATAAGAAGAAGAGAAAAAGAAAGGGACTGAGAAAATATTTGAAGAGATTATAGTTGAAAACTTCCCTAATATGGGAAAGGAAATAGTTAAGTCCAGGAAGAACAGAGAGTCCCATACAGGATAAATCCAAGGAGAAACACTCCAAGATACATATTAATCAAACTATCAAAAATTAAATACAAAGAAAAAATATTAAAAGCAGCAAGGGAAAAGCAAAAAATAACATACAAGGGAATCTCCATAAGGTTAACAGCTGACCTTTCAGCAGAAGCTCCGCAAGCCAGAAGGGAGTTGCAGGACATATTTAAAGTGATGAAAGGGGAAAACTAACAACCAAGATTACTCTACTCAGCAAGGATTTCATTCACATTCCACGGAGAAATTAAAACCTTTAGAGAGGTTTTAAGAGTTAAGAGAATTAGCTAAGAATTCAGAGCTAAGAGAGCTAAGTGAATTCAGCACTACCAAACCAGCTTTACAACAAATGCTAAAGGAACCTGGAGGCAGGAAACACAAGAGAAGGAAAAGACCTACAATAACAAACCCAAAACAATTAGGAAAATGGTAATAGGAACATACGTATTGATAATTACCTTAAATGTAAATGGATTAAACGCTCTAAGCAAAAAATATACACTGGCTGGATGGATACAAAAATAAGACCCATATATATGCTGTCTACAAGAGACCGACTTCAGACCTAGGGACATACAGACTGAAAATGAGGGGATGGAAACAGATATTCCATGCAAATGGAAATCAAAAGAAAGCTGGAGTAGCAATTCTCATGTTAGACAAAATAGATTTTAAAATAAACACTATTATAAGAGACAAAGAAGGACACTACATAGTGATCAAGGGAATATCCAAGAAGAGGATATAACAATTGTAAATATTTATGCACCCAGTCAGGAGCACCTCAATACATAAGGCAAATGCTAACAGCCAAAAAAGGGGGAATTGACAGTAACAATAATACTAGGGGACTTAAACACCCCATTTTCACCAATGGACAGATCAACCAAAATGAAAATAAATAAGGAAACACAAGCTTTTAGTGACACATAAACGAGACGGACTTAATTGATATTTATAGGACATTCCATGCAAAAACAACAGAATACACTTCCTTCTCAAGTGTTCATGGAACATTCTCCAAGATAGATCATATCTTGGGTCACGAATCAAGGCTTGGTAAATTTAAGAAAATTGAAATCATATCAAGTATCTTTTCCAAACACAATGCTATGAGACTAGATAGCAATTACAGGAAAAAACTGTAAAAAATACAAACACATGGAGGCTAAAAAATACACTACTAAATAACCAAGATATCACTGAAGAAATCAAAGAGGAAATCAAAAAATACCTAGAAAAAAATGACAATGAAAACACGATAGCCTAAAACCTATGGGATGCAGCTGGGATGTAGCAAAAGCAGTTCTAAGAAGGAAGTTTATTATAGCAATACAGTCGTACCTCAAGAAATGAGAAAAATCTCAAATAAACAACCTAACCTTACACCTAAAGCAATTAGAGAATGAAGAACAAAAAAACCCCAATGTTGGCAGAAGGAAAGAAAACATAAAGATCAGATCAGAAATAAATGAAAAAGAAATAAAGGAAACTATAGCAAATATCAATAAAACTACAGCTGGTTCTTTGAGAAGATAAACAAAATTGATAAACCATTAGGCAGACCCATTAAGAAAAAAAGGGAGAAGACTCAAATCAACAGAATTAGAAATGAAAAAGGAGAAGTAACAACTGAATCTGCAGAAATACAGAGAATCATGAGAGATTAATGCAAGCAACTATATGCCAATAAAATGGACAACCTGGAAGAAATGGATAAATTCTTAGAAAAGCACTACCTTCCGAAATTGAACCAGGAAGATACAGAAAATATAAACAGACCAATCACAAGCACTGAAATTGAAACTGTGATTAAAAATCTTCCAACAGGGCTTCCCTGGTGGCGCAGTGGTTGAGAGTCTGCCTGCCGATGCAGGGGATGCAGGTTCGTGCCCCGGTCCGGGAAGATCCCACATGCCGCGGAGCGGCTAGGCCTGTGAGCCAAGGCCGCTGAGCCTGCACGTCCGGAGCCTGTGCTCCACAACGGGAGAAGGCCACAGCGGTGAGAAGCCCGCGTACTGCAAAACAAAACAAAACAAAACAAAACAAAACAAAAATCTTCCAACAAACAGAAGCCCAGGAACAGATGGCTTCACAGGAGAATTTTATCAAACATTTACAGAAGAGCCAATACCTATCCTTCTCAAACTCTTCAAAAATATAGCAGAGGGAGGAACACTCCCAAACTCATTCTACAAGGCCAAAATCACCCTGATACCGAAACCAGACAAAAATGTCACAAAAAAAGTAAACTGCAGGCCAATATCACTGATGAACATAGATGCAAAAATTCTAAGCAAAATACTAGCAAACAGAATCCAGCAGCACATTAAAAAGATCATACGCCATGATCAAGAGGGGTTTATCCCAGGAATGCAAGGATTCTTCAATGTATACAAATCAATCGTTATGATACGCCATAATAACAAATTGAAGACTAAAAGCCATATGATCATCTCAATAGATGCAGAAAAAGCTTTGGAAAAACTTCAACACCCATTTATGATAAAAACTCTCCAGAAAGTAGCCATAGAGGAACCTTACCTCAACAAAATAAAGGCCATATATGACAAACCCACAGCCAACATTGTTCTTAATGGTGAAAAACTGAAACACCATTTCCACTAAAATCAGGAAAAAGACAAGGTTGCCCACTCTCACCACTATTATTCAACACAGTTTTGGAAGTCCTAGACACAGCAATCAGAGAAGAAAGAGAAATAAAAGGAATTCAAATAGGAAAAGAAGAAGTAAAACTCTCCCTGTTTGCAGATGACATGATACTATACATAGAGAATCCTAAAGATGCTACCAAAAGACTACTAGAGCTAATCAATGAATTTGGTATAGTACCAGGATGCAAAATTAACACACAGAAATCTCTTGCATTCCTATACACTAATGAAAAATCTGAAAGATAAATTAAGGAAACACTCCCATTAACCACTGCAACAAAAATAATAAAATATCTAGGAATAAACCTACCTAAGGAGACAAAAGACCTGTATGCAGAAATCTATAAGACACTGATGAAAGAAATTAAAGATGATACAAACAGATAGAGAGATATACCATGTTCTTGGATTGGAAGAATCAACATGGTGAAAATGACTATACTACCCAAAGCAATCTACAGATTCAATGAAATGCCTATCAAACAACTAATGGCATTTTTCACAGAACTAGAACAAAAAATTTTCACCACTTGTATGGAAACACAAAAGACCCCAAATAGCCAAAGCTATCTTGAGAAAGAAAAAGAGAGCTGGAAAAATCAAGGCTCCCTGATACAAAGCTACAGTAATCAAGACAGTATGGTACTGGCACAAAAACAGAAATATAGATCAATGGAACAGGACAGAAAGCCCAGAGATAAACCCACACACATATGGTCACCTAATCTTTGATAAAGGAGACAAGAAAATACAATGAAGTAAAGACAGCCTCTCCAATAAGTCGTGCTGGGAAAACTGGACAGCTACATGTAAAAGAATGAAGTTAGAACACTCCCTAACACCATACAAAAAAATAAACTCCAAGTGGATTTAAGACCTAAATGTAAGGGCAGGCACTATAAAACTCTTAGAGGAAAACATAGGCAGAACATTTTTTGACATAAATCACAGCAAGATACTTTTTGAGCCACCTCCTAGAGAAATGGAAATAAAAACAAAAATAAACAAATGGGACCTAACGAAACTTAAAAGCTTTTGCACAAGAAAGGAAACCATAAACAAGACGAAAAGACAACCCTCAGAATGGGAGAAAATATTTGCAAACGAAGCAACTGACAAAGGATAATCTCCAAAATATACAAGCAGCTCATGCTGCTCAGTATCAAAAAAACAAACAACCCAATCCAAAAATGGGCAGAAGACCTAAATAGACATTTCTCCAAAGAAGACATATAGAATGCCAACAAACACATGAAAGGATGCTCAACATCACTACTCATTAGAGAAATGCAAATCAAAACTACAATAAGGTATAACTTCACACCAGTCAGAGTGGCCATCATCAAGAAATCTACAAACAATAAATGCTGGAGAGGGTGTGGAGAAAAGGGAACCCTCTTGCACTGTTGGTGGTAATGTAAATTGATACAGCCACTATGGAGAACAGTATGGAGGTTCCTTAAGAAACTAAAAGTAGAACTACCATACGACCCAGCAATCCCACTACTGGGCATATACACTGAGGAAACCATAGTTCAAAAAGAGTAATGTACCACAATGTTCATTGCAGCTCTATTTACAATGGCCAGGACACAGAAGCGACAAAGTGTCCATTGACAAATGAATGGATAAAAAATATGTGGCATGTATATACAATGGAATATTACTCAGCCATAAAAAGAAACAAAATTGAGTTCTTTGTAGTGAAACATGTAAGACACATGTAATGAGGTGGATGGACCTAGAATCTGTCATACAGAGTGAAGTTAAATCAAAAAGCGAAAAAAAAAATACCGTATGCTAACACATATATGTGGAATCTTAAAAAAAAAATTGATTCTGAAGAACCTAGGAGCAGGACAGGAATAAAGATGCAGACGTAGAGAACGGACTTGAGGACACGGGGAGGGGGAAGGGTAAGCTGGGACGAAGTGAGACAGTGGCATGGACATATATACACTACCAAATGTAAAATAGATAGCTAGTGGGAAGCAGCTGCATAGCACAGGGAGATCAGCTTGGTACTTTGTGACCATCTAGAGGGGTTGGATAGGGAGGGTGGGAGGGAGGGGATATGGGGATATAAGTATACGTATAACTGATTCACTTTGTTATACAGCAGAAACTAACACACCATTGTAAAGCAATTATACTCCAATACAGATGTTTAAAAAATTAAAATAAAAATTAAAAAATAAAATAAAATAATTCAGCGATTACTGCCTAGACCTTTTATCTCATTAGAGGTTTCAAAATGGTTTTGAATCAGTCACCTATTGCTGCTTAACAAGTTACCTCAAAACCAAATGGCTTAAAACAATAACCATTTATTATTGCTCGTAAGCCTCTGGTCAGTTTTAGTGATTCTGTTGAGATATGCACAACTGATCTCTGCTGGGCTAGCTCGTGTATTTGAACTCAGCTGGCAGCTTAGCTACGGCTGGCTGCTCTAAAATCACATCCAACAGGGTAGCCAGGGCTTGATCACACGGCAGTTACAGAAGTGAGAAGGGTTACAGAAGAGAGAAGAAAAGCATGCAAAGCCTCTTGAGCTTTAGGTTCAGAACTGGCACAACATCATATTCTTTGAACTTTTATTATTCAAAGCAAGTTATATAGCTTGATTCAAAGGGTGCGGAAACAGACTCCACTTCTTGAGATGAAAGCCTGTAAGGTATCACTGCAAATGACATGGTAGATAATTGTGGAAATGTCTGTAGCCCATCACAGTTATTATCCTTATTTTACCATTTCCTCTGAATTTATTAGTTGGAATACTTTTATTCTTTCCCTTATCAATTTGTTATTAACTTGAGATACAGATGATACTGGAAGGTCAAGAAATAATGTCTAATTCTATGTGTGTGCATGTGTCTTGTTTTTGTTTGTACTTTTTTTTGTAAATGATTTAAAAAACTGAATTCGTGTCATAGCAATTTCCAATGTTGACTATAATTTCTTATCCTTCTCCTAGATTCAAAATTATTGTCAAATCCATTCCTGAAGATTCCACTCACAGCACGGTCTTCTAAGTGTATGGTTTTTTGGTGATTTCTGAGTTCTAGCAATATTTCCTTTTTTAATACATTCCTCACAGTGTATTTAGACATTTATATGTTAATCTACAAATGTTTCATGCAATCCATAAGAATAGACTATACGAAAAATTCACTTGGTCAAGAAACTGAAAATTAATAAAGGGAAACCTAAATGGAGTTGGGAGGTCAGAAGGGAAAGCTGTTATGCAGATATCACTCAACATCAATACAGATTTCAACAGGAAGAGATGTACGTTGCATCTCCTGTACGAAGTGACACTATTTTATTCCCACTAGCAGAAGAAAAAGATCTTCCCTTTGCTTGGCAACAGCTTAACCAATGAGAGACTGTCACAACTCAGCCAAAAAAAGCTACTACACTTTGAACTCTCAGTTTGCTCCAATGGACATTTTGTTTATAACAGCCCCTCCCAACTTCACCTTCTCCTCTATGAAAGAGTTTCCTCTTGGCTTTACCAGACATGCATGTGGTTCACCATAGTGGTATGCCCTGATCTGCAGTTCTTTGCTGCTCACAAATAAATCCACTTTGCTAGTAAAAATAACTGGCCGTTTTATTGTTTTAGGTTAATGAAACACATCCTCGGGCCATTTCTGATAATAATTTAAATATGCTATTCACATAACTGCATGTGACCTGCAGCATCAATTCTATACATAAGAAGCATGTTTTATTCATATATCTTACAGATTTTAAACATTTAGTTTTTTAGTTGGTATCCCACAGATGCTACAGACTAAACCCTGTAAATAAGCTATATATATACACACACATAAATCATGAGTACCACCACATATATAATTTTAATTTTTCTGGAAGCCGCATTTTAAAAAGTAAATAGAAATGGGCAAAACTCATTTTAATAACATTTTTTATTTACCTGAAATATTATGGCATAAACAGAAAATCATTTGAGATTTTTTAACCATTTTTTAATAATAGATCCTTGAAATCAAGTGTGTTACTTTTAAACTAATATCACATCTCAATTTGTATCTACATGTTAAGTGCTCAATGGTCAGATATAGCTAGTGATGAGTGTATTTTACAGCACAATGAAATCTAGAATAAGCATGCATTTTATATTACCATAAGGCAATAATTTCCTTCTTCACTACTGTCCCACCTTGAGAGTAGAATTAAAACAGATTTGCTAAAACGCACATACACAGGCACACAAAACAAAAACAACAACAACAAAACACTATACTTTATCCTGAAACAGAACTACTGGTCTTTTCATTTGACCTGCTGCAAAGCCACATCCTTAGGATAGGACAAGAGTTCAGGAGGGTAAGTACGTGTACTCTGCCTCAGAAGAAAGAGTGGGTAGCTTTCACATGGCTACTCATGCATAACTTCATGCTGCAGCCAGAGGAAAATTATATAGTGGAACCGTGAATGCAGACCTAAAGCTATACAATATCATCACAGCAAAGGCTTGATAAAAATCCTTAGATATTTCTGATTATTTTATCCCAAGACTATGGTAACCATGTACCTAATATAAGTTTATTTATTTCTGAGAATTACACTCAATACTATAATTTCCAGGTTTTCCTGATGATCAAATAAACTTAAAACACTTCATAAAATTGTCTTCATTACACTGAATAATCCAGCACAGAAGTAGATGCACTTTGCTCTCCATTCAAAGGAAAGGATTTCGTTATCGACTTGGAAACATTTTAAAACATACTCTTCCATAAAATAGTTCCATAGTACGGATCACTGAAAATAGCAATGAAGTAAAGATGCCACTGTGTAACTGTAAACATTTTCGATGCAGTAGTAGGGTTAAAATCATATTTATTCATCTTGTGTGCCCAATAAAATATAAGTTTTACTATAAAAGCAAAGGGCTCTGTCTGCAGAACACTATGAACTCCTTAGCCCTGAATAGATATACCATTAACCTGTTAATACCTTTAGGAGAAAAAATGTGAATTCGAGAAAATAGTTATCCTTTACAGAGAATAAATAACATTGTACTACTGCAGACTGGACAATTTTATTCCGTAATAAGTTAATAAAATAATACTAATACATGCAGCTGCCTAACATGGGATCATTCATTTGACTAAAGTCCTCTGTATATTATGAAGGATGAGAGGCAGAAGTAGGAAAAACCAACATCTATGATTATTACAGGTCAAAACTATTCTAGGTACATTAAGTATATCTTCACTAAACTTCACTACAATATATAAAGAAATTATCCATCTTCAATGTATACATAGGGAAATATGCTGTGATTAGTTAATTCTCAAAGGTCACATAGCAAAATGTGGTGGAGCTGGGTTTCCAGGCAGATAAGTTTGCCCCTGATGCCCAGGCACTTCTATTACCACTTAATATATTTTCTTCTACATTAACTGACCTTACACTTCAACTGAACACTGGAAAAAACTTGCAAATGGAAAGCACAGTTGGTGTTTTGGAACTGACAGTCAGCAATTTGCAGGCTAATAAATCTAAGGATCCAATTGTTTCTCTTATTGGCAGTAATGGAGCAGCCACTTTAGCTTCTGCAGTTTTGGTTAATTAGAACACTTCTCAGGTGATAAAATTGATAGCCTTCAGCTTGGTATGCTTTAATGCCACCTGAGGCATGCCGTTATCATTCAAAAATGCAGTGCCTGCCAAGTACTACTGCTAATCCAAATAATTAGTTTAGCACTATAATCATTGGACAGTTTCTCAAATAGGATATGGAAGAAAAAAAACTTTATATACATATATATATATACTATATATATATACATATATGGGCACATTTTAAATTATTTTTACATCTGGTATTAAAGATTCACCTTTTTATCACTTTACAGATCCACAGAGTTTACCAATTGTCTTTAAAGTGAGAGTTAATAATACAAATATAATAATAAAAATCAGGAAAAAATGACTACTTATGTTCTAGTCACTCTGGTCAGATACCTGGTTTATTCCTTGAGCATACTCTGGGTTGTGGTAGCCAAGGTTATTCCAGTTTTCCAGATGAGCAATCTGAACTTAAAGGTGAAAAACAACTTGCCCCCAAATCATACAAATATTAAATGTTTGGCTGAGATCCAAAACAGTCTTACCCTAGACCTTACACTCTTAATAACCATATATTTTTAAGTTGTTAAAGGTTTTAAATATAGTAATTTCTCTACATAACTACCAATACATTCATTACTGATTCAAGATAAATTTTAAAAATATTATATTACGAAGTTTAAATGAACATATTAACATTGCAAAAGAAGTAACATTTTAGATCATCTTAATAACATGTTTTAAGCCAGTTTTGATGGCATCTCATATTACATGAAGTATTTTATTTTGAAAAGCATCTTCTGTGAAGTGTCCCAATGTGTATGTTTTGTCCACCTTGAGAAAGGTAACTAAATTGAGAGCTTCTTCCGTGAAGTAAGGCATTAAATATCTAAAACATACTTTACTGAATTTATAAAACTTTGAATAGTTACTACTTTTATTTAATTATGTTCTGGGATTAATTGAAACTGTAATCCTGTTGGAGTCCCTTTGGCCTGAGAAGTATTCATAAGATTTCAACATTTGTTCTCTAAAGTGGCAGCAGAAGGGTGAATTTTCAGTGCATAGAGAAAATCCTGAGAAGATGGATAAACATAGAGATGTAAACTTACAAAGTTAATTTTATTGATCAAAACTAAAATGCTACAATGGTAGATATATATATATATATATAAAATGTCATGATACAGATCATATATATATATATCTCATATATATGTACCATATATTTATCATATATATATATATGATGTCAAACTCATAAAATGTACAAGACTAACAGTGAACCCTAATGTAAACTATGGACTTTGGGTGATAATGATGTGTCAATGTAGGTTTATTGATTGTAACAAATGTACCAGTGTGGTGTAGGATGTTAATCGTGTGTGTGTGGACAGGGGGTATATGGAAACTCTTTGTACTTTCTGCTTAATTCTGCTATCAACCTAAAAGTCCTATAAAGTTTATTAGTTTAAGAAAAACTAAAATAGGAATCACAACAATAAGAATCACTTGTGTTTGGTTATGCCTCTTAATACATACATAAAGATTCAATTTCAAATGTAAATTAGTAGTGTTGCATGTCAGAACTTAACCAGGTTTAAATGTACTATACCCCTTAATGAATATTGCTAAATGTGATAATTACTTTTGTTTGGTACTGCACACTAGAGAATTCACAAAATATTCACTGACACCCAAAAAGAAAAATGACATGCACTGCTGCTTATACATGAACACACAGATAACCTGAGGGAAACATTTCATTAGTGAACAGCTCTATATATGCCAATGAACTATAGTTGTGGAAAGAAAACTGTAAATTAAAAACTCACTTGAAAAAATACTTAATTATTTCAGTACTTATTTCCCTTGATAATATTTAGAAGAGGTGAGAAGGGAGAAAGATATACAGGAAATGTGTGTGTGTGTGTGTGTGTGCGCGCGCGCGCACACGCGTGAGCATATGAGCTTTCTCAGAGAGAGCGAGACTGTGTTAAATGTAATAGTTGTGCTTAATTGTATTCCTAGCTACTGCTGTTTATTTTAAATTGCATACCTGGAGTTCTACAGCACTGAAAATACTGAAAGGCTCTATGTTCACAGTCACAGAATTTTTAATTAAGATAAATTATTAAACATGATCTAAATTTTTTTTGTTTTGCTTCCACTGCACATGCACATGTGAAATGATCCTTTCACTATTTGTAACTGGTAAAGGTGGGATATAAAAATTAAAAACATTTTATGGATACTCAGTAACATGACAACAGCAATTGTAAAGTGTAAATTTTTAAATAAAATTTAAGAAAAATCTTAGTAAGCCATAGAGTTTAATCAATATTCACTCTGTTATGGCTCCTTAAATTTTATTACAGGGCAATGAGATAATTGTGAAAAGTATTTAATGTCACTTCATGAGAATTTTGTCCTTTTGATTGCCAACATGATAATGCTATCAAATATTTGTTGTATGCATATTATGTGCCAGGCATTCTTCTAGTCAGTTTACAATAATATCCCATTTAATCCTCATAAGAACCATTTGAAGTAGATACCCAACTTTACAGTTTAGAAAACAGAGGCACAGAGAAAAGAAATAATTCAATTAAGGCCTCATAGCTAGTACATATTGGAGATGGAATTTAAACAAAGTAAGTTTAACACCAGAACTTGAAGTCTTAAATACAGGGGCTAAAAGAAAAATTACAATGTGAGAAGCTGGAAGCATATCATATTTTATATATTTTTTACCTCTAATGTTTTCAGTGAAAAACAAAGACATTTTGATCAACATTAAAAAATAATTTTTGTCACAAATGACATAAAAATTAACACTGCCCCGCTAGGCCTGCCTCCAAAAGGCACTTCCTACCCTAGGATATTTATCAGTTGAACGTATGAAACAAAACTGCATGTTAATATAGTTTAGTAAAACAAGCAATGATAGTTAAATCAATGTAGAATCCATGAATTACTATAAAGAAGTCAAGAGGGAATTTTAAAAAGCAGATTGAGAAACTTAAATAGCCTCTATCTTCATATTAAAAGAATCAGATATATGTCCCATGGGGATTGCATACAGGGAATCAAATTTTAACTTCAGAAATGCATGTTCTTTACTAAGACTGTTACTGTTACAGTACCTAACATGCTAGAAAGTGTAGTATGGCCATATTAATTTTTCTCATGAAAGAATTTCTATGTTGTGATATATCTTCCCAAATTTTCACTTCTAAACTTATGACTCATGTTTTCACACTTGTCCTATTTACTGTCCTTTTAACTGCCCCATGATATTGTCACCTTTAGACTCTAGACTCTCCACTACTATATGATACCTAGGGCTTATTGATGTTTTTCCTTTTTTTTTTGGATTATTTCTATGCTAGCTTTTTCCAAGCTTAAAGCCTCAGAATTTCCCACAGAAGTAAAAACAAAACTTTAATTATTTGCTTACTCTAATACTCTTGTGAGACTTAAGCTGTTCCTACTGGCTTTGGTTTACACTGCAGCATTCTTTCTATAGAAAATATTATTCCCTCATTCTCATTCTCACTCACATGTTCAAATACACACCATATCCTGATCCATCACATTGTTTTCTCTCTCCCAAGTAAGGCAACATCTTCCTCTTAAGATAAGTCTAATCTATTTCATGCTCAACCATATGTTTACATTCTATCTCAGGCCCATAAGTATATAAGATTCTTCCCAAAGAGTAAACCATACTTCATCTGAGTTCAAAGTAGGTCTCAAAACTTTTTTTTTTTTTTTTTTTTTCGGTACGCGGGCCTCTCACTGTTGTGGCCTCTCCCGTTGCGGAGCACAGGCTCTGGATGCGCAGGCTCAGTAGCCATGGCTCGCGGGCCCAGCCGCTCCGTGGCATGTGGGATCTTCCCGGACCGGGGCACGAACCCATGTCCCCTGCATCGGCAGGCAGACTGTCAACCACTGCGCCACCAGGGAAGCCTTCAAATCTTTTTTAATTCTAGCCTCTTGGATGCTAAAAGCCTTAGTCTTCATTGACCTTCAGCAAGTCTCTTCGATTTATTGTCTCTTCCTGTGGAATATATTTCTTGACTTTGTAGGAGACTATTGATGACAATATGATTCATAAGAGATCTGGAGTTTCAAGATGAAGATTAACGGTGGTATTTCATTTTTACAGCTCCCTGCACCCATTACATCATTTTCCCTCTGATATCATTACAGAGCTGAATTAAAGACTGCGGCTGGAAACCAGGTGCATAATAGAACATATCTTAAAGAAATAAAACTATTTCTGAGTTCATTTCCATGTAATATTTTAATTCTTTAGTGAAAGACCTGAGAAAACTACAGCACAACAACAAAGCAACTTATATTCCTATTCTTATTCTGTAGTTGCACAAAGACACAGAGAAATTAAGTAACATGTCCTAGGCCACACAGGTATATAGATGGCCTGGCCAAGCCAAGATTTACTCCAGAGCTTTGGGAACACACACACAGTTTGACAGTGCATTCTTCAAAAGATCTCTGAATGACCAAGTCAACTTTTATCTTTTTTCAGTAGCAACTGCTTACATTGGTCTCTTTCTATATTTGTTACAATTAAAATCTGTAGCAATTTATTTAACATAAATAGCATTCTCATTGTTCTGTATGCCTTACCCTCCTCTTCCATACAAGGACAGGAACAATGTGATACTAGATAAGCAAAGTCACTGATTTCTTTAATCCATATTCCTGTATTCTATAAAGGCATAGTTCACAACTAAACCAGGTGTGTCCATATTTAGAATCTAAATGTTGATCTCTATGTATTGCTGCTTAAAACCTGATTTCCTGGCTACTAACCCTGATCCCAATTCAACTGTAGATCTTAATCCATACATTAGCCTGTCTGAGCCTCCTTTTTTCATTCCTTTGAGTCTTTGCTATTATATTTACAGGTTTCCGAATCCATCTAAAATGACCATTAATAAAAAACTGTCTACCTGAAACTTCTATTACTACATTGTTTTATGTTATCTCTTAAGATTATAATTTTGATTCTTTCTCTGGATCTCCGATTCTTATTCTGCTCTTTTTGTCCCTGTCCTGGAGGATCTACATCACAGGCTTTAACTTCATTAAGCTGGAAATAACTGTTTCATTTTGTGACCATTTGAGACCTCAATAATATTCTCACTGTCTGAGTATATAAAAGTGGCTTGGCTACCATGTATTGGTTAGTTGATTTTAGTTTATACCCAAGTATATTTGAAGTTCTCAGCTACTTCTCCAATCCTTGACTTTCTTATATCATGTCTAAATATTTGAAATTTTTCTATTTATTTATATACACACTTGAATTTATATTTTCCAAGCACTGATGTCTTCATTTTGACAGAGTACAATGATATAATCCTCAATAACACGAGGCTTCAAGATAATATTTTGGAATATTCGCCATAGGTACAAGAGACAGTACAGTATACTTGAAACATCTGTAAGTTTATAATTTGAATTCATGTAAAATAAATGACATTCTAAATTTATCAATTTTGCAAAATATAGCAGAGTTTAATAAAATATTTTAAAAACTTCTAAAAATTAGTTTAAATGACCTATCCCTGTAGATCTACTTGGAAAATAACTCCAGGTGCACACAAAGTTTTCCACAACACTACCTTTAATATGAAAAGTTTGATGCATTTAAATTAATTCTTTTAATGAGACTAACTGCACATCTACTGACTAAGGTACATTGACAGTATTAAACGGGCTTTGGAAGCACATTTCTTATTATCTGGCTACCTTTGTAGTTTCTCCAGATTCAAATCAAATTTTCTGCAGGTATTTTCAATTACCATTTAACTCATTTTACAGTGTAGTTTCTATGCGCCTCTCATTTAACCAGCAGTCACTGATTTTGTCTATTCAAACACTTCAGATGAGTTTTCTTCAGCTTAATTCTTTCAACTATTTACAGCTCTGAAATCCTCAGAATATCCTTTGAGATATGAAGAGGAAAACAGTCTCTCCTGTGCCTCTCTAATTCGTGTCTCTCTCTTTCAAAAGAGACACTAACACATTTATGCTTGATAACAGTACTGTGGTCACAAAGATGAACGGTCTGGATAAATGAATCCCAGGGAAGATATCTGAAAAATGTGAGTGTGGTTAGCATGTAGAAGAAATAAGGTGTTGGGCACTTGAGCTTAGGATATCGTAACAGACAGCTTCAAATATTGATGGGCTGCTTTTTACATAAGAACATAGGCTTATTGTGTAAAAGTTTCAGAGGGTGAAATGAAGATTAATTTGTAGAAGATCCAGAGAGGTAGGCTTAGTATAATTACATTGGAGAACAAAATGAATAAATAATGAAATAATCCACACAACAAGAAGCTTTTATTCATTGTATTTCAATTTAATTCAACAAATATTTATCCAGTTCCAACCACTGGCACAGTGTAGAATCAATTCAGATAGCTGTCTGTGCCACTACCTCTGGATCTCGAGAGCTTTTCTTTCTTTCTTTTTTTTTTTTTGCGGTACGTGGGCCTCTCACTGTTGTGGCCTCTCCCGTTGCGGAGCACAGGCTCCGGACGCACAGGCTCAGTGGCCATGGCTCACAGACCCAGCCGCCCCGCGGCATGTGGGATCTTCCTGGACCGGGACACGAACCCATGTCCCCTGCATCGGCAGGCGGACTCTCAACCACTGCGCCACCAGGGAAGCCCTCAAGAGCTATTTTATCTATAGGCTACTGACTGTGCAGCTTCTCAATATCTTCTGCAGGTTGGAATACTTAACATCTAACGTGAAGTTCATGTTTCTTACCACAGTGACCTCTGAGGACACTTATCTCTATTTTGTCACTCTGACCCAAAGCAGATGCACATGCATGACTCAATTTTCTTTAGTACTGAAACTAGGTTGAAATAGTTTAATAGCTCTTTACCAGAGATTCAAGGATAATAAATGGCCAGTATTAAATAGATTATGCAAATAATTAAAACTAGTAGACATGACAGAAATTAAAATACACAGCCCTGACACATCTTATTCAATTCATTACAACAGGGCTTCTCAAACTTGAATGTTCATTATAAATCATCTGGGGACCTTATTTAAATGCAGATTGCACAGTAAGTCTGAGGTAGGGCACATGGTCCTGGTGATGCTACAGTATAGAAAGAAAGAACACTAACAGAACATATTCAAGCCATTCCATTATTATGCAAAGCACTTTAACTCCTTACAATCATAGTCCCTCATCCCCTTTCAATTATAGTCTCTGTTATATTTGCATACCAGTCCTTTACTTATCCTTCAAGTATTAGAAAACAGTCCCCTCCACAGGAGTTCTTAAGCTTTATCTCATATTACACAGAAAATGGCTTACAGTTTCTTCGGACTCCATGATCTATCAAAATGTTTATAGACATCCCTCCCCTTTTTCTCCTACTATCATCACTGTAAACACATACGTATTTAAATCATAAATTAAAGGTAAAAAATTCAACCCACAATTGTTTGGGAAGGAAAAAAAGGACATCTCAAGTTACCATAAATGAAGAGAGCTGAAAGGCAGTGGTAAACATATAATTTGATTCTGTGGTGGCCCAGGAAGCTCAAACAATGACAGTAGGAGCTAGACCATAATTTCCATTAGAACAGGGGTCCCCAACCCCCGGGCTGGACAGCAGGGTGTGAGCAGCAGGCGAGCAAGCGAAGCTTCATCTGTATTTACAGCCACTCCCCATCGCTCGCATTACTGCCTGAGCTCCACCTCCTGTCAGATCAGTGGTGGCACTGGATTCTCATAGGAGTGCGAACCCTATTGTGAACCCTACTGGGAGGGATCTAGGTTGTGTGCTCCTTATGAGCATCTAATGCCTGATGATCTGAGGTGGAGCTGAGGGGTGATGCTAGCGCTGGGGAGCGGCTGCAAATACAGATTATCATCAGCAGAGAGGTTTTACTGTACAGACACCATAATAAATCAACTGCTTGCAGACTCATATCAAAACCCTATCAGTGAGTGGCAAGTGAAAACAAGCTCAGGGCTCCCACTGACTCTGCATTATGATGAGTTGTAGAATTATTTCATTATACATTACAATGCAAAAATAACAGAAATAAAGTGCACAATAAATGTAATGTGCTTGAATCATCCGGAAACCACCCCCACCCCGCCCCAGTCTGTGGAAAAACTGTCTTCCATGAAACTGGTCCTTGGTACCAAAAAGGCTGGGGATCACTGCATTAGAAGATAGAAAAGGTGGAATTAAACTCATGTGAAGTATATTGCTGTAACTGAAGATCCTCAACTAAAGCATTTTTAAAAGGCTGACTTGACTTTGGAAAGGAATAATTTAAAAAAAACAAAAACAAAAACAAACACCTCCACTGGCTTAGAAAATATTGGGGAAACTTGTCACAGCTCAGAAATCCAGTGTGTCTTCAGTGTGGAATGTAAACCTGAGACTCACATAGTATGGGTCTGAATTTATATTTCTGATGAAGCAAGAGATATAGATAAATGAAACTGAATTGTTTTGGGCGTAACTAAAACTCTGGGACCACAAGAGGAATCACTGCAACAGAAAAAAAAACATTCTGTGGCTACATCTTCTCCACTTGTGTTGAAGGTATGGAGATGAAAGAAACTTTGCAATTCTAAATAAACCAAAAATGGATTAAAGGCCTAAATATAAGACTAGAAACGATAAAACTCCTAGAAAAACACAGATGAAACCCTCTTTGATATAAATCGTAGTATTATTTTCTTGGATTTGTCTCCTAAAGCAAAGGAATAAAAGCAAAACCAAACAAATGGGACTTAACTAAACTTAAAAACTTTGGCACAGCAAAGGAAACCATCAACAAAATGAAAAGACAACCTACTGAATGAGAGAAAATATTTGCAAATGATATGACCAATAAGGAGTTAATATCCAACATATATAAACATCTCATACAACTCAACATCAAAAAAAATAAACCCAATAAAAAATGAGAAGACCTGAATAAGACATTTTTCAAAGAGGATATACAGATGGCAACAGACACATGAAAAAATGCTCAACATCAGAGAAGTGCAATGCTCTTAATCATCAGAGAAGTGCAAATTAAAACCACAATGAGAGATCAGCTCACACCTGTCACAATAGCTATAATCAAAAGGACCACAAATAACAAATGTTGGCGAGGATGTAAAGAAAAGGGAACCCTTGTACACTGTTGGTGGGAATGTAAATTGGTGCAGCCACTGTGCAAACAGTATGGAGGTTCCTCAAAAAACTAAGAATTGCACTATCTTATGATCCAACAATTCCACTCCTGGGTATACAACTGAAAAATACAAAAACACTCATTTGAAAAGATGCATGCACCCCAATGTTCACAGCAGCATTATTTACAACTGCCAAGATATGGAAGCAACCTAAGCATCCATTGCCAGATGAATGGAAAAGAAGATACATAAATACACACAATGGAATACCACTCAGCCATAAAAATGAATGAAACTTTGCCATTTGTAACAACATTGATGCACTTGGAGGGTATTATGCTTAGTGAATAAGTCAGACAGAGAAAGACAAATACTGTATGATATCACTTACATGTGGAATCTAAAAAGTAAAACTAGTGAATATAACAAAAAAGAAACAGACTCACAGATATAGAGAACAAACTAGTGGTTATCAGTGGGGAGAGGGAAGGAGGGAAGGACAAGATAGGAGTAGGAGATTAAAAGGTACAAGCTACTATGCATTAAAAAAATAAGCTACAGGATATATTATACAGCACAGAGAATATAGCCAATATTTTACAGTAACTATAAATGGAATATCTTTAAAAATTTTGAATCACTAAGTTGTACACCTGAAACATATAATATTGTACATCAACTATACCTCAATAAAAGAATTTTTTTAAAGGAACAAGCACTGAATATCATCTTTTAAATTTGTGTGTGGCAGGCCTATGAATTTGGGTCTGAGACCTGATTTAGATGAATCCTCTCATAATCATGTTCAATACTTAAAAGGGCTTCTCTCTTCCCTGGAAACTCTGAGACATAAAACATAATAAGAACGTGGAAGGACCTTCCAGAAGAAGTCTGCTACCTTAACTAACCAAAAGATTTCATCTACATAAAAGTGATGTGCAGGAAGGACAGGCTGTCACTGCACTGGGAGAGACCCCTTCAAGTGCTGCTGATCGCCCACATGGCTATCAAAGTGGAAAAAACATCTGGCTTCATGCTCCTCATGTGAAGTAAGCACCTCAGGATAACTCGACTGTGTTTCCTACTAAGGTCTTAAATCTAAGTTTCCTAGAGTAACTAAAATTGGTAGTAAACTAAACTAAAAGGAGGTATTCTACAGGCTCTTTACTATTCTCATAGACACACTGCTGTCCTATTCACAGTAGGGTTATTTTAATAGCTTTAAAAATAAAATTTTATTAGAAAATAAACATGATTTTTGCTACCTTATTTTTTGGTTCTGTGCTCCCACTTACAGCTCCCATAACCTCATCTCCAATTAACTCTAAATTATACTTCCAGTTCAAACACGGTCTGGACTAAATCCAACAGATTAATTACTGACAGAGTAAAGGTGGGAAAATATTCATTAGTAATTTTTGATAATTACAAAGTAAAAGTAATTGATATGCATATCCAAGTACTTATGCCCTAAATATGACACAAAAACATTTGACTGGAAGGATGATATAGAAAAGAAAACGGCATCCATGTAATAGACAAACAGAAATCTGGCATTTACAGATAGAGACTGAAAAAAAAAAAACAGGTCTAATGTCACTAGATGAACTTTGGGATGCAAGTTTTCTCTGGACCCAGTAAAAACAGATAAACAAAGATGAACTGTGTTATTTATGGAGATTTAGTTGACCATTATAAAAGTACAACTATTGATTTATACCTGATGCAAGATTTGAAACAGAGCAATATGCATTAAACAAATTTCACTGGGTGCCACATAATAACATTTTGACACTAGATGATGGCCATGAATGTCTTTGTGTATCACATCTGGGAAAAATTACTGGTAAGAGAACAGTTATTAAGTGACAGTACAAACTGTCACATAAATGTTACGGTACTTATGTTACTGACTGACTCTCAGGTGAAATTTATTGAGCTTCCCCCTGCCCAAAAAAAAAAAACTGAACTAAAAATGTAGATTATCAGTCTTCAGAGTTAAGCTACTCCTTAGGTTTGAATTGCATAAGACTTCACAAGGAATTGCCAAATAATACTCAGAGAGTTAATCATTTGAAAACACAAGCAACAGAGCATCACAGCAATTTGTAAAATTAATGTATGACTAAGAAAAATGCTGCACAATGCTAATCAAGAATCTGATTTAACTTTTCACCACTGGTATGCCATACTCAAAGGTTATTCCACCAGGCAAATAACGTACTGACTTTTAAAATTTTCAGTAATTCTATGGTAATTCTGATAGTTGCTTTTCTTTATTATGGACTTGCTGGATATTTAGACGACTGAGAATTACCCAGAGGAAGGTAGAAACAGCAATGGAGACGGCAATAAAATTGCCGTCGTTTACACTAATGTGTAAAATTTTACACTAATGCAGGGAGGATATCTTAAGGGCAAATACAATTTAAAAATAAGAAGCTAGGGCTTCCCTGGTGGCGCAGTGGTTGAGAATCTGCCTGCTAATGCAGGGGACACGGGTACGAGCCCTGGTCTGGGAGAATCCCACATGCCACGGAGCAACTAGGCCCTTGAGCCACAACTACCGAGCCTGCGCGTCTGGAGCCTGTGCTCCGCAAAAAGAGAGGCCATGATAGTGAGAGGCCCGCGCACCGCTTGCCACAGCTAGAGAAAGCCCTCGCACAGAAACGAAGACCCAACACAGCAAAAATAAGTAAATAAATTAATAAACTCCTACCCCCAACATCTTCTTAAAAAAAAAAAAAGTCTAAAAAAATAAAAATAAGAAGCTAATTTCTCCCTTGAATACAAGGGAAGAGTCTCACCTCCTCCCCCATTTACCCCCTGCCTTTCTTACAGCAGTTACTTCAGAAAACTTAAGTTCTTCCTCTGTCTTTTTGAAATTTTATAAATCTTTTAAAAAGCCAAATAAGCCTCTTGCTAGCTAAGAGACCCAGTATTATTTTTCTTAATAATCTAGGAACCATCTTTGAAATGCAATCATCAAGGATACTGCTCCTATCTCCCAGTTCCTATGGGAGTTCAGGAGCCTAACTTCAGTGGGTCTCATTCCAAGTTGCAAAAACACCTCTTTCTTGGATAAAGAAAATTGGCTTATCACCAAGTATATTTAGGATGAATTATATGTGACACACAGTGCTATTAAGTCCTCTCTCTTACTTGTGAGCTATTTATTGTTTATTTGAGAACATGTGTGTAATGAGTTATATCTGCTTGACTATATAAAGGGGTGAAATTTCTGTCTTTGCCTCTCTTGGTGGGTTGCCTGTGATGCATACTACATTCTGATACAATACTTATTCAACAATAAAATTGTGTTTTCTCTTCTACCTTTGTGAAGAGGTTTTCTGGGTTGGGAGGAGGTCTGGGTTTTAATTGTATTTCTGCAACAGGCTTAAGCACATAATATCCAAACAAAAAAAAAAAATCAAAATATATCAGTGACCAGAGAAAATAGAGTAAATTTACTTGGAGTTTGATGTAATTGCAATGAATTTATGTTATCAACTGGGGGGAAATTACCTTTACAATATTGATCCTTCCAATTCATGCACATTGCTTTATTCATGTCTAAATTATAATTCTGTATTGAATGTCTAAATTATAATTCTGTACTGAAAATCATCCTTTTTTCCTATTGTCATCGTATTTTTCTCTTTTTTCAACATTCATATTGCTTATTTTTAAATTCTTTGCTAGCTCAAACATCTAGATCATCTGTGCTTCTTCATCTATTGCTTTTTGTTCTCGTGACTATCAGTCATATTTCTAATTGCTTTTGTAAAAAAATATGTTTAGGATGAATATTGATCTGTAGATCAGGGTCTTTACCCTATCGATGTGATGGATTACATTACTTGGTTTTTGAGAGTTGAACTCATCCTTCATGCATGGAGTAAGTTCCACCAGGCCATGATGTATAATTATTTTTATACCTTGTTGGATATGACTTGCTAATATTTGAGGATTTTTGCATCTTACATTCAGAGATATTGGCCTGTAGTTTCTTGTGGTGCCTCTGTCTGATTTTGGAATCGGTGTTGCTGGCCTAATAAAATGAGCTAGGGAGTACTCTCTATTTTCTATTTCTGGAAGAAATCATAAGGAATTGGTAACATTCTTTCCTTAAATGTTTGGTATACTTCACCAGTATACCAAACATCTGGGTCTTCATGCTTTCTGTTTGGGAAAAGTTACTAGTTAATGATTCTGGGTTTTTTTAGTAATATAGGCCTATTGAGAGTACCTTATTTCTCCTTGTGTGAGTTGTGGTGCTGTATCTATCAAGGAATTAGTACATTTCAACTAAGATATCAAGTTTGTGGGCATAGAGATGGTCATATTATTCTTGTATTACCCTTTAGTGTCCATCAGATCAGTAGTGATGGGCCCCTTTTCATTTCCAATATTACTAATTTATGTCTTTCCTCCTTTTTTTCTTGGTTAGCTTCATTGGAGGTGTATTAGTTTTATTGATCTTTTCAAAGAACCACTGTTTGGTTTTGTTGATTTTCTCTAATGATTTCCTATTATCAATTTCCTTGATTTCTTCTTTTTGGTTTTTCTTTTCTTCTGCTTACTTTCAATTTAATTTGCTCTTCTTTTATAAAGTGGAGGCACAAATTATTTTAGAACCTTTTCTTCCTCTAATAAATTAATTGAATGCTCTAATTTTTCATCTAAGCACTGATTTTGTTTAATCTTACAAATCTTGATAAATTAACTTTTCATTTTTATTTAGTTAAAAATGTTTTAAATTTCTCTTAAGGCTTCTTCCTTATCCCATGTGTTATTTTAAAGGCTTTTACTTATTCTTTAAATATTTTGAGGTTTTCTATCATCCTGTTCTTGATTTCCAGTTTAATTCCATTGTAGTCTGAGGGCATACTTTGCAATGCTTTCTAGTCCTTTAAATTTGTTAGTGTGTTTTGTGTTCCAGATTGTGGTTTATCTTGGCAAACGTTTTCTGTGACCTTAAGAAGCATGTGTATTCTGCTGCTTTTAGATAAAGTATTCTACAAATGTCAATAATATCCAGTAAATTCATGGTGCTGTTTAGCTCAACTATATCCTGAATTAGTACTGCCTGATGGATCTATCAATTGCTGATGTAGTGAAGTCACGAATAATAATAGTGAATTCTTCTGTTTCTCCTTACTTCTCCTTCTCTAATGGTTTTTGTCTTATGTATTTTGACGCTTTCTTGTTAGACCTATACACATTAGGGATTGAAAAGTTTTCATGGAAAGTACCCTTTATCATTATTTAATGTCATCTTCATCCCTGATAATTTGTCTTGTTCTGAAATCAGTTTTACCTGAAACTAATAGTCCAGTTTACTTTTGATTAGTGTTAGAATGGTGTATCTTTATCCCTTTGCTTTTAATCTTTGTGTCTTTATATTTTAAATGAGTTTCTTATAGACATAATTGAGTTTGTTTTTTTATCCATCCAGTGACTTGTAATTTTTATATTTAGACCATTCACATTTAAAGTGATTACTGATACAGCTGAATTAATACTTATTATGTTTGTAACTGTTTTCTATTCACTGCTCTTATTTTTTATTTCTTTTTGTTTTGGCTCTTTATATGCATTCTCTGGTTTTAATTGAACATTTTACATAATTCCATTTTTTTCCTCTGTTAGCACATAATTTTTCTCCAACTCTTTTTTTTTTCCCCTTAGTGGTACCATAGAGTTTGTAATATACACCTAAAATTTAATAGTATATCACTTCACAGGTAATGCAGGTATCTTATAAAAAATTATTCTTGATTCCTTTCTCCTATGCCTTTGTAACACTGTCATACATTTCACTTATCAATAGGTTATAAAAACCAAATACATCATTGCTATTATTATTTTCAACTTAATTGTAGATAAATTAAGAATAAGAAAATAAAAGATTTTATTTTACCTTCACATATTCCTTCTCTAACACCTTCCTTTTGTTTATGTAGCTTTCAGTTTCTAAGCTATGTCATTTTCTTTCTCTCTGAGTAAGCTCTTAATATTTCTTGCAAGGCAAGTCTGCTGAAAACAATTCTCTCAAGTTTTATTTTTCTAATATAGTCTTTATTTCTTCTTCTTTATTTCTTTCTTCTTTATTTCTTTATTTCTTCTTGAAGGATAATTTCACCTAGAACTCTAGGTTGATTTTTTTCTTTCAATACTTAAATATTTCACTCCACTCTTTTCTTGCTGGCATGGTTTCTCAGGAGAAATTTGGCAATTCTTATCTTTGTTTCTAAATAGGGTAAGGTGTTTCTTTTTACTGCCTTCCTTCAACATTTTTTGTCTTTGATTATCTACAGTTAGAATATGATATGCCTAGCTTTAGATTTTTTTGAAATTTATCTTACTTTGGGTTCTTTCAGCTTCTTGCATCTGTGGCTTGTTGTCTGTCATTGTCAAAGAAAATGATTAAGAATTAATTCTGTCAACCATTAAAAGTTCAAATATTTCTTCTGTTTCTTTCTTCCCCATGTGTTCTCACTATGCACATGTTACACATTTTGTAACTGTCCCATAGCTCCTGAATATTCTGTTGCGGTTTTTTTTCATACTTTTTTCTCTCTCTTTTCAGTTTGGAAGTTTCTGTTGACAAATGTTCAAGCTCTATGAGTCTTGGTCATGTCCAGTCTACTGATGAAACCATCCAAGGCATTTGTCATCTTTGTTACAGCTTTCTGATTCCTAGTATTACGATTTGATTCTGCTTTTCTTTTCTTTTTTTCCCTCTTTACAGGTTATTAGCATCAAATGACATAACACATGAAGAGTTCTCAGAATAACACACAGTACAGAGTATTGTACACGCTACTGTTTTCTCTTTACTTATATCACTAAACATGTTATTCCAGAATCTAGTCCAAAATTTATTTATTTTTCATCCTGTTTTGTTTTTGGATGTTTTTATCCCATAAGTTGATTTTCTCACTTAAAGTTAACATCCCAGTTGGATTCCTGAAGGGACTATTAACATTTTTTTTAACATCTTTATTGGGGTATAATTGCTTTACATTGTTGTGTTAGTTTCTACTGTATAAAAAAGTGAATTAGCTATACGTATACTTATATCCCCATATCCCCTCCCTCTGGCATCTCCCTCCCGCCCTCCCTATCCCACCCATCTAGGTGGTCACAAAGCACCGAGCTGATCTCCCTGTGCTATGCAACAGCTTCCCACTAGCTATCTATTTTACATTTGGTAGTGTATATATGTCAATGCCACTCTCTCACTTCGTCCCAGCTGACCCTTCCCCCCCCATGTCCTCAAGTCCATTCTCTACATCTGCGTCTTTATTCCTGTCCTGCCCCTAGGTTCCTCAGAACCAATTTTTTTTTTTAGGTTCCATGTATATGTGTTAGCATACAGTATTTGTTTTTCTCTTTCTGACTGACTTACTTCACTCCATACGACAGACTCTAGGTCCATCCACCTCACTACAAATAACTCAATTTCGTTTCCTTTTATGGCTGAGTAATATTCCATTGTATATATGTGCCACATCTTTATCTGTTCATCTGTCGATGGACACTTAGGTTGCCTCCATGTCCTGGCTATTGTAAATAGTGCTGCAATGAACACTGGGGTACATAACTCTTTTTGAATTATGGTTTTCTCAGGGTATATGCCCAGTAGTGGGATTGCTGGGTCATATGGTATTTCTATTTTTAAATTTTTAAGGAACCTCCATACTGTTCTCCATAGTGGCTGTATGAATTTACATTCCCACCAACAGTGTAGGAGGGTTCCCTTTCCTCCACACCCTCTCCAGCATTTATTGTTTGTAGATTTTTCGATGATGGCCATTCTGACCAGTGTGAGGTGATACCTCATTGTAGTTTTGATTTGCATTTCTCTAATGATTAGTGATGTTGAGCATCCTTTCATGTGTTTGTTGGCAATCTGTATATCTTCTCTGGAGAAATGTCTATTTAGGTCTTCTGCCCATTTTTGGAGTAGGTTGTTTGCTTTTTGGTATTAAGCTGTATGACCTGCTTGTAAATTTTGGAGATTAACCCTTTGTCAGTTGCTTTGCTTGCAAATATTTTCTCCCATTCTGAGGGTTGTCTTCTCATCTTGTTTATGGTTTCCTTTGTTGTGCAAAAGCTTTTAAATTTCATTAGGTCCCATTTGTTTATTTTTGTTTTTATTTCCATTTCTCTAGGAGGTGGGTCAAAAAGGATCTTGCTGTGATTTCTGTCATAGAGTGTTCTGCCTATGTTTTCCTCTAAGAGTTTGATAGTGTCTGGCCTTACATTTAGGTCTTTAATCCGTTTTGAGTTTATTTTTGTGTATGGTGTTAGGACGTGTTCTAGGTTCATTCTTTTACATATACCTGTCCAGTTTTCCCAGCACCACTTATTGAAGAGGCTGTCTTTTCTCCATTGTATATTCTTGCATCCTTTATCAAAGATAAGGTGACCATATGGCGGAGCTCTCGCCGATTGATATTACATGGGGCCGGGAGGTCTCTGGTGGTCCAATGTCCTGAACTCGGCTCTCCTACCTCAGAAGCTCAGGTCTGACAGCTGACCACAGCACCAAGACCCCGTCAGCCACACGGCTCAGAAAAAAAGGGAGGAAAAAAAAAAACAAAGAAAGAAAAAAATAAAATGTTATTAAAATTAAAAATTAAAAAATTATTAAAATTAAAAATGATAAAAATACAAAAGAAAAGAGCAACCAAACCCATAAACAAATCCACCAATGATAACAAGTGCTAAAAACTAAACTAAGATAAACATAAAAATCAGAAGCTGACAAGTCACATACAGGAAACCCCAAGTCTACAGTTGCTCCCAAAGTCCACTGCCTCAATTTTGGGATGATTCGTTGTCTATTCATGTATTCCACAGATGCAGGGTACATCAAGTTGACTGTGGAGATTTAATCCACTGCTCCTAAGGCTGCACGGCTAAATTTCCCTTTCTCTTCTTTGTTCGCACAGCTCCAGGGGTTCAGCTTTGGATTTGGCCCCGCCTCTGCATGTAGGTCGCCCTCTGGTGTCTGCTCTTCGCCCAGACAGAAGCAGGTTAAAGGAGCGGCTATTAGAGGGCTCTGGCCGGGGGGAAAGGAGGGGTATGGAATGTGGGGCGAGCCTGCGGCACCAGGGGCCAGAATGATGTTGCAACAGCCTGAGGCGTGCCGTGTGTTCTCCCGGGGAAGTTGTCCCTAGATCATGGGACCCTGGCAGTGGCGGGCTGCACAGGCTCCCAGTTAGGGGGGTGCAGGGGTGTGGATAGTGACCTGTGCTTGCACACAGGCTTCCTGATGGCTGCAGCAGCAGCCATAGTGTTTTATGCCTGTCTCTGGTGTCTGCGCTGATAGCCATGGCTCATGCCCATCTCTGGAGCTTATTTAGGTGGTGCTCTGCCTTCTGTGTGCAGACAGGGAAGGAATCCCCTCTCCTCGTGCACCCCAAAACAATGTACTCTTGCCACTTCGGCCAGTGCAGAGTTTTTCCCGGACTCCCTCCCGACTAGCTGTGGCACACTATCACCCTTCAGGCTTTCTTCATGCAGCCAACCCCAGTCCTCTCCCTGGGATCTGACCTCTGAAGCCCGAGCCTCAGCTCCCAGCCCCCACCCATCCCAGCAGATGAACAAAGAAGCCTCTCAGGCTGGTGAGTGTTGGTCATCACCCATCCTCTGTGCAGAAGTCTCTCCGCTTTGCCCTCTGTACCCCTATTGCTGCACTCTCCTCCGTGGCTCCGAAGCTTCCCCCCCCCCCCCCGCCGTGTCTGCTAGTGAAGGGGCTTCCTAGTGTATGGAAGTTTTTCCTCCTTCACAGCTCCCTTCCAGAGGTGCAGGTCCACTCCCTATTCTTTTGTCTGTTTTTTTTTTCTTTTGCCCCACCCAGGTACATGGGTGGTTTCTTGCCTTTTGGGAAGTCTGAGGTCTTCTGCCAGCATTCAGTACATGTTCTGTAGCAGCTGTTCCACATGTATTCTTGATGTATTTGTGGGGAGGAAGGTGATCTCCACATCTTACTCCTCCACCATCTTTTTTTTTTTTTTTTTTTTTTTTTTGCGGTACGCGGGCCTTTCACTGCTGTGACCTCTCCCGTTGCGGAGCACAGGCTCCGGACACGCAGGCTCAGTGGCCATGGCTCACGGGCCCAGCCGCTCCATGGCATGTGGGATCCTCCTGGACTGGGGCACAAACCCGTGACCCCTGCATCGGCAGGTGGACTCTCAACCACTGCGCCACCAGGGAAGCCCTCCTCCGCCATCTTGAAGGTCTTCTCACGATTTGATTCTTTCTTTAGAGTTTTCATCTCTCTGCTTACATTACCTATTTGTTCTTGTACATCTACTTTTTCCATTATAGCCCTTCGCATTTTAATCACAGTTGCTTTAAATTCCTGTTGTGATAATTCCAAAATTTCTGCCATATATGTATTCAGCGCTATTGCTTATTTTGTTTCTTCAGACTGTGTCTTGTAATTTTTCATTGAAAAATTAGTATGTCTTGTAATTTTTAATTGAAAGCTGGACATGATGTATTGGTTTTAAAAAAAACTTAGGTAAATAGGTCTTTAAGTGTGATGTTTTATGTTTATCTGCCTAGAAGTTAGGCCGTGTCTAGTGTTTGCTGTAGCTATAGTAACAGACCCTAAAATTTCTCTAGTGTCCTTATTTTTGTCTTCCCTATGGTCTTTGATTTTCCAAGAGACTCCTGGTTAAATAAGGTCTGAGCTTTGCAGTTATTTCCTTTGTAATCTCTGTTATTATAAAGGAGCATTATTGATGTGATGGTAAGGTATGGAACAGGTGAAGCATTCTAAAATTCTATAATTAAATCTTAGTCTTCTAATGAGTTTATGCCACTGGTCTATGACCTTCACAAATGCTTTTCAGCTTTTTTTTATCCTCCCTTCAGTTGTAACAGGAATGTTTGGTGAAGTTGGAGCTGGGTTTTCCCTTTCCCTATATTGAAAGCAAGATGAGGCTGTAGTTGGCTATTTCCTTTCTCCCACGATAGTTGGGCCCTGGTAACAGTTTCTCTTAATGGCAGTCTGTTAGTGTTTAGGAGAACAGAAGAATCTGGGTGTATTTCAAAAGTTTATCTTTCTCCTTCTTTTCTTGAAGGATAGAGAGGATTTTTCTCCAGTCTTTACTCTGAGAGCCTGGTGGGGCTTTGGGAGGTAAAACTCATGAAAAGTGTTGGACTCCTCCTAAAGTTGGGCTTTCAGGAGTTTTCTCTTTCGAACTTCACAGGGCTCAGTTTCTAGCCATTAGTAATTACCTTTAAGTGTTCCTGCCAGTTGCTGGATCCAGCAGCTGCTCAACTTAAGATGTGATTTTCTGTATTCATCTATCTTTTCAGTTTGGGGGATAGTGATTTTCCTTGTGACTTCAATTCTCTGATGGATCCAAGAAGAGTTTTTGATTTTTAGTTTGTTCAGCTCTTTCTTGTGATGAAGGGAGTGCTGAAGTCTACATTATTTATGTGTCAGACTGAAACTGGAAGTCTTACTACATTTTAAATGCAAACTATTCAAATTATTTATCAAGTCTATTGCTAATAATAAAAGTGCTCAGCTTGTAAACCTGATTTTAATCTGTACCTGGATGTACACTACAACTTTGACTGTCTAATGGCGTTCTTTGCATCTCTCTTTCCTCTCACTGGAGTGCAGAGAGATGTTTTGATCCCCTAAACACCAAAAAGTGACATCTATAACCCAATTTCCCTCTTCTGCTGTTGCTCTCTTATGACCCTTCATCAATATTATGTAGGGAAGAGACTTCCTTGTGCAGTGGGTTTCCTTCTCAGCATTCCAAACAGGAACAAGGGAAAATTGTCCCTACTTTCAGTTTTCCTCCTAACGTTTCTAATGTATTTCCCACGTTGGACTTAGGCTTAAAGACATGGGTATATACATCCATGCTCTATTTCTTTGCCCCAGCTCTGTTTCCTTTCCTTCTTGTCCATTCTTATTGGATCAGAAAAATAATGGAATTTCTCCTTCCTCTTTTGGTTTGAATGGGATATCTTATGTCCTATATTGTTTTCCCTATCCTATAGTTTATAATGACAGTGATTTTTCAAGTATGCAAGAATGAGAAGAAGGGCTCAGGCTCAAATGAGCTAAAGTAATTAAAAACCTCTTATCTCAAAAAAAGGACATTTATTTTTTGCTGGAAACTAAAAAATAATTTTAAATGACAGCCAAAGCTAAATGGTTACATCTTTATTCTGGTATACATCAATCCATCTCTGGAAGGGTTAACCATTGTTTTCACAAGTGGAAAGACCAAAGAAAAAAATTTGTAGGGTATATAATTAAATATTGAATGTATTTCATGAAAAAATATATATATATGCTTAGTGAATAGTCATACTTAATAGCACATTTTTCACAAATTTTCTTCTTAGTTTCTTTTTAAATTTTTTCTCTTATGAATGAACAAAGTTACATAAGGCTCAAAAATGTCAAAAATAATAAAGTTAAACAAGTCCTCATTTTAGAAGTGAGACAGCTTATTTAGAGTCAACAAGTATGGAAATAAAATAGAACGAGCCAGCCAGCTTTTAACTTCAAGTTTTAGCATTCCACTCTGAGCCATATTTTAAGAGACGCAGAAAAAAATATTCTTTTAAAATGAATAACAGTAATCCAATGCAATCAATGGCAACAATAAAACATAATTGGCTGATCTGCAAAGTGTAAAAACCTTTGATTGCATATATGCAAAGATCAGATGTAGCAAATCCATATGCCTGCAAACCAAGCAACAATTTCAACAAAGATGTTGTCTCAGTTCAAAATGAGTGTGATGTGGCTAACTGAGACATCAGTGCAAAAGTTTTTAGCAGAAGCAAGTTTTGGTCTGACTGCTTCTAGAGGCAATGGTTGAAGTAAAATCGACTTATTCCTATTCAACAAGGAACTTCTATATACCAGGCATTGTCCTATTGACTGAGGATATAATGGTCACCAAACGTAGACATAAGTCATGCTCTCAAGAATTTACATTTTCATATAAAGTAGAAGTAGTAACAAAATACATAAATAGATATACATTTTCAAGTGCTATAGGTACTACAAAACCAAAGTGTAATGAGAGAGTATGATATAGTTTGACCTGGTCAGAAAACATGTGAAATATTTTTTGAGAAAGGGATAATTGACCTGAGATCTGAACAGCAGCAAAGAGTTAACTAGAAAAAACAAAAACTGGATAAATATGCCAGTCAGGAGAAACAGCATGGGTACAATTCCAACGCCAGGAAAACACAAGTGTAAAGGAACCAAACAAAGTCAGTTTGATTGAAGTAAAGGGGATGGGGCAGCATGGAAGAAAATGAGACCAACAAGCCCAATTATAAAAGGCTTTTGAAAATTTTGTCTCTTTGATTAAAAGGAAAGAACACCATTTGAAGTGTGTAAGTATAAAGGAGTGTTAGAAGAAAATGAAGGTATTTTGATCAAATTCATATCTCCAAAGCATGGCGCTGGGAACAATGTTGAGAAAATACATAATGAGACAATAAACACAGGTAGAGTCATTACGCAATTATGTCAGTATTTAAGAGATAATAGTAACTCTGATTAGAGGAAAGAAATGCAGAAAAGTGAATCAGTTCAAGAGATATTGAAGAGGTACAATTAATAAGACTGATTATCTTAATCACCAGGTTCTGTGGCATATTAAAAAGCTCGACAATCCTTCTGGCTTACAACAATAAATATTTTCATGCTCACAGGTTACAGATGTGCAGGTGTGCAAATCAACTACCGTTTATTTTATCCTGACTGGACTTCTCTGAGACTTAAGGGACCACAGGCTACTGGTTGGGTTCAGGTCTGCTCCATGTGCCTTTCCTCTGAGGCTTGTGATAATGATGCCTATATTTGCATAATTTCTATACATTACTGGTTGGATGACAGTGCCAGTAATGAACTTTGGGAACAATAAAAATAACTCTATTAATTGGATGGAAAACTCAAAAATTCAGTTTTGGACATGTCAAATTTTAGTTGCCTTTTAAGGAATTAAAAAGAGAACTCAAGAAAACAACTAAATATAACACTTAAGCTCAGAGAAGAGATAGATGCTTGGAATGAAAGTTAGGATGTCTTCTTTGTACAAGAGGCAATTTCATCTTAGATATGAATAAGATTTCCCAGGGATATCACATAAGGAAAAAGGGATAGAACAGAAAACTGGTATTGAGGAACTCAAGTATTTTATATTTGAAAAAGAACTGCACACCTCTAAAAAGACAGCAAATGATTTGCTAGAGAGATGAGGGAAAGTAGGAGATTGCTTTGTTATTTAAGTCAAGGAAGAAAGAGTTTCAAGTATCAAGGCTGTATCAAGATAAATAATAAAGCATGTCTACTGTATTTCCTTACATAAGAGTTTACTGCTGACTTGGGATGAACAATTTGGGTAGATAATAGGGTTTAGAATTATAGCTGTTTTAAGAGTGACTAAATAGCAAATAAATGAAGGTAATGCTTAAAGTACTTTTTAAAAGTTTTGCTAGAAGGGAAAATATATAAAAAATAGGATATCATCTTGAGATATAAGGATGGTAGAAGAAAAAATCTTTTTCTTATTTTTAAATTTTTTCAAAAGTCAAAAATCCAATGGGAAATATTCATTTCAGATAGAATAGTTGAATATTCAGAAGACTGAGGAGGGGGTAACGTTCATGCTGGAGGCACTATGTTCCAAGGCACATGATATGATTTAGCCTTAGATAAGAGAAGTTAATTGAGGAAGAAAGATAAGATAGGAGTTAGATGAGACAGAAGAATTAGGACATTAGGAATCCCCAATTCAAACAAATTAACAAGATTAATACAGTGAGGGTAAAGAGAATTTAGTCTTGACAAGATCATGATTAACTTGATGGATCATGAAATATATGCTGGATATCAAATAATATTAGTAACAATTATTATTATTATTTTTACAGACAATGTGGATGTAGAACATCCAAGGTAATCTATAAAATAACCTGTTAAAACTAATAATTGAACTAGGTTACAGGGCCATTTTTCTCATGCTTTTAAAAGCCACCCTAGTAGCATGCTCATACAATCTTCTAGGGTTCTTTTAGCATATTAAATCTTGTATCTCAGAAGACACCCAAAGACTAAATCACCTCTAATCTAATTTTGGTTCAACATCCCTTGATCAAACACACTCAGAAATATATCCCTTGCATACTCTCCCAGCTTCTGCTGGTATCCACTAGCTAAGTCTAATTTTGGGGGGGGTTATAGTTCCTTTCATTTCTTATCACATCCTGCTTATCCTTAAATAGGACAGCTGTAACTTAACCCTGTTCACTGGGATTTGGGCAGGGAGGGAAATTGAGTACATGTTCTGAGAGATACATGTTGTCTTGGGGAGAAGTTTCTTCATCCTCTTCAACCAAGCCTTAGTGACAGCATTTAACCGGAAATATTGGGCCATTTATACAGGATCAGAGGGTTCTGAAGAACACGGACTTCTGAGACTTTTCAGTGCACCAATACAAATTTCTCATCTCCTGGATCAAGGTCCCATTCTTTCCTAAACAGGACCCTGAACTTGGCATATCAGACCTACCTCCCTGGGAGCTCAGCTAATCTATCTGATGGTTTATTCCTGGGCCAAGTCCTCAGTTTTCTCTGCTCTCCCTTGAAAGGGATGATGGACTTATAAAATGCAACTAAGGAGACTCTCTGGCTTTTGCACTTAGATTTCACTTGCCTATTAATTTCTCTCATCATTTGATCACTGTACAGGAGTGCTTACTAATAGCTACCCCAACCATCAACAGTGCTTAGTAATAGCTACCCAATACCACTGACGTTATAGTTACTATTTTTCTCATATTTTCAAATGCTGCCTACTTCATAACAACTAGCACATTTCTTCCCAGCAGTATACCATCCCAGTTCACCAAAAGTAAAAATTTTAACAATTGCACTTTTTTTTTTTTTTTTTTTTAAAACTAGGCCATTTTAATCTTTTTTTTTTTTTAAACAATAGAATAAATAGTTTTCTTGATGACTGCAGACATGTAAGGCTGATGGGCAGTATTCAGAAATATCAGAGTAATGGTTTCCTGATTGGTGTGTAGTCTTCAATAATTATAAGGAGTTATTTGTATGTATCTGCTGTCAAACCAGTAAGACTGCATTTATGCATCCGTCATTTTCAGGATTGTTGGTAACCTGGGCATATTTTCCCCAAATGACCTTGCCTCCTTGTGTCACTAGGCCCAACTCGCTCACGTTCACCTCAATAACAGTACCTTTGGTAATAACACCCAAAGCTGTATATAGTGGGGATGAGGGATTCTTCTTCACACCAAGTATTGGCAGGCAGAAGGTGGCTTTCAGTTCAGGATGTGTTACGTGGGCCTTCTTAAAACGTAATCCCATTGGCCTAATGAATCTTTCATATTTAGGTGGTTTTCGAGTAAAGCCATCTCCAACAAAGCAAACTTAGGAACCATCCTCTTCCAGGCTTTCTTCTTTCTCTTTCCCGTTCGAATAACTTTTAATACTTCTGTTTCTCCCTGGGCACGAACTTTGGGCAGAGGGACTTCCCATTTTCCCGCTTTTTCTTTTCGTTTTTGTTTGATCATATTGGAAAGTACTTTAGCTCGAGACTGTCCCTCTCTGTCCAATAGATATGCAGGTACTGCTCCTTGTGGAGTCTTTTCATCATTCTTCTGTTTGGTGTTTCTTTTTTCATGCATCTTAATAGTCTTTTTCATTTGTATTTTCTCAGCATGGCGCTGTTTATGGTAGAGCTTAGCTTTCAGACCAATCATTTTTTTTGCCTTCTTTGAACGTTCATGAGCCTCTCGACCTTCCTTCTTTCTCTTTTTCTCATGGTAATCCAAACGATATCCATAGCGCTTACGGTGTAACTCGATATATTCATTTTGTGGCATGGTGACGGCCGCCGAGCCACCGGGTGCAGCCGCCGGGGCGCGAAAAAGCTCTCAATTTTCTGGTCTTAGAGACCCACGAGCCGACTCCAAGCAGGAAAGGAACAATTGCACTTTTATCTTGGGTCAAGATCTGTGTTCCACCAACAGGAATCATCAGTGAGAGGTCCTTACTGCCAGTCAGGCAGCAAGTAATCCAGCCATAACACAGCACCCTATCATCTACTTTCTTGGTCCACTTCTGATATCAATTATCTTAGGTTGAGTTTCCTTGGAAGCAGACACTGATAGGAAGATTAACTTTCATGAGGCTTATTATGGCATGTGACTAATTCCTATCTTCCTTCTTAAAGAAAAACTTTAAATAAAGTAAAGTTTAAGTAAATTCTCAGGACCACACTGATCAATACTATCAATGTAAAATCAACTTTGCTATCATGCTAAAATTAGTAGGGTGACATTACATATACCAACTTCAAAATTTTGGTTATAGAAAAGGCTTGAGTGATCTGCTCATATAATTATCTTTACAGGAAAATAAAATGCTTTTTAAGTGTCATAAATAAAATAAAATGTTCTCTGAGTAGTGTTTCACACTCTTAAAACTGTAGCTTAAGAAAAGAAATCAGAGGTGATTGTCTGTAACTATGATTTTAAATACATGAAGTATTTTTGCTGGCAAATTTTCACAAGTTGAGGGTTATAATGGCTACAATAGTGAAACTGAGAACCCTAATGTACTTTTAAGATGTTCAGCACCATTCCTGTCAACACTATAGTTTACTCTTTAAACCTGGAAAATTCATATAAGTTAATTTTTTACTTTGAATGCATTTTCTCGGTAGTTTTATTGATTTAGATTACTTATATTGTTCTTCACCTTTTGATTTTTCAGAAGTCATTTTATTGCTAAAGTAAGAGCAAACCTTGACAACTTCATATCCAAGAGAGAGCAAAAAAAAGAAACTTCTGCTGTTTAATTATTTAACCAAATTTTCACTGTTGCTACCCTCAAATCCAATAAAACTGCACTCACTATATTCATTATATACTTCCCAATTTTCAAAGGCATTTCACATTTTTACTCCTTAACATCCTTGACTTATAAACAGTGTTACATCACTTCTTTAAAAAAATCTCTTTCCTCTCTTGGATTTGATGATCCCACTCTCATTACCTCATTTGTTAGTATTTCTGTGATGTCCCTTCATCTACCCTGTCCTGTGAAGGATTATACTGCCCCAGAGGTCTGTGGCTGACCCTCCTATTCTTTTCATAATCTCTGCCTTTGAAATTTTCTGCATTCTTATGGCTTGACTGTAATAATCTGCTGCCTTAATTCTTACTCTTAATTCTGTATTGCTAAAATCTCAGCACTTATTCCAAATTTCTTTTTAGATATGTAATTTTCAGCTTGTTTAAAATATAACATATCTTCTCTTCCCAAATTTGTTCTTTCTTCTGTATTCTGTAACCAAGATAATTGCATCATCCAACTATATATGATTATATTGACTCCACTGTTTCCCACAAAATTCACATCAATTCCTATGTCATGTTCATTCTATTTATCAAAATGGGTCCAAACTATAATTTTTATACCGTCAAGACTAGTTAAAAAAAAATTAGAATAAATTACCCTTAGTCTAAGCTGTTATCATCTCTTACTTGGATACCTGCAAAGGGCTTCCCATTTTCTCCTTTCTCTTTCTACCACTCATTTTCTATTCTCTCTCCAGAGTGACGTTTCTAAAATGTGGAACTAATACATTAATTTCATATCACCAGTGCCTGGTACACACCAGGGGCTCAACAAATATATGTTGAATTCATTGAGACCACCACCTTCTCTTCCAGAACTCTCCAATCTATAACAGAGTAACTTCAACAGCACACAAGATAATGGTAATGAAACTGCTATCTACATGTTGTCAGGAGCTTCTGTCTTTTGGAAAGGCTAGACATCACCTTGAAGCAGACTGTATGTATTCTGCAAATATCCACTTGAATGACCCCCCTTAATTATGTAAATGTTGGGTGAGTCAGCATCCACTGACCTACAGAGAAAGATGTAGAAGAAACTTTGATGGCTTCATCAAGGACATACTGAGAGATAAAAATATTCCCGACATTCAAAGCTGGCTGTGGAGCCTGGGGGCAGGAGTGTAAAATCTGTAACATCTTTCACAGACACAGGCCTTTCTAGAGGTAAGGAAAAAAGCTCCAGAATCTGCACTCCAGGTTTGAAGATAGGGAGGCCTATCATGGTGGACCAAAGTGTCCCTGACCAGAGCGCAAAGGCAGAGAAGAGCAATAGTTGCCTGAAATAAAGCTACCCTAAAAAACTGAATCTGGACTCATGGCTGAAGTTCAACATGGAGGTCTTAAAATAGATAAGGACATTTTGTCCTCTTTTTTGTAAGCCTTGCTCAAAATTTCGATTTAGAAACTAGAATGCCTTGTGTTCTTAACTCTGTGCGGTTCAGAGCAGGATGCCCCAAAATATGCCACTTTGATCTATAGATTATTTTATTTTGAATGAAAGTTACTTAGGAAACAGCCAGTGCAAGAAGGACATTCTGAACTTCCTTTGTCCCCCTGAAAGCAGGAAATAAATTTCCCATGTGAAAGATACCACCCTACTCCCCCACCCCCATACCAGGAGGTAGAGAGTCATCCTCATCACCAGAGATAGAGAACTTTGGGCTGAGAAGGCTATATAAACAAACCTTGTTATTCTTCACCAACTTACCACCCCAAGCCCAAACACCTTTGTCTTGTCAATTCTTCACAAATGTATTGTTTCCTCATCTTAAAGGCATATAAACAGCTTGCTTTGGTCACTTCATGGGTTCCATATCTGTCAGACCTCTGTACATACAATATTAATTTTTTGTCTATTAAACTGCATGTGTCAATTTAATTATTAGACCAGCCAAAAGAACAGAGAGGTAGGAGATATTTTCCCTTCCTGGATGGTTCCTAAGATACCCAATTAAATATCATATTACCAATAAAACATCCAAAATAATCACATAGTTTTTAATATTTTACTTTATGTTTATGGAAAATTATATGGCTTTATTTTCAAATATTAATCTTGTATTCCTGGCATAAACTGTGCATTGACATAATTATTATTTTTTCTCCATACTGCTGGATTAAAGTTTGTATAATTTTATTGAGCATCCATTTACTTATGTTCTTCTTAAGGTTACTGATTCTTCTATAAGGTTCTTCTGATTTCTTCCTAGGGTTTTGGTACTAATGATGGCATTAATTTTTTATAGTTAACATAAAATATTAATTTTACATTATTTCCTCTTCTATTTTCTGAAAGAGGGTTTCTCAATGTGATATAATAGAAAATATATATATTGGTCTCTGCCCCCAGTTCCTGGCACAGAATTCCACAAACCTTTATAAATTCCCAAGTGATAAGAGCATTAGGTACATCTTTTGTTCCTAGAAGGTGACTCTGAGTGGCTCCTGGGTGGTTCCTGGATGGAGTCTGGTCACCAAGAAGACCAAGCGTGGAACTTTCAGGCCCAACCCCCACCCTCCAGAGAGAGGAGAGGGGTTGGGAATGAAGTTTATAATTGATCATGCCTGCACAAGGAAGCCTCCATAAAATCCCAAGAGTTGGCAGTTCAGAGAGGTTTAGGGTTAATGAACACATGGGGGTGCTGGAAGAATGACACTCCTAGAGCGGATACAGAAGCTCTGTGCCCCTTAACTCATACCTTGCCCTACACATCTCTTCAACCTGGATGTTCATCTGTATCATTCATTGTATCTTTTTAATAAAGTGGTAAACGTAAGTAAATGTTTGAGTTCTATGAGATACTCTAGCAAATTAAGCAAACCCAAGGAGAAGGTCATTGGAACCCCTAATCTAGAGCTGGATGGTCAAAAGCACAAGACGATAACCTGGGTTTGCTACTGGTATCTGAAGAGAGGCGGGGCTGGAGGAGGGACAGGCAGTCTTATGGGACTTAGCCCTTACCTGTGAGATCAGATGCTATCTCTGGGTAGATAATGCCAGAATTGAGCTGAATTCTTGGATGCCCTGCTGGTGTCCCAGAATTACTCAGTGATGTAGGGAAAAACCTCCATATATTAAGTGACCAGAAATGTCAGAAGTGAAGTGTTTTGTGTGAATAGTAACTGAGACTCTCAGGAAAGAAACACATAGTAGGGAAGAGCTGGGATTTCCCCTACTCAGGAAGGAAAAAATCTGAGTGTTTCCATTATACCCAACCTCAGCACTGATTACATTTTGGGATAAATAATTGTTGTGGGGAACTTGAGTTTTATTTCCAAATAATTAAGGATTTTCCAGATAAGAGAGATGTAGCCAAGATGGCAAAGTACAAAATCCTGAGTTCACTTCCTCCCATACACACACCAAATACAACTCTTTACACAGCAATTTGAGAAACCTGAAGACTAGCAGAAAATATTTTCCATAAATAAACATATAAAGAATACGTAATGAGAAGCCTAGGAAAGGTGGAGACATAGTATAGACAAGGCCCACACCCACAGTCAGACAACCCACAAAACGGGAGGATAATCACAACTGCAGAGGTTCCTTCTACCCAAAAAGTGATGGGTTTGAGCCCCACATCAGGCATCCCAGCCCAGGGTTCCTGCACCAGGAAGACAAGTCTCCAGAATGTCTGGCTTTGAAGGTCAGCAGGGCTTGCATACAGGAAAGCCAGAGGACTGGAAAAATAGAGACTTGGCACTTAAAGGGCAAGCACAAAATCTCACATGCTCTGAGTCCCAATGCCCAGGCAGTAATTTGAAAGAAGCCTGGTTCAGGCTCACTTGCTGATCTTGGAGAGCCTTCTGGAGAAGCAGGAGGAAACTGGCTCTCCTCCAGGGGACACAGATGCTGGCAGCATCAATATTTGGGAGCTCATTCTAACAAAAGTACACTGGTGCTGGAAGCACCATTTTGTAGTACTCCCTATAGCATATAATAGCCAAGGCCTTACCTACACACCAGTGGGTTGGCACCAGTCACAAGCCCCCTGACCTTGGCCCCAGAGACTGTCACACCATGACCAGGCCATGCTCACCAGCAGGCCAGGACTCTCAGCACAAGGCAGGGCCTGGCAGCCAACCAGACCAAGGGACAGTTCTGCTTAACAGAATGCCCACATTAGTCAGCCCCACCACAACAGAAGGGCCCTTACAGCCCACATAGAGGGCATCCTAGAGCATATGACTCTGGCAACCAGAGAGCATTGTGCTGTTGGGCCCCACAGAACACCTACTACATAAGGCTACTTATTCATGATCAGGAAATGTAACTGACCTAATTAATACGTAGAAATAAAACAGAGAACTGAAGCAAAATGAGGCAACAGAGGAATACGCTCCAAATGAAGGAACAAAAAACCCCAGAGAAGAAATAAGTGAAGTGTAGACAAGCAATCTATTTGAAAAAGAGTTCAAGGTTTAGATCATGAACATACTCAATGAACTTGGGAAAGGAATGAATGAACATAAAGAGAAGTTTAATTTAGAGGTATAAAATATAAAGAACAAAATAGAGCTGATGAATACAATAATGAAAATTTTAAAATACAATAAAAGGAATCAACAGTAAACTAGATGATACAAAGAAACAGATCAGTGAACTAGAAGACATAGTAGTGTAAATCATCCAAATCTATCCAGCACAGAGCTAGAGAAATCACACCCCGTGAACTTGACTATGCTACAAAGCTACAGTATTCAAAACATAATGGTTCTGGCACAAAAACAGACACATAGATCAATGGAACAGAACAGAGCACCCAGAAATAAACCTGCACACTTACGGTCAATTAATGTACATAAAAAGGAGGCAAGTCTATACAATGGAGAAAAGACAGTCTCTTCATTTAAGTGGTATTGCAAAAACTGGACAGCCACAATGTAAAAGAATGAAAGTGAAACTCAGCCATAAAAAACAAAGAAATACTGCCATTTGCAGAGACGTGGATGGACCTAGAGATTGTCATACAGAGTGAAGTAAGTCAGAAAGAGAAAAACAAATATCATATAATATCACTTATATGTGAAATTTAGAAAAATGATACAGATGAACTTATTGGCAAAGCATAAATAGAATCATAGATGTAGAGAACAAACATATGGTTACTAAAGGGGGAAGGGCGGGGTGGGACGAACTAGGAGATTGGGATTAACATACATATACTATGTATAAAACAGATAACTAATGAGAACCTACTGTATAGCACAGGAAACTCTACTCAATGATCTGTGGTGACCTAAATGGGAAGGAAATCGAAAAAAGAGTGGATATATGTATATGTATAACTGATTCACTTTGCTGTACAGCAGAAACTAACACAACATTGTAAAGCAACTATACTCCAATAAAAATTAATTTAAAGAAAAGCAGAACACTGATATAAATCTTAGCAATTTTTGGATATGTCACCTCAGGCAAGGGGAAAAAAAGCAAAAATAAACAAATGGAATTACATCAAACTAAAAAGCTTTTTAACAGAAAAGGAAACCACCAACAAACACAGAGGTAGCCTACTAAGTGGGAGAAGATATTTTCAAATGATATATATGATAAGGGATTAATATAAAAAATATACAAAGAGCTCATACAACTCAGCGTCGAAACAGTGACAACAACAACTGGATTAAAAATGGGCAGAGGACCTAAATAGACATTTTTCTAAGGAAGACATATGGATGACCAACCGATGCATGAAAGGAAGCATTACTAACCATGAAGGAAATGCAAATCAAAACCACGATGAGCGACCACTTCACACCTGCTGGAATGGCTATAATCAAGACAACAAATAAGTGTTGGTGATTATGTGAAGGAAAGGAAACGTGCAGTGTTCATAGGAATATAAATTGGTGCAGCCATTAGGGAAAGTAGAATGAAGGTTCCTCAAAAAATTAAAAACTGAACTGTTATAATCCAGCAATTTTACTCCTGGTTATTTATTCAAAGGAAGCCAAAATACTAATTCAAAAAAATTATATGCACTCCAATGTTCATTACAGCATTATTTACAGTAGCCAAGGTATGGGAGCAATCTAAATGTCCATCAGTAGACAAAATGAATTAAAAATTTTGTAGTGTATATATACACCGTGGAATATTACTCAGCCATAAAAAATGAAATATTGCCATTTGCCACAATATAGATGGATCTAGACAGTATTATGCTAAGTGAAATAAGTCAAAGACAGACAAATACCACATGATCTCACTTATATGCAGAATCAAAAAAGTAAAACAAAATGAAAACAGACTCAGACTCATCTTCTGAACACTGTATTTAATAAAGCTACTCCAGCTTTAAGTAATGTTTATGTAATATATTTTGGTATATTCTTTTACTTTTAACCTATATATGTCTTATGTTATTAAAAGTGGGTTACGTGTAGACAGCATACAGTTGGGTTTGCTTTTTTTAAAATATCCAATCTCATTATCACTGCCTTTATATGGTGCATTCAGACCATTTCCCTATATAATACTCATTAATACAGATGGATTAATATATATGATCTTGCTTATTTTCTACTTGTTTCACTTGTTGTTTCTTATTTACTCTTTCCTCTTTTTCTTGCCTTTCAATTATTTTGGGTTTTGTGGTTTCATTTTATGTCCACTATTAGGTTTATATGTATACCTTTGTTCATATACCTTTGTTCAAAAATAGTGGTTTCCCCAGGGTTTAAAACATGCATTTTAACTAGTGTCTTTTATTTATCTATTTATTTTTATTTTTGGCTGTGTTGGGTCTTCGTTGCTGCGGGCAGGCTTTCTCTAGTTGCAGCGAGCGGAGGCTACTCTTCATTGTGGTGCACGGGCTTCTCATGGCGGTGGCTTCTCTTGTTGTGGAGCATGGGCTCTAGGCACGTGGGCTTCAGTAGTTGTGGCTTGAGGGCTCTAGAGCACAGGCTCAGTAGTTGTGACACATAGGCTTAGCTGCTCCACGGCATGTGGGATCTTCCTGGACCAGGGCTCGAACCTGTGTCCCCTGCATTGGCAGGCGGATTCTTTTTTTTTTTTTTTTTAAATTAATTTTATTTATTTATTTTTGCTGTGTTGGGTCTTCATTTCTGTGCGAGGGCTTTCTCCAGTTGTGGCAAGTGGGGGCCACTCTTCATTGCGGTGCGCGGGCCTCTCACTATCGTGGCCTCTCTTGTTGCAGAGCACAGGCTCCAGACGCGCAGGCTCAGTAGTTGTGGCTCACGGACCTAGTTGCTCTGCGGCATGTGGGATCCTCCCAGACCAGGGCTCGAACCCATGTCCCCTGCATTAGCAGGCAGATTCTCAACCACTGCGCCACCAGGGAAGCCCAGCAGGCGGATTCTTAACCACTGTGCCACCAGGGAAGTCCCAATCAGTGTCTTCTTATACATACTATTATACTGCTTTACATACAGTTAAAGAAACTTCTAGCAGTATGTTTTTAATTCTTTTATCCCATCTTCTGTGCTAATATTGCCTTACTTTTTTAAACATATGATGTAAACCCACAATATATCAAAACTAGTTTTACTTTAGATAAGAAGGTGGCAAATTATGATCTATAAGCCAAATATGGCCACCCACCAGAGTTAAATAAAGTTTTATTGGAATAGAGCCATATCCATTTGTTTACCTATTTTCTATAACTGGTTTCACACTAAAGCAGTAAAGCCGAGTAGTTGCAACAGAAATCAAAGTCTAAAATATTTACTCACTATTCCTTGACAAAAACGTTTGCCAATCCCTGATTTAGACAATATAATCACTTCTAGAGTGATTAAAACTAATCACTCAGAATTTCTTTGAATTGCATCATTTCCCAGACATCTTCATTTCTTTGTGTTGATTTAAGTTCTATCCTGAACTATATTACTCTGTCTGAAATACTTTTTAAAATATTTCTTGTAGTCCTGACCTAGTATTAATGAATTTTCTCAGCTGTTTCTATTCTATTTTAAATTCCTTATTTTATCTTTGAGTTTGAAAGATATTTTCACTGGTTATAGCATTCTGGGATAATAATTTTGTTTCTTTTCTTGTAGTATTCTATGGTCATCCCATTGGCACATATTCTGACACTATGAAGACATTATCTTTCTTCTTTTTATGTACTCTCTTATTTTTTCTAGTTGCCTTCAAGTTTTCCCTTGCTTTGCTTCTTAGCAATTTGAATAAATCTTGTTTATTTTCAAGTATTTATCCTTCTTGGGTTTCTGCAAGGTTATCAGCTCTTTGGTATACTGTCTTTTATTGACTTTGAAAATTCTGAGCCATTATCTCTTTAAATATTTCTCTACACCATTATCTTTCTCTTCTCTTCCCAAGATTCCAGTGACACACACATTAAATGTTTTGATCTTTTCTCACATCTCTTGCATGCTCTGTTCTGTTTTTCACCATTGTTTTCTACTTTTGTTTCATTATGGGTAATTGTTATTGGGCTATATTTTAGCCCAATCATACATTTTTTTAAATCAAATCATACATTGATTTAAAAAAAATTTTTTATACATCTTTATTTGAGTATAGTTGCTTCACAATGCTGTTAGTTTCCGTTGTACAAAAAGTGAATCAGCCATATGCATACATATATCCCCATATCTCCTCCCTCTGGAGCCTCCCTCCCACCCTCCCTATCCCACCCCTCTAGGTGGTCACAAAGCACCCAGCTGATCTCCCTGTGCTATGCAGCTGCTTCCCACTAGCTATCTATTTTACATTTGGTAGTGTATATATGCCAATGCTACTCTCTCACTTCATCCCAGGTTCCTCCTCCTCCCACCATGTCCTCAAGTCCATTCTCTATGTCTGTGTCTTTATTCCTACCCTGCCACTAGGTTCATCAGTACCATTTTTCTTTTTTTTAGATTCCATATATATATGTTAGCTTATGGTATTTGTTTTTCTCTTTCTGACTTACTTCACTCTGTATGACAGACTCTAGGTCCATCCACCTCATTACAAATAACTCAATTTTGTTTCTTTATATGGCTGAGTAATATTCCATTGTATATATGTCCCACATCTTCTTTATCCATTCATCTGTCGATGGACATTTAGGTTGCTTTCATGTCCTGGCTATTGTAAATAGTGTTGTAATGAACATTGTGGTACATGACTCTTTTTGAATTATGGTTTTCTCAGGGTATATGCCCAGTAGTGGAATTGCTAGGTCATATGGTAGTTCTATTTTAGTTTCTTAAGGAACCTCCATACTGTTCTCCATAGTGGTTGTATCAATTTACATTCCCACCAACAGTGCAGGAGGGTTCCCTTTTCACCACACCCTCTCCAGCATTTATTGTTTGTAGATTTTTTGATAATGGCCATTCTGACCAGTGTGAGGTTATACCTCATTGTAGTTTTGATTTGCATTTCTCTAATAATTAGTGATGTTGAGCATCTTTTCATGTGCCTCTTGGGCATCTGTATGTCTTCTTTGGTGAAATGTCTATTTAGGTCTTCTTCCCATTTTTTAATTGGGTTGATTGTTTTTTTGATGTTGAGCTCCATGAGCTGTTGGTATATTTTGGAGATTAATCCCTTGTCTGTTGTTTCATTTGCAAATATCTTCCCCCATTCTGATGAACAGTATGATTGATGGACTCATCAGTAGACTTGATACAGCCAAGTAAAGAATTAATGTACCATAAACAAGATGAAAAGTACACTGATTCTTTACTTGGCTGTGTCAAGTCTACTGAAGAGTCCATCAAACATACTCATCATCTTTTTGTCCTGTTCTTTATAACATCTCCAATTGTATGTTTCTTATGGTCTTCCCCTCTCTGCTGAGGTTCCCCACTTGTTAGTGCATGCTGTCTTCCTATTTTAGCAGATTTTTTAAGATAACAGTCATGGATATTTAATATTCTCTGTCTGCTAGTATTAACATACGGGTTACCTCAGTTTCATTCTGTTCATTGCTTTGTCTATTGACAGTGGATTGCTTTTTCTTGCTTTATTTCATTTGCCTTATTTTTAATTAGAGGTCAAACATGATGATTAATACAGTAAAAACATAAATAGTAATTACCTCTGAAAATGGGCATGCCTGTTCTTGTGCTAGGTCATTAGTATGTAGGCTGGTAAAACTAGTCAGAAGCTGGGCTACATTTGGGTTTTGTTGTTGCTCTGGTTATCATTATTGCACCAATGTCTTCAAATTCTTCTAGTTTTACCTTGTGTTTAAGGCAAGGGCTAGGTTCCTAGAGAGTTTTTCTCATATTTTTGCTCCACATTCAGCTTTCACTTTGTACATGTGTCTCAGAAGAGGTCTCTCTTCACACGATTGTCCTTCTACTAGTAGTAGATTGCCATTTCTTGTTAGTGAGGAGTTTGTCTCCCAGCCAAAAAGCCTATGAGTGATTTTTCAAGCTCAGTCATAGGCATTTACAAAGGCTTTACCTGCAGGCCTCATGGGGGAAAGCTGCCCTCCCCACACAAGACACAGCCAATGCCCTGTAATGTCTGAAGGAAGTTACAGTCAACGATTCAGGACCTCCTTGTCGACCAGGCTCTTACACAAAGCTGCATTCCTAGCTCAGGGGTCTCCATTTAGAAACCTCTTTAACTGGGCCATTTGGCAAATGCCTTCCTCAGGCCTCTGTCGAGACCTCTACATTGGGGAAAGAAGGGAGATGTTAAAGACACTACTCTGACTCAGTACTTGTCCACTTCTAGCCCTTCTCTCTAGCCCTCTTCCAGCATCTAGGTTCATTAAACTCAGGCAGTGTTTGTTCAGGTTCCCCCCCCCCTCCACCACAGTGAGATGACCACCATATCTGTGCTGATTCATCTTATCAGCAAGTGAGCCATTCCATATGGGGACATGGAACAGGGAGGTTTTGATGTTTTCTCCAGTTTAACCTCTTTCTATACTATTGCAGTAACTGATTAAGGACTTCACTGTTACTTTCATTCTGGCTTGTTGTCTCAGTTGCCCACTCTGACTCTTGGCAGTTCAACTCTACCAGGCTCAGCTAAGCTCCTGACAGTTGCTTCAGATTTGCTAAGATGGTAATGGCAAACAGGTTTAAAAAACATTATCTCCCTGGGTCTCAGGGATTGGGCTTTTTCACAGATCCTAACCTTTCCCCAATTGTAGGAGATGTCTAATGATATGAACACAGATGGTTTCCTTCTTCTCTCCATTGAATAGAGAGGTTATTTTTAATCCTCCCTCTAGGTACAATGTGTCTTCACCTGTATACTGGAGTTTACAGGTCTTACTGCCCTTTTCCCAGTGGTTTCATTAAAAGAAAAATATATATAGTATAATTATTCTTTCCAAAAGAAATTATTTTCTTATGTATCACTTCCCTCACTGACTGGTACATTGATATTTCAGTAAATTCTGGATTTGATCTGCTTTGTGGTTATAATCATATTCCACATATCCTCATACAGGTTTTACAGGTACCGGCTTCCAAGTGACATTATGTAATATTGTAACAGTGAAACGTGCCATTCTTTGATCTACCGAATCCCAATCAACTCATCATAGAGAAGAAAAATTCCATGTTATTTTGTGACGCAGGGCATTAAAGAACAATATTTGCCACATTTTCCATGGACAATATGTCTTAATTTAGACTTGCAACAGATCCCATCAATACAACCTCCTGTTTCCCTTTCTAGCACTCTCAACCACTGACCTTTAAAAATACTGAATTCTAATAAATATTAGAATATCCACTAGTCCTTTCTATGAAAGTACAAGACTTCTCCCAACATCGGTAATGACTTTCCATGAGAATTATCATTCAATTTGTCCATTTGCTTATACCTTTATTAAATCTTCCAGGTTGATTCCAGCCATGGTCATTCTCCTTCGATAGAGATCCCTCTGGTTCTCGTTAGTATTCCTAATTTGGGTTAGCAAGTCTTTGGCATCTAATGACAAAGCTTTAGTAGTGTTATTTTGGCCACACTCAGAATTCCAAGACCAACTCCCTAAATCTTTCACAGATTATCTTAGGCTGCATGGCCAGTTCTGATTAAGCCACAATATACATTACCGCTATTGATATTTTATTGTTTTTGTGCAATTTTGGAAACTACTTGCACCCTAAAACATTATGTGCCCCATGAAACTGTCACTTAGGTATATTCAGTCCCCTAGTATATCCCCATCTGGGTGTGATATAAGGTCTCACATAAATATTCCTTACATATCTCCAGAGGGGTATTATTGGTAAAATTAGGACACCATATCACATGCAAACTCCCTTGAGGCTCTTCAGGTTCCATTTGTACCTTCTTTAAATGCATTCTGTTGACACTGACATTCTATATATTCAAAGTAGCGAATAAATTTCTGACATGCTGGGATGATAGAAGCAATCTGCTTTCTGTCACACCCAGGCAGCTGTCTTAGCAATGCATCACTCTGATTAACAGCCACACAGAGTGACAGAAGCTCTGCTGTTCAGCATTCTTCACCCTCTATGATTCATTGGTAGTATTTTTCTCAGGTAATCAGAAAAATAACCAGAATGGTAAATATAGACTATAAACCATGAATCAAATGGTAGTAGGTGGCTAGTGATAAGTTGAGTTATCAAGGGTACTGTGTCACAGCTTTTCACCAAATTATCTAGGCGGAGTTTTGGGGCAAAGCCCATAAATCATCAAGAGTCCAATTCTGCTTTTCTGGAGAAAACATATCCAGAGGTTTCTCCGAGCCATCTGCCGCTACTGAACGCTAGATTTGACAGAGATAGCTAATGGTCTTCTTTTCTTGCTCTGAGGTACTCCTGTGGAAATAATTTGATTGTATTCTTTTTTTTTGGTTTGTTTTTTTTTGTTTTTTTGCTTTTTGTTTTTTTACCGGTATGCGGGCCTCTCACCGCTGTGGCCTTCTCCCGTTGTGGAGCACAGGCTCCGGACGCGCAGGCTCAGCGGCCATGGCTCACGGGCCCAGCCGCTCCGTGGCATGTGAGATCTTCCCGGACCGGGGACCAAACCCGTGTCCCCTGCATCGGCAAGCGGACTCTCAACCACTGCGCCACCAGGGAAGCCCCTGATTGTATTCTTACTTGAGATCATGATTCACTAATGAGCATCCTTTGTTTGCCACCATTTCCCCTATTTCTATGTATCACTTCTTTGGACCCACATACTTCCCACCATGGTGGGGTTTCTCTAGCTCAGATATATGGGTCACCCACAGGCTGAGCAATAACAGCATACTTGCTAATGCTTCTTCTCCTTCCTAATCCAGAAGGATTTCAAAGTTTGACAGGTAACAAATATGCAGACAGGTGCATACTGCTAAGAGCATTTCATAGGAAAGGTCATTCCTTCTACTAAGCCCCATTAGTGTGTTTATCAGAATTTTGGTAATCAGAATGATTCAGGTGGATTTTAGAACTCATTTATCTCTCTTTTCTGGGTATTCCAAATAGAAGATAAAGAGATTACAGGCCTAATGCTAACTCCTTCCTTTCCAGTAATGAATGGTCACAGGCATAGACAAGAATGCATGATGAATAAATAATTATTTTAATGGAGTTTGTACTATTAATGTGATTGGGTTTATATCTTTGTACTTGTTATTAATAAAGAGAAAAATGAGCCATATGTATGAAATACATATGCCCTTCCACAGACCAATATAATGTTCCAACAACCAATGTGAAAGAACAATTATAAATGGTTTTGAATGCAGCTAAGTGTAAGTGTTTAGTCAAGATTTATAAAGAAAACACCTATACAGTAAGGAATATTTACCCTGTTGAATTATGTGTAAAATATACATATATATGCATAATAGATATAACATAAATATATGATTATGTGTATATGTGTGCATCGATTGCTAAACATGCTTTGTGTATCTTCCATGTCTGACATTGTCTGGGAAATTGATGCCATACACATTGATACATCTGAAAATCCATTTGTTTGGAGAGGTGGGGAAATTCTTAAATCAACTGATCAACTGGAAATATATGGAAAACTGGAACTAAAGACAGTAGAGTTACTGAAGGAAAGTTTTCAATCTCACTCATGATAAGGAAAACATAAATTACTAAAATGTTAGCAAAGCCATGTGCAGATGGAGAACAAGAACCAAAAATGTTTTTTACCTTTGAGTACACATCTAGAGAAATAATGTGTAATGAAGGAAAATACTTCTGAAAAATATTAATTAACTTCTTGAATATAAAAATTGTACTTTCTTATACTATCTTAAAATCCTCCTTTCTAAAACATATATTTTTCAGGCCACCTTTACCACAGCTGGAACATTCTATGTGGCCACAAGTTAAAGAAATAACTACTCAAACTTTTTCAAGGGAAACTGTAGGGTTTTTTCTATTTGTTCATTCCAACCAATATTATGTTCTCAGTATCTCAGAAAGTTTTCTTAAAGATTCACAGACCTCTTGCTACAGTGTCAATGTCAGAGATAAGATTACAGCAAGACAGACAGACTTCTCTTTATTAAAACTATCAAAATTTGGAAGAAGAAGATTAAACACTATATATAAACCTAGACAACCTGGTCACCCCCCATCCACAAAATACTGGAATGCTGTTCTCTGCCCTACTTATGTCTCACTTTAATTCATAAGAGGAACATACAAAGTTCACAGAGTTCTGTATGTCATAGTTAAAAATTTACCAGAACTCTGAATAATATCACTAAAATATTTGATCTGGTCACTAGAGAAGGAATCAAAATTGGGAAAATCATAAATCAATAGATAGGAATACAAGGTATTTTCTTGAACTCTAGAGGAGGTACATGTGCAACTCTCAGAGAAAATCCATTGTACCCACGTCCCTAGAGATCTCTCTGGAATTTTTAGAGAAAATATCTGAAAAATAAATTAACTGTTAAACCAACCCACATCTAGAACAAAGATTTTTTTGTTCTGGAAACTCAGGGTTAAGAACTCTTCATGTACAATTCTGTTTTTTATAATTTGAGATTCCCTACTGAGTTCTGCTTAACTTTAATTATTTTCTTTATTGTAACTCTTCTTCATTCACCTAGGTTCTTCTATACTGCTCCTTAAGCTGGGAATTTCTTGAACAGTTGCAGACAGTAGCTCTAATGTCCTTTCCCCAAAACTACCGAAGTTGCAAAGGTTCAGTCCTAATCCAAGTATTGCCACAGAACTTAATGTACTGTGAATTTTAGTTATCACTGCAATGCACCCAAGAAATAAACCTTCAAGGCCACTTTGCAGCTGCAGCTGAAAAAGCCACAACTGTGATTATGACTGCATTCTAAACACTGAAGTCTGTAATCCCCCTTATTCATTTTCAAATTCAACTAACTGTGCTAATCTTTATTCTATAGATTTAAGATCAACTATATCACTTTCTATTTCTCTAGCTACATCATAATGAGAATCAGTGTTTGAGTACCATGTTGAGTAATCATTTTCTTATTAATTTCCCAATTAATAATTGCTCATCTTTGGGTGACATTTGAAGACAACCAATATTAAACATACACAGGAAAATCTTTAATATTTACTGTGTAATGGTCCTCACATAATTTCTTTTATAGCTATATTCTAAATCTAGACTTTGTTCCATTTTTCAGTTATCAATAAACATGCAATTTATGTTTCCTACTTTTGATTTACTGACAGAAAGCTGAGGTCTAGATTTAATCCTTAATTATAATTTTTCTTATTCCTTTTTTCCTGGAACTAATTTTGTTCACTTCCTATATAACTTCATCATTTATCCTTTGTCTTAAAAGACCGTGTAAACCCACTGGCAACCTTTATTCTTCATCCAAGTATTGATACCATACTTTAAAAAGGATTAGTGATAATGATGATATTAATAACAGCTAACATTTATATAGCACTTACTGTGTGTCAGGCCCTATGCTAAATATTTTAAACATATTGGTTCATGTAACCTACAAAGCAACTGTCTGAGATTGGTAAAATTATTACTTCCTTTTTTTTTTTTTTTTTAGATGGGAAAACTGAGACTGAGCTGTTAAGTAACATGTTCAAGGTCATGTAGCTAGTAAGTGGCAAAATAAAAAAGGTGAATCTTTTAAAAAATAATTTCACATTTACAAGTGATCATTTGATATAATTCCAACTGGTTTGCAGAACATGTATAAATTCAACCATAAATTGATTGCTTGAACACAGTACTGAGAAATTTGTCTTCTAAAATAAAAACTAATTCCTAGTAATAGACAAAGTATGTTTTGCTAGGAAAGACATACATACCATTTGATGTCGTAAGATTTATGTTTTATTTATAGCCTACCAACATTTTAGATTTATGCTAGTGGGCTAGTAAGATAATCTTTACTCATATTAAATGTAGAAATAATATTACTGGCCTACCTGGATCATAGGGTTCCTATGACGATGAAATAGAGAATAGTAAAATGTTATAATCATTCAACTCTTACATACAGTGAGTTTTACTAACAAAATAGGTTAAATGACAAACAAAGCAGTAATTAAAGCTTCAACTGTGGAAATAACATTGACCCTATTCCAGAGGATTTTTCAGGAACTGACAGTTTCTCTGTACATAGTTAGAATCTACTTTCTATTCTAAGGTAATATTAAAAATGAAAGTCTTTCCTCTAAGCACTAGATATCCTAAAGCTACCCACTTATTAAAATATGGAGATAAAACTGAATTTGTATGGGATGAATGAACTCAAGAATTTACTAGCGGGCTTCCCTGGTGGCGCAGTGGTTGAGAGTCCGCCTGCCTGCAGGGGATACGGATTCGTGCCCCTGTCTGGGAAGATCCCACATGCCGCGGAGCGGCTGGGCCCGTGAGCCATGGCCGCTGAGCCTGTGCGTCCGGAGCCTGTGCTCCGCAACGGGAGAGGCCACAACGGTGAGAGTCCCGCGTACCAAAAAAAAAAAAAAGAATTTACTAGCTAAAGTGGATAGGTAAGCTCAGTTTCATGATAATATCTTACTGTTAGTTAAATATTTATTGACTCTCAATTACTCATTTAAATTATTTGGGAGTAAAAAAACAAAATTTTTTTTATCTTTAATCATGATATTAGTTTAAACAAATATAAAAGTACTGCTCACTGCTTACCTGAATTCTGGATATTCTTCAAATAATTATAGAACCAACTGTGCCATTGGTGAATAGTGATGGCACATATTTAACCACTGGAGGAAAATATCAGTTGAAAGACCATAGAGACCTCCCTTCACCACTGCCTTTTTCCTGAGTTATATACCCTAGGGTTTCTACCAAACATGGAACTGAGCAGAATTTTTTTCCGTATGTGTCTACTGTAACCCAAATCATTTTTCTCAATTCACCACCACCCCATGAAATTCCTCTCATTCTGTTTGCATACCAAGTTGCCATTTCAAGAAAACAAGAAGAAAGGAATAATACTGAAGCATCACCTGAAGGGAAATGTAATCCTAACAAGAAAAATGCAGTAAGAAGAAAATATAAGAAGAAATGTAAGTGTATGCTGGAAAAAAATAGATGAACTAAAACACCTAGGGAAATAAAAGGAGGGGAAAGTATATCATAATTATATTTTGCCACCAGTGAACTTTGAACCCTGTCCTGCTCTTCAGAATACCAACCCATTTTTCCCTCCCATTCCACTTACTAGCCATTTTAGGCATTTCTGTCACTGAACTCAAATAATGTATAAATATTAATGAGATTATGATTAGTCTTATTGGTTAGTAACTTACATACATAAGGTTTCTTTAAATAATGAAAATATTTTTGTCAAGAAAACTTCAAACAGGCTTTCATTTTGTACTCTGCGACTCTGAGCAATAAATCTTGTGTAATTTATATAATAGCAGTCCTGCTTACCATGCATATGTCACAATATAATTCTCAACAAGACAAATACATGTAATTACATTCACTAAGTAACACTGAAGAGCTCCAAATCATTCACGGTGAAAGCTGTAACTGCTTAAGTAAAATTAGTTTGGCTTTTCATTGAGTTTCTATTTCCTTTCATTCAGAGACTTAGCTTTCAATACTTAGAAGGAAAAGAAAAGGGAATTTTTGCCTTATTCAAGTTTAGAGAGCAGAGGGATCAGGGAAGGCTTGGATGCTGAGCTAAATAACTGATCTCCGATGTTTTTATCTGAAATTAGGAACATTAATATAGGGAGGGTAAAAGAGAAATGACTAACTTTACTTAAAATTATGAGTAACATCAAAGTGAAGGAAATAAAATCATTGTAACATTGAGTTTATTTATTCATTTATGCCCTATCTAGTTCTTGAAAATAGGGGTTTTTACACAAAAATAAGTATACGGATATAAAGTAATAGGTCACTAAAATATATATAATTATTGTATATAAGCACAAAGCTAGCCCAAAACTGGTCCCATCCTGTTTCTAACAAGATAATGAGTTGATTTTCAGAGGCAACAGAATGAAACCACAAGTCATGCAGCCAAAGCACGCTCAGAGGAGAAAATTTTGACCTCATACAACACCCTGAACCAACGTTTCTCCCCTCCATGGAACAAAAGGACCATGACATGACTGGAAACTGGAACGCAGGGAATCCTTTCACAAGGGAAGGGTCTGTTGTCCAGAAAGATCCAGTATTGAAGCCCTGTTACCATACTTTACCATAAATGGCCGAGTTCCCAAGCCCTGCAATGGAAACCTGCCCTGCCAGTGCTTCCGCATCTCAACCCTCTTGCCCTAAATCATGAAAGTTTGACCGAAAGTCAGATAAGGGAGACAGATTTCAGCCCTGCCTCCCCATCTCCTTGCTGGTTGACCTCAAAATAAAGCTTTTCCTTTTCTCAAAAGCTGGTGCCATGGTATTGGCTTCCGTGCCTGTTGAGCAGCAAACCTTTGCTTGGTTACAGTAATAATTACCTAATTATTGAGGACTTTCTAGACACTTTACCATGTACTCTGTATGCATCATATATTTTAATCCTCACAAATCTCTTCAAGTAGGTATTGTTAACCCTATTTTACCACGTAGAAAATTCAGACCTACGGAAATGAGGTAACAAGTTCACACAGCTGCTAAATGGCACAGCTGAATTGGAGCAGAGTCTGTGTGACGTAAAATCCCACCACCACAGAGGATTAGCAGATGATGCCAGGAGTGAAGCTTCAGGCATAAACCTGCCTGGCTTATTAGGTTATAAACCATAACCTAATATCCTTTATAGCTGCCAGAAGTGAGTGACAGATTTGGCTCAGATTTTCCAAAAGGGAAGCATGGAAGCCTAGGAAGTTAGTTGCACTATTTACAGTAGATTTTTCTTTTCGTGACAAGAGTCCCATCTAAACAAATACAAGTTAACTGACTCCACAAAAGCTTTTAAAATGCTCCAGAAGGGAACAAGTAATTAGTACCAATTATCTATAAATACTTTCTTTCTTTAACGTCTAAAAGTACACTTTTCTCAGTGGATTTGGCCTTGCTCTATAATTGAAGCATCTGTAATACTACTAATTCATTCTCCTAATCACTTTATTTTTAATGTTTTTAATCAATACAACAGCATATTCAGAAAGGTACTCTTCACAAATAAGAAAGCTAAAGGTCACAGAAGTAAAATAATTTTAAATCACAGTTTGCCTAGCTCCTGACACATGCTCTTACTACAACACATCCGTAGCCAGAATGCTGAAACAGTACTGTGATATTGTGATTTACAGTAAGAAAAATATACTTGGCTTTCAGCCCCATTTCTGGCACAGAGCTCCTAAAACTCCTGTTTTTCCTAAGTGATGAGAGCCAGAAAGGCGTCTTTAGTTATGTTAATGAGGATGGGGCTGGTTGCCAGGACAGAAGACCACGTGGTCAGAGGGCTTGGACTTTCAGTCTCCCCACCACCACCCCCATCTCTTGGGAGGGGAAAGGGGCTGGAGGTTGAATCAATTGCCAATGGCCAGTGATTTAATAAAAAATGTCTATGTAATGAAGTCTCCATAAAAACCCAAAAGGACTGGGTCTGAGAATCTCAGGGTTGGTGAACACTTGGAGATTTGGGGAGAATGATGCTCTCTGAGAGGGCACAGAAGCTCTGCATTCTTTCCCACATACCTTGCCCTATGCATCTCTTTCATCTATCTGCTTCTGAATTATATTCTTCTATAATAAACCAAAGACCTAGTAAGTAAAATGTTTCTGAGTTCCACGTGCCACTCTAGCAAATTAATCGCTCCAAGGAGGGAGTTGTGGGAACCTCTGATTTATAGTTGATTGGTCAGGATGGGTGACAACCTGGGGGGCAGTCTTTAACCAGTGGGATCTGATGCTATCTCTGGGACGCAATGTCAGAATTGAGCTGTATTGTAGGACACCCAGCTGGTGTCAGAGCATTGCTTGTTGCGGGGAGACATTCCCACAACAGAAATTGGGGTTCAGAACATCCATTCAAGTACTATATATCACTTTTTAATAGTTTGTTTTTCATTGAATTCTAGTCGGCATACATATTTTATCTTAACTATCTGGCTTAATGTATTAGGGACAAAGAAAGCATCTAGGTTTATATTCATCATACACTTTAATGTGATTTCTTACATAAACTGATGATAACAAATGATTAAAGAAATGAGAAAAATGTATAAAGTAATAAACACGTGCATTTGCATTATATTCTGAGTTATTACTACCAATAAGATGATACTTCTGGGACATCCCTGGTGGCGCAGTAGTTAAGAATCCACCTGCCAATGCAGGGGACACAGGTTTGATCCCTGGCCTGAGAAGATCCTGCATGCCACGGAGCAATAAGCCCGCAAGCCACAACTACTGAGCTCAGGCGCTGCAACTGCTGCAGCCCACACGCCTAGAGCCCGTGCTCTGCAACAAGAGAAGCCACCGCAATGAGAAGCCCACGCACTGCAATGAAGAGTAGCCCCTGCTCGTGGCAACTAGAGAAAGTCCACACGCAGGAACGAAGACCCAACGCAGCCATAAATAAATAAATAAATAAAATGTAAAAAAAAAAAAAAAGATGATACTTCTGCCTACATATAAACAATAGCATCTTGTAAGAAGACCAGGTTACTATGACTAGATTGAGGACCTAAAATAAGAAAAGAAGAAAATATTTCCTCCTTTCCTTCTCGCTCCTCTTTTTATAGGAGAATTTATTCTGAAGGAAGAAGCTTTTAATATATACATTCCTCCTCTATAGCATTATGTGAAAATTTATTTCAGTTTAAAAAAATTAAAATAACACATATATCATTTTTCTTTATTCTCAACCAAAAATATAGATCACTTAGATTATAGAAATTAACCTAAATCATTAATTGAGGCATACAAATAAAAATCACTAGTGAGTTCTATAGTAGGTAAATGGATTATATGGATTTCCTATGAAGAATCTTTTGCTTGGGGAATATTAAAGTTAAAATAGTATTTGAGACATGCAAACAACTGCTCATTTCAAGCAAATGACAATCCCTCCTCTAGGCATCCATAATTCTTTTTTTTTTCCCTGTACGCGGGCCTCTCGCTGTTGTGGCCTCTCCCGTTGCAGAGCACAGGCTCAGCGGCCATGGCTCACAGGCCCAGGCGCTCCGCGGCATGTGGGATCTTCCCGGACCAGGGCACGAACCCGTGTCCCCTGCATCGGCACGCGGACTCTCAACCACTGCGCCACCAGGCAAGCCCCATAATTCTTTACTTGCACCTCTGTTAAAAACTTACTATTAAATCTCTGCCCACCTTCTATTCCGCTCTCACTTTGAATCACCAAAGATTCAGCTAATGTCTCTCAATACCACAATTCCTGATGTATTTTAAAATATTTTTACATTTTCATTTATTTTAAATTAGATGATGTATGCATGAATAGGTACACAAATAGATTAATTAAGAACAATGCTTTAGAGATATTTAAAATGATTTGGTATAATTCCTGATTATCAACAACTTTCTATTTGGGACAAAGTGCAAAAAATCCATATGTTAACTGCAAACAATTTAATTTCAGAAAGGTCTGTGTTACTTAATTTAGTTTTCTTTGTTTTGGAGGGTTTTTTTTGGCCATGCCACATGGCTTGTGGGATCTTAGTTCCCTGACCAGACCAGGGATCAAACCCGGGCCCTCGGCAGTGAAAATGCAGAGTCCTAACCACTGGACCACCAGGGAATTCCCTGTTTTACTTAATTTAATACACATATGTTAGATACCTCTATTAGTGTGCACAAATTACGACAGAATCCTTGAAGACAAACTGCAAGACTGTCCCGGGCTTGGAAGACAAAATTTCAGTTTCAGTTTCAGTTTCAGATATCAAGGGTTACTGAATAAAGATGTACACATAGTAAACAAAACAGGGATATAAATGTTGCTATATATCAAGGAATTTTAAAACAATATTTTTTGTGGGCTTTTTGTTTAGAGGGATGATTTTATGGCCGAACTCTAAATTCAAGAAAAGAATGTATCCACTTGCACTTGAGCACCAACTGAAACTTGTCCTGAAATTTATGAGGGCTTAATACAAGCGCTAGGATCTTAAGGAGAAATGAGGGCAAAATCAATAAAACAAATAAACACAAGAAAAAAAACAAAACAAAAAAAACAAAGCAAGGTCGAGACTTCTCTTCGTGGTCCAGTGGTTAAGACTCCCTGCTTCCAATGCAGGGGGCCCGGGTTTGATCCCTGGCCAGGGAACTAGATCCCACTTGCCAAAACTAAAAGAGCTCACGTGCTGCAACTAAGACTCGTGAAGGCAAATAAAAAAATAAATAGTAAAAAAAAAAAAAAAAAAAGACCAAAAAAACCCCACAAAGCAAACAACCAAACAACCAACAGTATCACTAAAGATGTCCTAACAAGTCACAAGCAAAAAAACAACAGCTGTTAAACTGGCTTCAGAATTTGCCTCTATAACATTAAATTCAACACTAACGTCAAAAATAAGATGAAATAAATAAATAATGTTAATAAAATTTGATATGAATATATTACAAACCAATAATGTAAATCCAACTATATTTTTCCTGCATGAAGAAAACAAAGTTTTCTCAAATATTCAAAGGATTAGAAATAACATCACCTGCTCACTGCAGATGACAAAATTATCTTATGAATACTAAAGCCCTCTGTCAGGATATATATAAAAATTAAGAATTCAAGCCTGGAAGGGACATATACCTTAACTCCTAATCAAGGACCACCCAACCTAACACTGCAAGTGCATTATAAGGGAGTGGAAAGCAGACAAAGGTCAGAAACTCTCAATATGAATCCTGGATAAGTGTGTGACCTGGGACAAATCAATCTCTCTTAGAGTGCATAAATAGACACATCTGCATATACATAAAATATGAAAAATCACTGATAATTTTTAAATTATCTAGCAGCAGTAACAGAAGTTTGTACTGCTTCTAGCAGAATCCATATAAAAATACAGGTAAGCTTCTTCCTTACACATGAATAAAAAATCTGTGTCTGGTACAGTATTGATATATTCCACTAATTGGAAAATTCTTCATTGCTTATGACAAAAATTAATCCTAAATTTACCTAGAAAGTAAAATAATTTGTCTTTGCTAAAGGAAATAAGTCTTTAACCTGAATACAATGCCCAGAATCTCACCCTTTTTTCTAGTCAAACTCTTTTTCTCTATCTCCCATCATGAACCAGTTAAGCTTGCCCCCTTGCATATCATAATCCCTTTCTTGGGCTAACTGCTCAGAACATGTTCAGTTTTGTCTTATGTTTTCTTCTCATTGTGTTCCCTGCTCCAACAGTGTGACATTCTCTGTCCTCCACTAATTTCAATTTGCTTATTCTGTACGGTACTGCTGATGATTTTAGCTATTATTGCTGTTCTATAACTCACCATTTAGCTTATTCTGTGAATGGCAAGTTATATTTTATTATAATCATGATTCTAGATTTACGTACTATGCATGCTAGTAATACACAATTTTAAGCTTTATGTATCTTGTATATATTTTTTACATGAACTTCAATGTCACTGAATTAAAGAACAAGGGATAGAATGATGAATTTAAATAGCAACACTAAATATTATCTCAACTAGTTTGGACATGTTCACTAATATAAAAGTTATTTGAAAGTTCAGGCTTGCTGCTCAATGCCCAGAAAAAAAATCTGTCCTTACATGCCTAATCTAACAAATATAAACTAATAGATGTATACAATACCAGAGTAGATGACAGAAATTCAATTTATTAACTTATACAAAGCTATTGAACTTAAACGCACTGCCATTAGCATTCAAAGAGATAATGCATGTGAAGCCTGAAACGTAGTGAGCACTTAATAACACATATCAGTTATTATCTGTTTTACATCTTATTGCCCAGTTACATAAGAATCAAAGCGATTATAGTTTCTTTGAATTTCTGATTGCACATTGACCATGTTCAATATGCACTGAACACTGCAATTTCAATGCAATTAAAAACATTTATTTTCAATATTTATTAGAATATTTCAATATTTATTAAATAGACTCCTTTTCCTTTGGGTTATTTTATCTTTTCTGGCTATCTTTAATTTTCCCTCTGTGAGTACTAATGTCATTTTTTGTGGCCTAAATTTGTCTTGCTTCTACAGAGCAACCTGGCCTTAAGCTACACTCAGATAACTTGACTAGGAGAAATCCGTAAACTTTTCTTAAAACTTACTGTAAAAGTCTGTGATTTAAGAATTTACCAAATTCCCCTATTAAATGTTTGTCCCCTGTTTAAGTGTCAGAGGTCAGTAAAAATTAATTCCCTCATTTTCAAATTTTAGGGAGTTGCCTCACTGTATCACCCAAGAATTGAAAACGAGCATGTATCTAGAATATTTAATGCCCCAATAAGCATGTTGGAATCTGAACCAGTATTTTTTTTATGATAGCTATGAATTTTTTCCTAATGACATACCGATGGCAATATATTTAGCAAAATTTATTTGGTTCACCTATTCATCTTTGATTGATTCATTGCAAGTAATTAATTAAAACAGATATGTGCTTTAATTTGTGCTAGTCAATCAAGCACCATGGAAACTGACACCCAGACCGTATTTTCCCTTACAAACAAGTTTAAGATGTCTACTTATCTTAAATTAGTAAGCATATGGTATTTCTGAAGAATAAAATGGCAATATAAAGATTATATATAGATTTTAATTCCCTTCAAATACTTATAATAGCAATTCTGAATTTTCTGTTGATGATTCTACACATCTAAATTAATCCAGGCTATTGTTTCTGAACATATCCAGAATATGCTGTCACTGAAGATATTTGCAGAGCTTAGTGAAGTTTGAAAATTATATAATGCAACAGTAACATTAATTTCAATAAAGTTAACCATTAACTTATTATCAATTGTTGTAATGGAAATAAAATATGAGACAAAGAACATGACTGATTTGAAGCCTTGCTATTTCCTGAGCATTTAAATATATTCAAGTTACTAACCCTTCTATGAATCCTGCTTAGAATAGGAGGTAATATATATTGAGAATAAAAAGCTATAAAGAGATGTTGTAAGATATGATTCAGAACTCCTATATATATATATATATATATATATATATATATATATACACACACATACACACACATAATGCAAATTGTGAAATCTGTGCAAATGTATCTTAGCATTGCCTAAAATTGAAGACACATATCATTCACTGGGGAGCAGGAAACCCACGCCAGCCCCAGCCCTGCAGCTTCTGGCTCCTCTTCTCCTGCTTCCTTGCATGGAGGTACAAAATAAGAAAGAATAAAAAAAAAGGACAAGGACTATCACTTCCAGCATGATCAAGTAGTTCCTACTGGACCCAATCCTCCTGTGTAAAACAACTATAAACTCCAAACTACAAAAAAGGAATGACTAGAAGGCAATGGAGAATAATCAAATGAAGGTACATTCAGGAGCTGAATTGACACTTGTTAATAAAGAATGGTACTGTGTGAGTATGTGGTTTTTTTCTCCTGGCTTTTAGTTTGAAGTTAGACCAACATTTTCGATGTGTGAAGTGACTATAATTCTTAGAGAAATCCTGCAGACTTCCTGACCTGAAAAACCAGAAGACATATCTCAAAGCAACTGTATTTCTAAAAACTGAGAGGAGACTTCCAGAAAGGAGAAAGCCACAGAGGAGGAGACCCAAATTATAAGCTCTACCCAAGTCTCTGGCTTGCTCCTGACCCATAAATGCATAGGGCAGACTCAAGGTAGCCTCCAATGGTTCTAAAATAACTGAACAGAGATTTGAGATGTAATAAAAGGTTTGAAATTTAAATGTAACCAAATCGATTGCCTATTAAAACAAAACCAAAAAAAATCACCATTCTTAAGAATATAACCAAATGCAAATATATCAGAATCAGTGGGATATAGTCAAAATTAATCTTGTATGAGGAACCAGAAAAAATTGTTACTCATTCTTAAAGGAAAAATTATCAACAGATTTGAACCCTTAAATTATCCAGATGTTGGAATCATCATAGAAGGACTTTTAAATCAGCTTGTGTGTGTGTGTGTGTGTGTGTGTGTGTGTGTGTGTGTGTGTGTGTGTTGAGGGAGTGTGAAGAAGAAGCACTCATATAAAAATCTAGGAAATCTCAGCAGAATAAAAAAATAAATAGAAACTCAATAGAAATTCAAGAAAAATACATATCTAAACAAAACATTCTTTGGATATGCAGAATGCAGATGATAGAGGACAGAATCAGTAATCTTAAAGGTAGATCAACAGAAATAATGCAGTCTTCAGAACACCATGACATAAGTTTGGAAGAAAAATTAATAGAGCTTCAGGAACCTGTGGGACATGTCAAAAGTATAAAGTACACGTAATATGAACTCAAGAAAGTTTGGCAAGAGAGAATGAGACAAAAAAAATTTGAAGAAATAAAGGCCAAAAAACTTTCCAAATGTATGGAAGACGTATTTTTACACTAACAAGAGGCTCAGTAAACCTGGACTAGGAATAATATAAATAAAACTAAATCCCAGCAAAGAAAAGTTAACTTGCTAAAAATCAGAGAGAAAAATAAAATCTTAAAATTAGCTAGAGAAAATGGAATATTATACACAGGGAAAGAATAGTTCATATCACCATAGACTCCATATCAGAAACTACGGAGGCAATAATAAAGACATTTTCAGATAAAAGGGTAAGAAAATTTGTCACCAGCACTGCACCTAAAAGAAATGCTAAAACAATTTCTTGCAGTCGGAAAAAAAGAAATAGTACCAGAGGAAAATACATACCATCTGGAAAGAACAGATTAAATAATAAATATATTGATAAATATAAATTTTTCTCTTAGTGTAGTTAACACACACATGACTAAAGCAAAAAATATAATGGTGTCTTTTTGGTGTATAACATTTTTAGCACGAGATAATAATTAACATACATAGAATGATGAGGTTATGGTAACACATGGATGGATCCACATGGTTGCAGGTTTTCTATATATCATGTGAGGTAGTAAAATATTAACCCTATATAGACTGTAAAGACTTAATCCCAGAGCAACTACTAACAAAAAAAGTCCAATAGATAATTTCTAATGGAATTCGAAAATTCATTCAAAGAAGAACTAGAAAATCAGAAAAGGGTAGAAATAGAGGGGATATTCACAATAAAATAGTGAACCTAAATCAAATGATATCAATAATGACAGAATGTTTATGGATGAAACCCTCTAACTAAAAGGCAGAGATTAACAGAATAATTAATAAAAGCAGGACCTAACTGTATGTTAAATATGAGATGAAATTTAAATGTAATGCTCAGATAGATTGAGAGCAGATGTATAGAAATTATATATAATACAAACCCTAAGAATAAGAAGCCTGGATTACCTATTTTAATACGAGATAAGGTAAGCGTCAAGAAAAGTCTACTGCCAGAGATAAAGCAGGATATTTAACAAAGGTAAAAGGCTAAATTCATCAGGATGATCTAACAATCATAAGTGTGTATGACCTGAGAACCAACGTTCAAAACACACGATGCAAAAACTACAGTGTTAAAGAAAGAATTAGACAAAATCTCCTACTATGATTGTGGAATTAACAGTCCCTTTGAACAACTGATTGAGCTAGACAAAAAAACTAATGGAATCAGCATGCACAACCTAGATCTAATGGATAATTACAAAATACTACATATGATAATGTCAGAATACATTCTTTAAGCACTCATATTATATTCACCAAGATGGCCCAAAAACTGCGCTAGAAGTCTAAATCAACCTAATAGAATTGAAATCATATGGAATAAACTCTCTCTGATCACACTATAATTAAATTAGACATCAATAACCGTATCTAGGAAAACTAAGTATTTTCAATCAAACCCACTTCGAAAACATCCATCAAACAAACAAAAAATCAAAGTTGAAATTATAGAATAATTTCAACTTTATGGTACACAAAATACAGCATACAAAATTTGGATAGGCAGGGGAGTTCCCCAGCAGCCCAGTGGCTGGAATTCCCCAGCTTCCACTGCAGGGGACACGAGTTCGATCCCTGGTGGGGGAATTATGATGCCTTGCTGTGTGGGCAAAAAAAATTAAAAATTTGAGAGGCCACTGAAAATTATTAGAGGGAAATTTTTAAAGTGCTATTAAAAAAAAATTAAAGGTCTAAAATTAATGACCCAAAATTCTGCATTGAATAAGTAACAAAAATAAAAAACGCAAAGGAAACTAAAAGTAGAAATGAGAAAAAGATAAAAGTATATATCAATAAAACAGAAATGAGGCAAGCAGTGTACAAAATTAACAAAGGGGAAAGCTGTCTTTATGACTCAGAAAATCTGAGGCAGGGCTACAGAAGACGCTGCGCGTCCTCCCCACCCCCACACGGCAGCTGACTGAGCTGCTGACTGCGGAGCGGTCTCCTCAAGGCGCAGGCAGACCAGCCACGAGCGGGCCGCACCGGCCCTCTGCTCCAAGCCTCCTCCAGTACCTCCACAGGGCTTACCTCAGGACGTGGGGCCCGTCAGCTGGGGATACCATTCCCAGGCGCCGAGATGCTGCGCTTGAGCCACGTGGAAGTTGCTCCCACTCCGTCAGAGGCCCTGAGGCAGAGCTGAGGCTCCGAGCCCACCGAGCCTCACACCGTCGCGGGTGGGCACTGACGGCAGGCAGGCTCCGAGGCAGGTGAGCAGAAGGGAACACGCCCTGGCGTGGAGAGCGAGGCGGGCCTCTCCAAGGAGCACGGGCCAGCCTCCGAGGGGCTCGCAGCCCGGCCAGAGGTGGGCTCTGTGGGGAAGAGGGAAGGAATGTTTCTTCCCGAAGCCTGTGTCTCCTAAGGCTTCCGGGTCACGGGTGTGTGGGGGGGGGGGGAGGGGCCGAGGCCTGCAGCCTCACAGAAGCCCCAAGGCAGCTGTGCCAACCGAGGCCGCTGCCAGAAGCCAGAATTGTCTTTGCTTTCCTTATGCTTGGCCTCGGTGAAGGCGATGTCGAGGGCTGGAGGCTGAAGGGCAGAGGCTGGCGCCTTTCAGGGGCCTGAGTGGGCAGGACGCCAGAGTTGTTGCTGAGGCGGCCGTGGAGGCCAGGCGGCGGCTTGTGATGCGTGAGGCTCTTCCGAGGGTCGTTGGCCGGGATCTGGCTGGCCGGCTTGGACTGGAAGTAGTTACCGGCAGTATTTTCTCTGTCTCTCTGACTGAGCATCCCTTGCAGCGGTCTTCCTCCTGCACTCCTGGTTCGCTGCTCTCGGCTGCCGAGATTTGGGGGGCTGGTTTGTTTTGTGGCCCTTTTGAAACTACTGGGAGACTGGTTTTTACGATGATGGGCTCGGGAATCTTCCAGAAGTTGGTTTCCTCACCCCAGCAAGACTCGCGCCTAATCGTCTCCAGGTTGCTGTAGGACAGTCCCAGCGAATCAGTGGATGCACCTGCTCCAGGAGCTGCTGGAAAAGCAGTTATGTTCTCGCCAACAGACAGTTACCAAGCCATCGATCTTCTCTAGCTCAAATTCTGACTGTTGCAGATCTTTGACCTACGCACACACCTCCCTCTCTCTCTTTTCTCTCTCTCTCTCCCTCTCCCTCCTCTCTCTGCCCCCTCTCTCGCTCCTCCCCATATATATATATCACAAATCAAAAAGGAATTAATTATCAAAAAAACTCACAAAAAACTCTTCATGGTTAGATGCATTCACTGAGAGTTCCATCAAACATTCAATCCTGAAGTTTTTCAGATAAAGCAGAGGAGGATGGAACTCTCCCTCTCTGAGACACCTTTTGAGACCAGTTAACTCTAAATATGTATCCTGACAATGAAATTAGAAAAAAAAAATGCAGACAGTCCACCATGAACATAAACATAAACACAAAAATCGTTAACAGTATTGTCAAATTGAATACAACAATATTTAAGAGGGTAGTACCTTATGAACAAATAGGTTCAATTCCTGGAATAGAAGGATATTTGAACGTGCTTAAATTAATCAGTTTAATTCATCATATTAACAAAGGAGGTAAAACATATTTTGATAGATGCAGAAAAAGAATTTGGTAAAATTCAACACTCCTTATTCATTAAAAAAAAAAAATCTCAGCAAACAAGAAAGAGACTTTCAATTTGTAAGTCACCTAGGAGAAACATAAGGCTAATATATACTTGATGTTGAAATATTTAATGCTTTTCCTGTAAGATTAAAAACAAGACAATAATGCCTGCTCTCACAGTTATTTAACACTGTACTCAAGTATTTACATTTGAACCATTTGCATAAAAAATATGCAATTTTATTACCTGTGTAGGTTCTTTTAACCACCAGTGTAATCAAAATGCAAAACCATCTGACAGTTGTCTTTCTTTTATTGATTTTAACTTGATTTGATTATGGTTAGAGAACACATTTTGTATGATTTCAGTTCTTTTAAATGCATTGAAATTTATTTTATGGCCTGGGATATGGCCAATCTTGTTGAATGTCCCAAGGGCACTTGAAAAAATTTGCAATCTTATGTTGTTAAGTGTAATATTCTATATGTGTAAAATATATTCTTTTGGATGATGGCATTGTTCAGATCCTATATGTGTCTGCTGATTTTCTAAGAGTTCCTTCCATTTTTGAGGGGGGTAGGTGGGTTGAAGTACCCAACTATAAGTTCAGATTTGTCTCTTTTTTCTTTCAACTCTATCAGTTTTTGCTTCATGCAGTTTGAGTCTCTGTTGTTTGGTGTGTATACATTTAAAATCATTATATCATCCTTTTGGGTCTTTTAACATTGTGTATTTGAGGAGAGGGGGCTGTGTTTCCAATGGCAGTTTAATTTGGAAAGCCTTTGCAATCTTATTTTGGTCTGCTCACTTTATCTGGTACTGCTTGGACTCCTTCTGGTCTCTGTTGATGTTGCATGAGTAGGCAGAACAGGTTTTCCAGAACCGCCAGGAGTGTCTCTTGGTGGGGAAAGCATGTGTGGAAATGGTCTGTCTTATCAGTGCCCCCTGGTTGCCCTCATTCCCCAGCTGGGAGAGCTGGAGGTGGGAAACCTCTGTATGGCTTTCCTCTATTGGTTGGGAGGATACCAGACCCCTGACATAATGCTATTCCTCCATTCCTGTGGTCAACTCCCTACCTTTCTCTTACTACCTTTAGAATTCTCTTATGTTTGTTTCTTGTGTCATTTCTAGGATTTATAGTTGTGCTTGATGATGAGCAGAGGGAAAAAAATGGTTCTGCACTGTATTGTCCAGACTAGAAGTCTCTCAAAGAAATTTTTAGAAAGAAGAAAAGGGTGGAGAACTTATATTACATGATTTCAAGTTTTATTATAAAGCTACAGTATATAAGAGGAGGTGGTGTTGGCAAAATGATAGATACTAGATCAAAAGAACAGAATAAAAAGTAAAGCAATAGAATCACCATGTAGCTTTCGTTGATTTTCCCTAAAGGTTCCAAGGTAACTAAATGGAGAATGGAAAGATTTATAAACAGTTAGTGCCTGAAGAATTGGAAAGCTGTATGAATAAAAAAGAACCTCAAACTTTACCTCATACCATACACAAAAATAAAATGAGCCATGGATCTAAATATAAAGGCTAAAATTATAAAATTTCTATAAAAAGTTTATGATTTTAACATTGTCAAATATTTATTAGGTAGTAGTATAAAGGAAGAAGCATAAAATAACAGTAAGTTATAAATTGGAATTTATCATAGTTGAAAACATTTGATCTTTGAAGGATACCATGAAGAAAATAAATAGCAAGACACAGATTGGAATAAAATATTCTTAATAAATCTGACAAAGACTGGACCTGTATCCATAATATATAAAGAACTCTTAAAACGCAACAATAAGAAAAGAATCAATCCCATAGAAAAATTGGCAAATGATATGAACAGATGATTAACAAAAGAGTATATACAAATGTCTAATAAGCACACATACTCAGCATCATTAATCATGAGGGAATTACAATCTAAGAACACAATGTGATGCTAAGGCACAACTCTTAGAATGGTTGAAATTAAAAGGATTTAAGTTCACAGTTGGTGAAATGGGGAGCAACTTCTCATACCCTGCTGGTGGGAATATGAAATGGTACAACCACTTTGGAAATCTGTCTAGTGATTTCTTTAAAAGTTAAATATTCACGTATCACGAAATTCAGCCTTTCCACTCGTAGGTATACCCCAAAGAAATGAAAACAGTCTGCGCAAAGAACTGTATAAGAATATTCATAGTAGCTTTTATTCATACTAGTGAAAAACTGAAAACAACACATGCTCATCAACTGGTGAATGGCTAAGCAAAACGTGAAATATCCATGCAAAAGATTGTGACTCAGCAGTAAAGATGAACATACCGCTGATAAAAAATAATAAAAAAATGATGAATCTTAAAATCATTATGCCAAGTTAAAGAAGCCAAGAAATAAAAGTGTCTATGATGGCTGATTCTATTTATATATATTTTAGAAAAAGAAAACCAATCTATAGTGACAGTAACAGTGTGCAAAGATTGCAAAGTGGTACAAAGAAACACTTGGTGATGAAAATATTCTGTACCTTCATATCAGCAGTGATTTTACAAGTGTATACACATGTCAAAATGCATCAAATTGCACACTTTAGCCAAGAGTTTCTTTCCCTTCTTCCCTCCTTTTGGGACCTAGAGGAAAAAGAAGAAACTGATCACACATCACACATCACACATGTAAAGATAGTACTAAATTATTTCTCTGCCTCTCAGGATATAGACAGCTTGTCATTCTTTCCCCTACAACTATGTATGTGAAGGTATAGGACAATCAAACTGTTAAAAAAGTGTGTTTTAATTGAAAGAAGAATCACATTGGGATTGAGTACAGAGATACAAGTGTTAGTATAAATATTTTTAATTTCTACTCTATGCACCCTATGTTGTTTAAACTGTTTTCATAGGGTATATACTCAAATTATAATTTTAAATTGCAAGAATAAAAATAGAAAACAACACTTTTCATTTTCCCATCAATCAAAGATAATCACTGTCAATATTTTAGTATATATTTTCTCACAATTTCCCTTCTATTTTTTCACAGGGAACTGCTTTGATTATAAAATAATGTATGATTTACTGTAAATAATTTGAACTTTACATACTGTCATTTGGAAGAAAATAAAAATCACCTAAAATCTCATTATACTGATAAGCATCAGCAACAGTTTGGTGTTCATTCAGAGATCTCTTTTATTCATGTATATGCATACACACACCTTTCTATAATTTTTCATAAACTGAATTATACATAATTTTAATAGCTACTTCTTTTTAAAATGCATTACATATGTTTTATACAGTGAAGTTCACTAAAACACTTTATAGTAAAAAAGTCTATGCTATTAAAATGTTAGAGAAACACCAACCTTACCCAGATTGAGAGTAATTGTCAATACCTATCGTACAAAATAGAAAATTTCTTGATTTTGCAATAGAGAAAACTATGTAATAGGACTAGCATTACATAATATAGTTGTATAGGTCAGAATGATAAGTTTCAAGAAGATTATGGAAGATCAGTGATATGAAATCATCAGAAAAGGCTTTTGAGTGGGGGAAAATAGGAGAAGCCTAACAGTAGGTATAAAATGGCCATTTTTTATACAGATAGTAGATAATGCCAAAAAACAGTTGAATTTGTAAAAGGGCTTCAAAAAAGCAAACTTGAATATAGGATATATTGGCTTTTTATTTGCTGAATATCAAATTACCACACATTTAGCATCTTAAAAGAACACAGTTTTATTACCATATAATTTCTGTGGGTCAGGAGTCTGAGCACAGTTTAGCTGGATCCTTCATTCAGGGTCTCACAAGGCTGACATCAGAGTGTCAGCCTTCTCATCAGAAGGCATTACTGGGGAAAGATCTGTTTGCAAGCTGACCTTGTTTGTTAGCAGAATTCATTTCCTTGCAGTTAAAGGTCTGAAGTCAACATTTTCTTACAGGTTGTTAGCTGGAGCTCACTCTCAGAGCCTGGAGATTGCCCTTGGATTCTAGTCACATGGTTTTCTCAAAACCTGGCAGGTTATTTATTCAAATCCAGCAGGAGAATCTCTCATTTGAATTCTCCCTGACTCTTTCCATTGCTAACCTCTAGATTATCTTTATTTTATTTTATTTTATTTTTATTTATTTATTTATTTTTTGCGGTACATGGGCCTCTCACCGCTGCGGCCCTTCCCGCTGCGGAGCACAGGTTCCGAACGCGCAGACCCAGCGGCCATGGCTCACGGGCCTAGCCGGCCCGCGGCATGTGGGATTCTCCTGGACCGGGGCACGAACCCGCATCCCCCGCATCGGCAGGCAGACTCCCAACCACTGTGCCACCAGGGAAGCCCTAGATTATCTTTTAAAGGACTCACCTGATTAGGTCAGGCCCGCTCAGGAAATGCCCCTTTTGATTAACCTAAAGTCAGTATATTAGGAACTTTAATTATATCTGCAATATTGATACACCTTTAATATATAAGGTTACCAAATCACAGACGCAATATCCCATAATATTTTCAGTTTCTTCCTGAACTCAAGGGAAAGAGATTATCAGAGTTTGTACATCAGAGGATGGGAGTTTTAGTGTTCAATTTAGAATTCTATCTACCACATAGGGGAAACGTAGAAAGGAATGGAAGCCTACCTCTTCTATATTACAGAGAGGAGGAAATTAGAGATGTTTTGGGGTCACATTCTGAAATGTGTCAAAATTTGAGAGAAAAACAAAGTTTAGTTTTTCATAAATATGAAATATAGTTGTTTTATTAGTTTAACCTAATAGAGTAGTTTAATAGATAGGGAAGCTTATACTATGTCAACTACATTTATAAAGAAGTAAATAAATGTGTAAAATCTATGTTAAAAAAACTGCAAAAAATTCCTCTTTTTCTACTTTATAATTTGCAAATTCCTGAGTAAGTATTAAAAATCTCTTTATATAATGGCTCAAAACACAGGATCCAGGTCCAGAATGCCTGGTCCTGAATATTGCCTCTGCCACTTTAATGCCCTGTGACTTTGAGCAAAAAACTTAACATTTCTGTACCAGAGTTTTCATTACCTGCAAAATAGTCAATAATAATACTACATACCTTATAGTACTGTTTCCAGGACGAAATAAGTTAATTATATGAATTACTTAGAACCGTAGTTGCTGCTTATTAAGTGACATTTTAAACTTATAATTATCATCTTTTACAGCATTTTGAAAGTCCCTTTCACACTGAAATAGGATTTGGAAGAGTTGGTACAGTCATCCCTCAGTATCAGAGGTTATTGATTTCAGGACTCCCATGGATATCAAAGTTGGTGGGGGCTAACGTCCCTTATATAAAATGGAGTAGTGCAGTTGGCCCTCTGTATCCACCTAGGTTCACCATCCATGGATTCAGTTCAATTCAAGATAGGTTGAACCTGTGAATGCACAACCTGTGGATACAGAGGGCTGACTGTACTGATATACTGATTGCATAAATCATTAAATTAAGTGAAGATAAGTAACTTGTTCAAAATTACAGAGTTGAAATCAATTCTTTGACTTATGTTAATCGTGATATACTGTTTATACTTGGCAGTATTTGATACTGGTTTAAGAGATTACCAAATATTTTATATTATGACTCTCACAGACTAGATTTTCTTTTTCAATTAATAACTCACTCTGCTGAATGACAACAATTTAAGAGAAATAAGCTGGTTTATATCCAAAACTATCAATCTGCTGCTCTTATAGAGAAAAGACAATTGGCTAATATAAAATTCTAGATGTGCAGTATTTCTCCCTCATAATCCATTGGAAATTTCCCTTTTATTCAGTAATTTAGAATTACAGAAGAGAAGTCTTAGCCTAGCTTTTGGTGATAAAACTTTGCAGGCTAGGTTCTTAAAGGATATTTTCTTTAAATTTATACTTAGAATTTTGTTCACCCATGTAAAGTGTGATTTTTTTTAATTCCATCTTTTTTTTCTGGTATAAGTTTACTGCTTTTTCTTTTTTTGACTTCAGTAATAATTTGAAGCAAATTTTATACAGAAAGACTTGTGATTACAAGCCAGTTTCATTTTTAGATTAAAAGGCCTTTATTTAGACCTGAAACCATAAAACTCCTATAAGAAAACATAGGTAGTAATCTCTTGGACATCAGTCTAAGCAATGTGTTTTTTCTTTTTTTTTTTGGCTCTGTCTCCTCAGGCAAGGGCAAAACGAGCAAAAATAAACAAATGGGAATACATTAAGCTAAAAAAATCTTTTGCACAGTGAAGGAAACCACAAACAAAATGAATTGGAGAATATATTTGCAAATTATATATCTGATAAGGGGTTAATATCTAAAATGTATAAAGAACTCATACAACTCAATGTAAAAAAAAAAAAAAAAGTCTGATTAAAAAAGTCAGAGGACCTGAATAGACGTTTTTCTAAAGAAGTGATACAAAAAAAAAAAAGTGATACGGATGGCCAACAGACACATAGAAAGATGCTCAATATCAGTAATCAAATGCAAATGCAAATCAAAGCCATAGTGACATACACTGGTCAGAATGTCTATTATCTAAAAGACAAGAAACAATAAATGTTGGCTAGGATGTGGAGAAAAGGGAACCATTTTGCACTGTTGGTAGGAATGTAAATTGGTGCGTCACTATAGAAAACAGTATAGAGATTCCTCAAAAAACTAAAAATAAAAGTATCATACAATCCCGCAATTCCACTTCTGGGTATTTATCCAAAGAAAATGAAAATACTGTTCAAAAAGATATATGTACCCCTATGTTCATTGCAGCATTATTTACAATAGCCAAGATATGGAAACAACCTAAGTGTCTTTCAATAGATGAATGGATGAAGAAGATGTGACATACATATATACACACACACACACACACACACACACACGCCCACATATATACATATAACGGAATATTAATACATGTATAATGGAATGTTAATCAGCCATAAATGAGAAGGAAATCTTGCTATTTGCAGCATCATGATTGGATCTAGAGGGTGTTATACTAAGTGAAATTAGAGAAAAAACACTGTATGATTTCACTTACATGTTTCACTAAAATACAAAAGAAACAAAACAGGAATAGGCTTATAGAGAGAACATACTGGTGGTTGCCAGAGTGGAGAGGGGTGCGGGACTGAAGAAATAGGTGACAGGGATTAAGAGGTACAAACTTCCCACTATAAAATAAAGTCACGAAGAAGTACAGCATAGGGAATATAGTCAATAATATTGTAACAGCTTTGTATGGTGACAGATGGTAACTAGACTTACTGTGGTAGTCATTTCATAATGTATAAAAATATCAAATATTGTACATCTGAAACTAATATAACATTATGTCAATTATAATTTATTTTAAAAATAAATAAAATGCCTTTATATTAATCAGTATGTTTCATTACTTTGAATTCATAAATGTTTAATGTGGACAGTTTTGATAAATGCATAAATATTTAAGTCAGAAAATAAAAATTGGACTTTATAATAAATCATACCATAATCCATTTGTAATATTAAAAAAACAAAATTAAACCGAATAAATTTGAAGATCTAATTGGCTTTATTCAAAGATTCATGAATTGGCAGCATCTCATGTAGTAAATAGGTCCGCAGAGAAGCTGTACAAAATGGGAGGTTTTATAGGCAGAAGGAGGATGGGACAAGAAAGTATTGGCAAAAGAAAAGAAGAGGTTGTTTCCAGCCAGGCTGTTCTTTTGGTGGAAGGGAATGTCAGGGGTCTTTATCTTGCAGATTACCTCACTAGTGTTGATCAAGAAATTCAGATTGTTTTAAAGGTCACATTTCTGGATATGCGATTAGGTCTTGGTTTGCTGTTGTGGGGAGCAAATGACTCCATTTTGTTAATTCTAACAGTAGTAAGTAATGAAAGCCACATTTATTTAACCGAAATGTTAACATATCAAATAGCAAATAATATAGAGTATGATTTTACTCCTCCCTCACTGGGAAATAGTGAAACCATCTTTCACTTATGACCAAAAATAAGTGTTTGATCGAACCTGGAACCAGTTCTTATTTTGTGTGCTTCTTGTTGTCAGGAAGGAAGAAATTTTCTTCTACTCTTCTAGTTTCTTCTGGCTGGCCTAAGAACTTGGTTGACCTGAGACAGATTAACAAGAGAAAGTCAAACAAAAGTTTAATAACATTTAAACCTGGGAGAGACCCAGGAAAACTGAATAACTCACCAAAATGGCTGAAACCCTCACATTAAATATCCTATTCAGCTAAAGACAAAAGAGGATGTTGGGGTAGTGTTTTGTGACTTGAGAAGAAGGCAATTCACACGGAGATGGAAAAGCAAATGTTTGCTAGGCCATGCAGAGACAGTGACACAGAGTAGACTCTGATCTCTAGGGCCTGCTGAGTTTCCCTCACCACACCTAGTTCCTATCTTTGCAGATATTTTTGGTGATAGCTCTATTCCAGGAACAGGCCCTTTATTTAAATTCTTTAGACAGCTAACAGGGAGGTTAAAAGAAAAACTTCCTGAGTCCTCTATTTTTAAAAATAACCTAAATTCTCATGCCAAAGAGACAGAAGTTGGGGTGGCAAATTTTGCTCCCCTACAGTATCAATGTATTCTGTAGGTCCTACTATGAAAGCCATCTAGTTTAGAGTTCATAGATATAAATTGGAATGGCTGTTTCCTTGTGTTCAGGGTTTGACATCAAGCCCTCTGGTTGAAATTGCTCAAATATAAGACTTTAAATATAGCATCTGCATTGATTGTATTTCTTTGTGTTATATGTTCCTTCCATGGCTGGCCTTTAATCTAGTCTTATTCCTTCACTTGTCATCCTTGACCTACTCCAAAATTACACAATTAAGTAAAAATGGTATTTCCTGATATAAGCAATTTTTTGACCCCTCCATAGTCAATTAACTTTCTAAGTACTGGTATTTATTTTGAACTACTACAATGGTAATTGAATGAATATTAAAAAAAAATATGGAGGCCACCGATGAATGTTGCTGTTTTCCTTGCAGGTACTCAGTAAGTATTTCTTGACTAAAAAATGAAGCTATTTTGCCCATCAGGATTTGCTTCATCTAAAGCCCAGTAACAAAAGTCAGCAGTATATATTTCCTAGCTTTTACTTTGAACTGATGTCTCATTAAAACTATCAGTCACAAAGGATTGCTTAATTGCATAGTAGGGCGGTACTCAAGGTATCCAATTACATTTTCTTCAATTAACTTTTACTAGCTGATGTTTAAACTAATTTAGTGAAATTAGGTGAAGGTTAAATTACTGTAACAATCAGAGGTGTATTTAAGTGGTAAAATATAGAGAAGGAAGTTCTTGTTCTTATAAATATGCATATTAACACCACTGCCCTTAGGATGTAACATGTACCTTACCCACTTAATGCTAGTAATAAATCTCCTCGTGCCACTGCTTCAGAATGTAAAACTCCATGATGTATACTCAGCCATTTAAACAAATTAGCTTTCCGTAAACAGATTTTTAAGCTATGCCCTTTATAGCTATATTGCATTTATCTGCTGATATTCCCCAATCCATATTTCTAGCTGTAACATTTTTGAAATTCATAACTAAACTTCCAGCTTCCAGTTAATTATTACTAGTTTCTAAGTCCAAAGTTTCCCTCACTATTTTCTAAGTTGAGCTTATCAGTTTCCAATACAACTTTCCTTTCTCATGAATTCTTCAGAACATGTAGTGTTGCCATTTTCTAAAACAAATTTTCCTCATTCCCGTTACTCCCCCCCCATGCAACTTACTTAATTGATACTTAAAAGCTTTAACCACAAAAAAAATGTTTCTCCATTTTATCTCTCAAAGCATTTATTAAAAATTATTTCAGGAGTAATTCAGTAATGCTCATTTTAGAATTTTACATTTTAGAAAATGTAAAAAAAAACAACAAAAAAAAGCACCAGGAAAATAAAATGGTCTCTAATCCCATAACTTGGAATTTTTTGTCTTTAAAATTTTCATATATAAACTCTGGTTTCTTACACAGTCATAAACATATTTAACAACGTATCATTAATCATGCTATACATATCATTAAACATCCAGATTTAATATTTCATATTGCCTTGTTTCCCCTGGATCACTGACCTAACCCCCAATGGATAGCCTACACTCAGGAGCTTGCAATCTATTCAGGCACTGTTTGATTTCGGGACCAGGGATGGGCAAATCACTCTCTGAATGCACAGTCATGTGCCAGCCCAGGGTGGAGACAGCCACTATACTCCCCAACTGAGACACCCTAGAGCCATATATCCTAGAGCCATACACCCAGACTCTCCAGCCCCAGCTGGAGCACAGAGTTGCAGTGGTCACTGGACAGGAGGGGGAGATGGAGTGGGGCCCAGGGCACCAGGTGGCAGAGGAATGGGAGACAGAGAACCCATTCAGGGAGGTAGAAGGCAATAGGAGGTCAGATACCTGTTAACCAAGGCTCCAAGCCCCCTCTCCACCACACACTCTCTCTCTCTCTCTCTCTCTCTCTCCATTGTCCTATGAGACTTCATTTATGAAACACAAATTCAAGATGAAATTATTAAAAATTTCAAGACAGTGACTGTATATCATTGAAACCCAAGTGTGGAACCCTTCAGAGAATTGGGCACTATACAACTGCACTAATCATATTCCTGTGAAGCAAGCAGGAGAGCGCAAATAGATAATTAAAATGCGTTGTGATAAGTCAGTGGCAGAGTATTATGGAGACCCAGAAGAGGAATACCCATCTCAATAAGGGTATGCCTTTGTGTGTGTGTGTGTATTCAGATGGGCAGTGAGGGAAATTTTCTTAAGAAGTGTGACTTCTGAGCTGAATCTTAAAAATGAAAAAGAATGGGCCAACTGAAGAAGCAAGACAAAAATATTCCAAGTAGAAAGAGAAAAATCAGCAAAGACAAATTCAATAAAAGATTGTGTCTTTAGCTTGGAACAGTTCAATGTTTCTGGATAGAAATTGAAGCAGGGAGATAAAGAAAATGAGAAGGTAGAAGAAAGCAGGTCAGTGTTGGGTCTTGTGTGTCTTACTAAGGAGCTTAGATGTAATTGTGTAGAAAATTGGGAGTCACTAAAGATAATGAAATATGGGCCTATCATGGCCCAAAATGATGACATGCATTTCATCTGACGACAGCCAGCGGAAGAATACAAACTAGTACTCTACAGTCCTTTCCCAGTGGTACTTTAGTATTGGAATACAGAATCAGTCTGAACAAAAGTGGGGTAAGGAGAGGGAGTAAGTTAGATTCATACCTTAAATAACTAAGACATACATCCATAATGTAACAGATGTAACTGAGATTAACTGGAATTACAATGATTAAATTTATTTAAGTGTATGTGTGTGAGAGAGTGTGTGTGTGCGTGCGTGTGTGTGTGTGTGTGTGTGTGTGTGTGTGTATTGTCAGTTTGTCCCAAGTCTGAAGTTGAAAGTTATGGCATAAGTAAGTTTCAAATTTATATATTCCATTTATTTAGTCAGAATAAAAATCTGAAATATTCCTTATCTAATCCAAATTTTTGCATTTGTGGGCTTAATAATATTATAGTTGCTACTTAATATTTTTAACAAACATCACAAGTAATTTGGAGACAGGACCATGAGCCGTATTTGAACAAACTAGCTTGGTTGTACCATGTGAGGTCAAACAGCTCTCCACCATATGGAGTGGTGGGACTGTTTGGGGCTATTTCTTGCTTGTATGTAGACCTGTCCTAAAAATGGCTGGAGAATGGTATTTTATTTCATCTGTGCTCGAGTCTTAAGTCTTGGGCCTTTTTTTTTTAGGTTTTCTATTTCTACTTTTATTCTACTATTGAAATACTAAGAGCTCATGAACTCATAAAAATGAAAATGATAATAACAAGTATTATTATTGAATCCTAATTCTGTGTCTTGCTCTGTGGTAGGCACTTGCTAAGCCTTATCTCCTTAAACCTTGACATCAAATCCTTGAGTTATATACATCAAACAGAAATCTAGAGAAGTTTGTAGCAGGCTCAAGGCCATAGAGCCAGGAAGTATCTGAGGTAGGATTTGAACACAGACAATCTGCCTTCAGAATACTTACCCTTAAACTCTACTATGGCCTCAAGGGAGAAGGACAAAGTGAATAGCCTGTTTTTGTCAAGATGAATCTTAAAATCAGTTATTGTGCTTATATGTAATTTGGCCCAATATACCATGGTTATGAGTTCCCAGAGCCTTATAGAAGTAAAAAGGCCCTTTGCCCTGAGTCTCTCTTCCACATGTTTCTTTCAGGAACCTGGGGAGGCTGGACAAACTGGTTGGGATTTGATGATTCAGAATCACAGAAATTTCTCTTGCTTTCTATGGAGCAGCAAGAACAGAAGATGCTAAGGTAATGAAAATTTTACTGACAAATTCAGAAAACTATTTACTCATTTATGAAATAGTGTCTTGCTCTTTTGGGTTCCTGAAATTCCAGTGTGTGTATTAGGAGGCAGGGAGGGTCCCCACACCAATAAGCAATTCTCAGATACCAGCAGAGTGCCATACTATTAAACTCAATTCTGAAACTATCTAACCAGAGATAACATCAAATTCCACAGGTTGAGGGCTCAGTCCTACAAGACTTCTGCCTCTCCGACCCCAACTTCCACTGCCAGTCACAAGTCCAGGTATTACTAGTGCTTTTGACTGACCAGCTACAGATTGGAGGTTCCAAGACCTTGGGTTAGATTAATTTGCTAGAGTGGCTCACAGAACTCAGAGAAACATTTTACTTTCTAGATCACCAGTTTATTATAAAAGTATATATGAATAACTCAGGAACAGCCAGATGGAAGAGATGCATGGGGCATGGTATATGGAAAAGAGCACAGAGCTTCCATGTTCTAATTCTGCCACTCTTCCCAAATCTCCACATGTTTACCAACCCAGAAGTTCTCTGAACCCAGTTCTTTTGGGTATCTGTAGGCTTCATTACATAGGAATCATTGATTAAATCATTGTCCATTGGCAGCAGATTCAACCTCCAGCTCCTCTCCCCTCCCTGAAAGGTCAGGGTGGGTGGGACTGGAAAGTCTAACCCTCTAACCATTAGATTGGTTCTCCTGGCAACCAACCTTCAACCTTAAGTGCTGTTCAAGAGTTGTCTCATTAACATAACAAAAGACAACTTTATTGCTGTCATCACTTAGGAAATTTCAAATTTCAATTTAGGAACTCTATGCCAGAGAAGGAACAAAGACCAGCTATATATTTATTATGAATCATGATATCATACCTGCACGTATCATAGTAATGATCAGATTGGATATTATTTATCAAGGCACGTTTAAAACACTTTTTACAGAAAAATATGGAACTCAGTCAGAATTACAAATAATTTAATAATGTTAATACAGATAGGAAATATAAAGAAAATGGTTGGATGCCTTAGGAAGGAAGCAGTTAAGAGATAACGAAGTCATCTGGGCTCTTGTCTCTGAGAATTTAGTTTCTAGTAAATATATCCAAAATATTTATCATCTATAAATTCCTGAATTTATTATTTTAAATTTGAGGTATAAAGAGTTATATCACTACTCTTATCTTAATTATTTCACTTTTCCAGTGCTTCAAAAATGTTCAAATGGATTGTATAATAATTTCAGAAATAGGCACCATATTTTTTTCTCCAGGGAACAATTATTAATATTCTGTAATATTTATGAAGTTTGAAAACATAAATATGAACACACTTCAAATTCCACAGCTGAACAATTTCTTAGTATAAGCTGGGTAACAATCAATTGCAAAAGAATAAAGGTCTGTAGTAGTAATGCATGGTGGTGAGTATATTTTGTATACACATTTTATATCTGTGAAACTCAGATCCAGGAAGGATTTTGCATGTCAGGGATGTTGCAGCTAGTTAATTTAAAATACATTATTTATAGAAACCCAGTCCATTTTTACTCATGGAGAATGCTGTAACTGCTATTCTTAGCATCCCTGATTCTAATGCTTGGAAAAAGAATGGAAGCAGACAATATAAAATGAGTAATTCTGAAAGAATCAAACACAGTTCTATATGTATTTCAGCATTTCCAGTAATAGCACTTATACTGTAGTTCCCTTTTTTCAGCTACTTATAACTTTCCTGCCTAAGGAAGGCATTAAGTTAAAACTTAGGAAGCAATAGATTAGAAAAGCTGTTTTGGTTTTATATGTTTTATTTAACAGTATAGCTCAAAAATATCTACTAATATTAAGAGACCCAGGGAAGAACATTTCTATCCAAGGTAATATGCTAGTTAAGCATGTATCGTATAAACCAGGATAAATGGATAGAAAAAACACTGTACTCTGAACATGAGTTTTGAAGTGTGACCTTACATTCAAATCCATTTATACATTGAAATGCATTCAGATAGGAAATCTGAAGGAATCTTCCTTATCTAAAGAATGTTCCTTATCTAAATTCAGAGTGTATAGCCTTATTACAGCAGAGAGATTTGAGTCATAGAATCTTAGAATATTACAAAGAGCTCTGGTATTGTTGAATGCTATGAAGCAGAGATCCTGGGTTATACTTTTGATGTTGCCACCTTCTTGCTGATGTAGTTAATCAGATCACTTCACCTTTTTGCTTTTCCTTCCTATATGTAAATGAGGGAATGGTCTGTTGATTTCACTGGTCTCCTCAATGCTATAAATATTTATCAATTTATTCATTGTAACTCACGTGCTACATGGGTCTTAGATTCTTCTTCCCACTTGAGGTCTAGATATGATTGGCTAAAATGGAAATTTTCATGCTCTGGAATTCCAGAATTGTCCCCAAGTATTTTGAAGTGTCTTGGAAGACGGTAAAAATGATTCATATTCTCATGGTTCACTTACTTCCTTGGTTGATATGCTTTCTTGCCATTCTATATGTGCAACATCTGACCTACATAATGTCAACGTAGACTTGAAAATGAGCCAAGCCCTTGCTTTTGAGGAAAAATAAAACATAACACCACCCGTCCCCCCCACAACACGCACATAAACACACACACCACTTTAACCCAAGAAATGCAATTGTTTGTTAGATGTTATTGAAGATTTGGGAAAAGATGGGAAGGGGAATGTGATATCAGAGCAATATAAACACCTTCAAATTGAATATTAGCAACCCTGTTTCGTAAAGAGCCTTTGGCCACTGAGGACTTTTAATACCTAAACTTCTGTAGCCTGGAATTCTCTGGATATTTTCATGCTTCTCTTTTCTCTCCTTTTCAGTTCTTCTTTATCTTTCTCATGAGGAAACCAAATCTCTCATTTTGTCTTGCTGAGAATTGTGACTTTTTTCTTGGCTCCAGCACACATACCCACCCCATGTCTCATGGTCCACCTTCCTTACTGTTACCCCATTAAAAAATTTTGCTACTGGCTTTAAATGCTCATACTTTTTTGCCACTACTATAAAAATGCCAAACACCACACTGGATGTGGGACATATCATTTTCAAAGTACAAACAATTAATTTTTGAACATGTCAAGTACTAGGAAGAAGTAGATAGGTGATTAACCACACCTTTACTCATTGTGCTAAGAGAAGGGAATGTAGTGGAGTTATAAAGTTTTTCTCTTGGGCACCAGCACCTTGGAACATGTCTTACTGGAAAGTATGTATGATTTAAAAGTAATTATTAAAACTAATAAATAGTTTTTGTAGAAAGTGTGACTAACACTTGAAAACTTTTAAGCTGCATTCAACAAGAGATGTGTTCCTAATTTCAACCCTACCTAAATGATATACTTGTTAGAACTACACGTCATTGTGCATGAGCAACTTAGGATCCACCTTGCTCCCTTTGGTTCTTTCATTCACTTTCTGTGCAGTTGTTTCCTAAGAACTTCAGGCAGTAAATTAATGTAGAAATAGAGGTATTTGTTAAGATATAGGGACAAAGCTCTAGCACTAGAGGAATCAATGGTTGAGAAATCGATGGTTGACTGCCCAGTTATCTCTTTGGTACAGACTCTGAGTGCCTGAACTAGATACAGGTAGAGGCAGAAAGATAAAGAGGCACCCATTTTCTTTTCAGTCTAGCAAACATTTATGGTGGTAAAGCCTGTGTTCATCACTGAGAATTCTGACTTCAATACCATTGTCCTGTAGTTACTGAAAATACCGCTCATATTCAGGCATTATGTGGGTTTTCAGACTTCCCTTTTGGAGGTACTAATTTGTTTCTTATTTTCAAATAGTTTGCTAAGAATTTGAGAGACAATGCCATAATTTCCTAGCAAGATGATGTTTTAGACTAGAAATAGTTTTAAACAACTTAAAAGATTATGTATTATGTTAATGGTGAAGTCAGTAATGTAGGGATAGATGATGAAATATAATAGTCATAATAATTTAAAAGGATAATGACAATAAAATACTTTAAATATCTGGGAGATATTTTTGAGATGCATTTCCAAGCCTCCATTTCTTCAAAAGAAAAAGAGGATGAGTCTTTAATAGGCTGGTGACATTATATGTTACAGGACAAAAGAAAAGTTCTTTGTTTAAAAAAATGTTTGTTTTTTAAGTATTGCTAGGGTCTGAATATTTTTCCTTAAAATTCATATGTTGAAATCCTAATCCCCAAAGATGATAGTATTAGTAGGTGGGACCTTTGGGAATGATTAGGTCATGAGAGCAAAATTCTGGTGATTGGGATTAGTGCCCTTATAAAAGAGACCCCAGAGAGTTAGCTTGCCCTTCTGTCACTTGAGGGTACAATGAGAAGTGTGCAACCCATAAGCGGTCCCTCATGCAGCCATGTGGGTGCCTTGATATTGGACTTCCACCCTGCAAAACTGTGAGGAATAAATTTCTTTGTTTGTAAGCCACCCAATCTATGATATTTCTGTTCTAACAGCCAAAATAGGTAGGATAAGTGTTATTGGATTATTAATGAATTCATTCATTCATCAATTCACTCATTCAACTTGAGTTCACCATTTGCTTCTAAGTGAAATTTTGCAAAATTAAGTCAAACTTAATGGCATGTCAGTATTGTCAATTTTCTTGAAGCCACAAAAAGGCTATCTAAAAATTAGTTGAAGGCTGAAGGAGGCTGATCACATTCCTTGAGCTTTATAATAGTATGTGGGCACCATTTATAATTATGAATTAATGCTACTATATAGTGATAATTATAGATACAGTATGAATCAGAATGCTTTTTCACTAATTTATAGAATATTCTTCTTCTCCTGCATGGTGCTTTACTTAGTTAGGCTCAGATTTAGTGTGTGTGGATGATTTCATAGATCAGGGACCTCTACTGTTGTCAGATACCTTTTAGCAGAGAGTATTTAATTGGAAGGAAATCTTTCACTGGAATTAATACATATTTTATGCCTGTTTTACTTAATACTTATCTAGATGACACTTGGAATATTTTTACTGTTTTCTTCTAGAACGATGATTTTCATTTTCACATAAGCATTCTAGTAGTCCCAAAGCTCATCCACATATATTATTTGAATCTATAAATAACTTATTTTACAGGTTTACTTCCTGCTTCCCAGATAAGCAAAAGCAGTGGTTTTAGAAAACACTACCAAGTGACTAAAAGATGTGCATACCCTAATAATGTGTCGAAATATGCCAACATGATATGAACCTCTCAAACAGTTTGGCAGATTCAAACATATTTGTAAATCAGGTCTTGGAGGTGGCTAGAATATTGCAGTAGGCAAATTTATACTACAATATTCCAAATGTCCAACTTCCCTTTGATGTCATCATTCATACGTTCCTGTTTTGCAACTAAACCAAATAGTTCATTCCTCAGAGGTCTAATTTAGTCAGCCATAGAGTCCTTTGTAGGTAATCAAATTACTCTTGAACACAGCATCTATTTTTCATAGGAACTAATGGTGGCCTCCATTCACAGAAATATACTAAAAGATGAATAGAGTACCTCTGAAGGGTCTCTTGGGAAGGAAGTATCTTCATGGCCCACAGGTACATACATACACACCCAAATACATATATATAAATATATATATATATATATGAACATATGAACATATTAAAAATAAATATAGCATTCATGGGTATTTCCTTTAATTTTTTTCTTTTTTTTTTGCGGTACGCGGGCCTCTCACTGTTGTGGCCTCTCCCGTTGCGGAGCACAGGCTCCAGACGCGCAGGCTCAGCGGCCATGGCTCACGGGCCTAGCTGCTCCGCGGCATGTGGGATCTTCCTGGACCGGGGCACGAACCCATGACCCCTGCATTGGCAGGCGGACCCTCAAACACTGGGCCGCCAGGGAAGCCCTCCTTTAAATTTTAAAAGAAGTATTATTAAGTATTGAATGAGAATTTTGGCCATCTTAAAACTGTTTTTATGTTTCTCCAATTTGCCCTCAAAAAATATACCATTTAGCATTGTCTCAAGTAGTATAAAGAGACCTGTTTCACTTTCCTTTGCTAACCCATTTGCAATTATATATGTTTCTGAATTTGATAATTGATAAAATGGATGTTTATCATTTAACTTTATTTTGTTTCAATTATTAGTGATAAACATTTTCGTATGTGTTCTGGATAGACAGATAGTGGTATTTGGATCTAATGGTTAAGCACCAATGACTTGTTATATAGTTAAGCACCAATGACTTGTTTCCTTCCTTCCTTCCTTCACTCATTCATTGAACAAGTATTAAATGTTCAGTGTGAGCCAGGTTGTGCTCTCTTTGCTGGATTTATAACATTGAACAATCAGGTGAAAAATCCTTGCATTCAGGAAGCATTTATTCCTGTGGAAGAGACAAGAAATAAGCACAGTAAATAACTGGAATATATATGTTAGATGGTAAAAACTGCTAAGAAATGAAGATGGAAAGAATTTAGGGTATGATGGTGACAGTGTACTTTGCAGAAGAGTAGTCAGGGAAGACCACATAGAGAAAGTGATGTATGAGATAATGTCTGTTGTAGATAATGGAGCTGGCCTCTCAGATAACTGGTGTTCCAACCTGAGAGAACAGGAAATGCAAAGGCCCTGAGTCATACACTTGCTTAGTCAATTGATTCAACAGGTTAGGATATCAAATTGGAGAGAGTGGAGTGAAGAAAGTAAAAGTGCTAGGAGTCAATGGGATAGGAAGGAGTCTGTGGCAGCTGCCCAATCCTGGATGAAGGCAGAATGGGTGTATTTTCTGCAGAAAATTTATAACTTGTAATAAAGTTATATAAATGTAATAAAGTTATATAAAACTGACTAAAAGTAATTTTGCTTTCAGTTGTCACCATGTATCTGGCGATTATATGCAATGTCAGTGGTAAAACTTAACCTCTCCCCAGGGCAGACCATTTCCATCATTCTTACTTTGATTTGACCTTGGTGAGATCAAAAAGTTAATGGGGAAATCCGATCATGTATGTTCTTAAAAACTATGTAAAGAACCATATAAAATAGACAGTCACTGGAAGGTTTCAAGCAGAAGAGTAACATGATCTGTCTTACATTTTAAAAGGCTGGTGCTAGATATTGTATGGAGAATAGAATGAAGTGGACAAGGATAGGAATAGAAAAATCAATTTGGGACAATTGCAAAATTTTGTATTAAAGATGATAGTGGCTTGGAGTAAGGTGGCAAATGATGAAACAGGGAGAGGTGGTGTTTTTAGATCTGTTTTGTAGAATGGAATTCATAAGGTGGCTTTGGGGGGCAATTATTTTGTGGTAACATATACATAACACAAAAATTACCATTTTAAGTATTTCTAAATGTACAATTTATTACCATTACTACATTCTCAGTGTTTTGCAATCATCACCACTATCCATTTCCAGAACTTTTTCATCATCAGACAGAAGTTCTGTAACCATTAAATAGTGATTCCCATCCCCCCCGACCAGTCCCTGATAATATCTACTGTGCTACGTACCTCTATGAATTCGCTGTTCTTGGCAGCTCATGTAAGTGGAACCATACAGTATTTGTCCTTCTGTGTCTGGTTTATTTTAGTTAGCATAATGTTTTCAAGGTTCGTTCATATTGTAGTAATACTGGAAGAGCTTTATCAAAAGTCCAGGCTCTTGTTCAACTTATCCAAAAGGCACCAAGGAAAAATAAAGACACACACACGCACACTGAGGCTGAGGAACATAGAGAACAAAGAAGCAGTTTATTTAGGGCAGAAACGAAAGTTACACACTCCATAGGAGAAGAGTGTAGGAGGGAGTGAGGAGCGCCCCCTGCAGGGTTGTTGATCCCCACTTTTTATCTTATTTTTAGCCCTTTGAATGGGTAGGGGTCTTTTTGATTAGGGGCAGAATATTCATTGGGGGTTGGGTTGAGGTATGGCCTGGATTGCACCAGGTTGCATCAACTTCTGGTCCTGTGCATTTGTCTCCTGAAGCCACTGTACATGAGCTCTAAGAGCTGTTTTCCCTTAAATTTTCCCTTACTAGTCGAGGGCCACACTTGGAAGGTCATAAAGCGTCATCAGCAACCTGTGCATTTTTATATGCTGTGCACTCCAGAGTTTTCATGGTCAATTTCTTGCTCAGCTGTTACAAAGTTTCTGTTTTAGATGCCATTCCTACATGCATCATGGCCTCATTAAGTGCAAAACAAGGAGGTGTCTTTGCCTTCTGCCTAATGCCTATACATGAGGAGACTGTCCTTGGACCCAGCCCTGTCTTTCCTGCCTCAGTAACACAAATCAGAATTTATTTTTATGGCTAAATAATATCCCATTATATGTACATACCACATTTTAATTATACATTCATCTGTTGAGGGATGTTTGAGTTGTTACCACCTTTTGTCTATTGTAAATAATGTTGCTGTGGTCATTAATATAGAAGCATCTGTTTGAGTTCCTCCTTTCAATTCTTTTCTGTATATATATCCAGAAGTGGAGTTGCTGGATTATATGGTAATTCTATTTTTAACTTCTTGAAGAACTGCCAAACTGTATTCTGTGGCAGCTGTATCACTTTGCATTCCTACCAGCAATGCACAAGTGTTCTTATTTCTCTACATCCTTGCCAACACTTACTATTTTCTATTTGTTTGTTTATTGTTTTATAATAGCTAGCATAATAGGTATGAAGTGATATCTCCCTGTGGTTTTGATCTTCACTTCACTAATGACTAATGATGTTGAGCATCTTTTCACATGCTTATTGGCCATTTATATATCTTGTTTGGGTAGATGTCTATCCATTTATTTTTCTAGGACCATAGCCCAATTTTTAAGGAAAGAATCAGCAAAATGTAACTAATAAAACAGTATCTTCTTAAATTGTAAAAAAATAAAAATAAAAAGTGAGGTAGCTGTCATGACTATCTAATTCAGCAATGCAAATGTTTATTAAAGGGATTGAGTGGTAAAGAGATCATGTTCTCACTCAAACTTCCTAACTTTGAAGTACAACTAACACCTACAACCCTTGACTTTTGGCAATGTATTGACCTCTCTGTTTCATTGTCCTCATCTCTTATTATTAATTGTGAAGACTAAAGGAGTTAAGGTAGCTTAGAGGAGTGACCAGTACATAATAAGTAGTCAATAGTCACTATTTTTATTTCTTAGACGCTGTGCTTTTCAAACTTATTTGTTGAAAGTTTCACATCTAATATGTGACCTAGTTAACATTTTCAATAAGGTCTAGTTGAACCTCAGAATTTATGCTCGGTTTGAGCTGCATTCTAAGGTTAGTAGCATAGCTATTGAGCAACCTGAAAGGCAAGAAAAGCTGAAAGAGGAAAGAAGTCAAACACCTAGAAAACCCATAAACTAGGTAATCCGTTTCTGAATAATCAGTGTGGATATAAATTGTGTTTGAGAAAAGACTTTAGCTCAGTGGATTTAGTGCTACAGCCAAGAAAAAACTTTTTGTGAAAGGCTCATTTTGGGTTTATTTGTGGAATTACATTTAAAATATGCAGTCTGAATTGTGGCAGCATTTTGCTGTTGGAGCTTGGTACGGGAAATAAATATAGTTTTCTAAGAATATCTTTGAAGGTAAAATAGTAACATGGAGGATTTAAACATCTTTGCTGTAAACCACAAGTACCCTATAGCTATTCTGTTTAACAGAAATATATATATACACACACATATGTGTGTGTGTGTGTGTGTGTGTGTGTTCTTTTGGATAATCAGTTTTTCCCAACAGATTTAAATGCAATACCTGTCAAATAGCATTTAAAGCAGCTGCAGATGTGTAAATTAAATGCTCTGATCTGTTCTTCTATTTATCTTGTCAGTTTCCCAGTGAGACACCTACTTAGCATTTTCTCTGTCTTCCCTATTTGAAAATTAACATATAGCATGAGAAAAAGCTGCTCTTAGATTTAAGGTTCTGCTGTGTGTTTTGAAAAGATAATTGTTAACATTGTGGCATTTCTGTTCCAATCTTGTTTATTTAACATCAAATAAAAGATAAAAGTTTCAAAAGGGTTATCTTAATCAGAATTCTCATTAAAAAGTATTTTTATACTTTTGCAATTAAAATTAATAAATTTTATTTTCCTCTGTAGTTATAGAAGCTGTCCAAAACTTACTTTAAAATGAATATTTTCATAGTAAGCATGTCTGGATTCTCCAAGCGAAGTCTTCGGTTTAATACAAACATTTATGATTTGATTCCTTTCCAGTATTTGATATATATGTATTCATCTGAGATACTACATATTAAAGTCTCTACATATATATATATGAACATACATAAAATGTGCTATTTACATTTTATTTAATGCTATGTTCACTTAACTTTCTCACATCAATATCATAAGTTATAAAACATTTCAAATCCTGATTTATTTCATCATTTTAAACTAACAGTGTCCTTGTAAGGGCATTTTGATTTATCCCATATATTGCTATTAAAAAATAATGCTGTAATGAGAATTTTTCATGATGATAGGAGAAATCTGTATATTATTATTTATTTGCATGTTTAATTATTGCTATGATTGAACAGTTTTTCGTATATTATCCGCCATTTCTATTATTTTCTTTATATTTCTTATTCATGTCCAACATATTTCCCCCCTGGATCATTAGTTTTGTTTTATGTTGAAGTTACTTGTATATTAAGTCCACCACACCCCATTTTGAGGACAAAATCAGGTATAAATTAAAACATAATACAGATAAAATATAGTATTACAAATTGTAACTCTTTTTATATATGTTGCATGTATTCTGTCTTAGTTTATTGTTTGCCTTCAATTCTGTTTGTGGTATTAAATGGTATAAAGTTCCTTTTTATTTATATAGTTGTGACTAACATTATACGTTTTTAAAAATGATTTCTTCCTTTTATTGTATATATGAAAAGATATATCCTAAGTCAATGCCAAAGAAATAATGCCTTTCTTATGTATTAGATTTCAGTGGTTTCATTTTCATATAGTTATTACATTTTAATTCATCTTCTAGCTTCACTGGCTTAGTAATAGTTACAATAGACTCTCTCTTTTTTAAGTGTTACTTTCATAATACCACAAGGAGAGAACAGTGGGTGGGTGATCAATTGGAAAAGCTTTTTTGAGAAGGTCATTAATTAAAGGTTAATTTGATAATTAAAGAAACAATGTGTATAAAAAGTGCTTTGTGAATTTCAGAGCACTCTTTAAATGTTAGTTATCACTAATTGATGCAACTAAATATTTTTCTTTTTTTTTTCTTCTCATATCACTAGTAATGAATGCTGGCAACACTAAATTATAATTCCCTTTCTGTAATCAGATCAAGCAGAAAAGTTATGGAAGGGTAATGAAAAGGAATATCATGCATTTGTAGCAGGGTTTATTTTACTTACTCCCTTGGAATACGCACCTGTAGCCCAGGTTAATGGTTTTTCTTTGTTTAAATAGTTTCATCTGTCTGTCCTTTCCTTTTCCACATGTAACACTTTTTTTGAAGGGAAAAGACAACGAATTATATGGATGATTTTCCATTAAGAATGTTTATCTGTTGATATCTTATCCTGTATTTATTTACTACCTTTGTTATTGATAAACAAAGTGCAAGTTGTAGTGCATATAGGTTGAATTTAATTAAAAATAAAAAAGACATTAAATAATTAAAATATATTAACAATGAAATTTTGTCTTAAAAAGTTTATCCTTAAAAAATATATCTTTAAGGAACTTTTACATGTTTAACCTCAAAATGAATAATTTCAAGCTTTTGTTTGTTTGAGTCAAAAGTCTTTTGCAACTGCATTAACATTTAAATATAAAAATTAGCCAATATTGAGACAAAGTTTCACTTTATATTAATACGATCCTGAAATAATAAAAAGGGTAGTATATTTTTTAAACTGCTTTTAAATTCCTAAAAATTGAAGCTTATATATGGCTATGTGACCTGTGGTGCCACTCAGCAACTAGGAAGTAAAACGTGTTGACAAAGATGATTTTGTGAAATTACTGTTTCCATCTTTATATGTTTATCTCCTCTTTCTCAGGGCTTACCCTCCTCCAGGAATCTCAGAGTCTAGTTAATGTCTAAGGTCTCTGTAGCTGGCAAAAGCCTCCCTCCTTAGAAAATAGCTAAAGCGTAATGAATAAAAAATTACAAGGTATAACCCCTCACCTTTAAGGTTTACTTGTGTGCTATCTTTTCAATTATCATTGGTGAAGCAATTATTTCCCCTACTGCACTCTGATATCAGGAGCATTTTCAACCTGAACAGTATGTTGCAAAATGCTTATTCCTAGACCAGGTAGGCAGATATAATAAATGGTATGCAGAAAGTTTTTTTCCTAACTCAGCAACTTGAGATAATTTGGATTTGCTAAACTTGATATTCTCATACAGCAGTGTATTGTACACAGTGATATTAATTATTTAAAGCTATACATATTATCAATACAATGTCTGTCTCATTTTTCTGACTAATATTCTTGTCCCAAAGACCAGAGTCCCTGGTAAATAGGAAGTGCTCAATACGTAATTTTTTTAATAAAACACTTAGATAAACTTTTTGAAATTTTAGAAAAATGATATTACCTTATTTCTTGAAATACCCATCTTTTGTTTATTATATTCATGCTTTTAAGCTAGATTTTCTAAACAGCCCCAGAGCATAATGATATTAATTAATAATATATAATCCTACACAGATTATCCTATACAGATAATCAGTCATTAAACACCTAATTTCCTTGGCCTACCTCTCTCAAGAGGAAAAAAAAAATCATGATTGTGCCAAAACATACTCTGCAATGAGTTCATTGCCTCAGGTGGCACTTAACCATATCCATGTCTTCTTTCCTAAGTCACAGGAATGCAATTTGCTGGCATCCCAATGGAGAAGTCACAACAAGCTAGAGCTAGAAAAGCCACAAACTCATTCCTCCTCAGGAATTTGTTTGACTGCAGTATGTAAACCATGCTAACTAAAATTTTTATTTTTATTTTGTGTATAAGTGGGAAGCCTTTAAAAGAAATTTAAGGAAGATAAGAAAACAGCCAAGATTTATGTTTTAGAGAAGTAATTCAGTTTGGCTGCATTGTGGAGAACAAATATGGGTGATGTAAGACACAAGTAAGGAGGCCAATCATTGATAAAAGAAAAAGAAATTGAGGTCCAGACAGAGGAAGTCGTATTGGGAATGGAAAGAGTGGGATGGATTTGAGAATGCCTGGGTGGTAACAGGGAAGCAAAAGCCCATAGTAAGCCCTAAGTCTTGCTTTGCTTATTATTTATACATGAGAAAGAGCACACAGCATGGGGAAGACGGTTGATGGAGTACGTGATAAAGTTTAATCTCAAAACGTTTGTAGAGTTTTCTACATTGCAGACAATAGGACAGTAGTGAAAGTAAAAACACAAAATAAAGACCACACACATAATCTTACTACCTATTTTTCATGTAGATACATTTATATAAAATCATGTATACATATAAATATATTAAAAATAAAATTGTGATCATGCTATTTAGATAGGCTTATAAACAGCTCTTTTCACTTAAATTGTATCATAAACATTGTTGTAGTAAGCTCAGTCTTCCATAACAAAATACCGTGAGCTGAGTGACTTAACAGAAATTTATTGTCTCATAGTTTGGAGGCTGGAAGTCTGATATTAAGGTGCCATTATGGTCAGGTTCTAGAGAGAGTTTTATTAATGTGCTTTAGCAAGGGAGAAATAACACCAGAGGAACCATGAAATGTTTCAAAAGGGAAGGAACCAAGGACAGTGCTTGCAAGATTTGGAGGGAGGACGGCTAGAGTTAATCACACGAGCCGTTTTGGAGTTACTCCTAGATCAACATATCTGTATCTTGTGCCTTGGCAAGTTTAATTACTGACTAGAGTGTATTCTTATATGTATAGGAATGCCGCTCTGAGAATGTCTTTATATATGTCGTATGCATAGCTATCTGATTGTTAATTCTAAATGTTCAGGTGAGTCTAATGCTTTTAAGTCTCAACTGAAATGAGTGCATCCAGTACACATGAATCATGCATTCTAAAAGCGGGGGAAAAGAGCAGTGACAAAACGGACTTCTAGATTTATGGAGAATGTATGCTACCTTGAGACCATATGTATTAAAACTTCCCAGACAATGGGAACATTTTAATCCTTTTAATAAAAGAATCTTGTCAGTGACAAATGGAGAAACAAGTTGTTATAATTAAGACATACAGAACTACCATGAGAAATCACTTCATTCCATACATGTGTCATTTGATTTATAAGAAGCCTTATTATACAAGGAACATAAGAGCCGGGTATTAAATTACCATTCTTGATTTGAAGAGAAACGGAACAATCTTGTACTCAAAATTTATGCAGATCAGGAAAACAAGAAATAGAATATCATTTTATTCCTCTTACTAAATTTCTGTTTCTGACAATTTGTTCAACAATATACTGGCAATGTTTTTTTATCTCAGATACATGCCATCAATTTACTGTCCCTGTTTTGGAAATCTGGATTAAAAATTGACTAGTACCACTTAGTCACCTGTGGCCATACTTAAAAGCCAATAATACACTGAAATAATTTTATTTTTACTTACACTAATTTCCAAAAGAGAGAACTCAAGTTCTTCTAGATACAAATGAGAATTTATCAAATAGGTTGTAAGTTTATTGCTTGTTTTAAAAGACAGGATTATTGAGCTTCTACTTTTATGTATAAATTAACTGCAGTGATAATTGCCATTCTACTTTAAACAACAGGAAAAATAGAAAAATATGTGAAACCACATTTTTTTCAGACACTGGAAAACAGGAAGCACAGGATTGTGATTTCAGATAAAAGAGAAGTAAATGATCACCTTTAGATTATTAGCTGAAGGTGGTTACCAGGCTCTAGAGAAGGGAGAGAGAACACAAAAATAGTGTCAGTCGTGTGAATTTGAGAAGACAGAGACCAGAGTTCAAGGAGGAAGAGGTAGTGAAAAGTTGGGGGGCAGAGTGCTAAAGAAAATGGCAACTCTTGACATATGCAGAGTAATTCCTTTTTTTTTAAAACATCTTTATTGGAGTATAATTGCTTTACAATGGTGTGTTAGTTTCTGCTTTATAACAAAGTGAATCAGCTATACATATACATATATCCCCATATCTGCTCCCTCTTGCTTCTCCCTCCAACCCTCCCTATCCCACCCCTCTGGGTGGTCACAAAGCACTGAGCTGATCTCCCTGTGCTATGCGGCTGCTTCCCACTAGCTATCTATTTTAAATTTGGTAGTGTATATATGTCCATGCCACTATTTCACTTCATCCCAGTTTACCCTTCCCCCACCCTGTGTCCTCAAATCCATTCTCTACGTCTGCCTCTTTACTCCTGTCGTGCCCCTAGCCTCTTCAGGACCTTTTTAAAATTTTTTTTTTTAGATTCCATATATATGTGCTAGCATGTACTATTTGTTTTTCTGACTTCACTCTGTATGACAGACTCTAGGTCCATCCACCTCACTACAAATAACTCAATTTTGTTTCTTTTTATGGCTGAGTAATATTCCATTGTATATATGTGCCACATCTTCTTCACCCATTCATCTGTTGTTGGACATTTAGGTTGCTTCCATGCCTGGCTATTGTAAATAGAGCTGCAATGAACATTGTGCTACATGACTTTATTTGAATTATGGTTTTCTCAGGGTATATGCTCAGTAGTGGGTTTGCTGGGTCATATGGTAGTTCTATTTTTAGTTTTTTAAGGAGTGTCCATACTGTTCTCCATAGTGGTTGTATCAATTTACATTCCCACCAACAGTGCAAGAGGGTTCCCTTTTCTCCACACCCTCTCCAATATTTTTTGTTTGTAGATTTTTTGATGATGGCCATTCTAACTGGTGTGAGGTGATACCTCATTGTACTTTTGATTTGCATTTCTCTAATGATTTAGTGATGTTGAGCACCCTTTATGTGTTTGTTGGCATTCTCTATATCTTCTTTGGAGAAATGTCTATTTAGGTCTTCTGCCCATTCTTGGATTGGGTGGCTTGTTTTTTGATATTGAGCTACATGAGCTGCTTGTATATTTTGGAGATTATCCTTTGTCAGCTGCTTCACTTGCAAATATTTTCTCCCATTCTGAGAGTGGTCTTTTCGTCTTGTTTATGGTTTCCTTTGTTGTGCAAAAGCTTTTAAGTTTCATTAGGTCCCATTTGTTCATTTTTGTTTTTATTTCCACTTCTCTAGGAGGTGAGTCATAAAGGATCTTACTGTGATTTATGTCACAGAGTGTTCTGCCTAAAACTCAAAGAGTTTTATAGTGTCTGGCCTTACATTTAGGTCTTTAATCCATTTGGAGTTTATTTTTGTGTATGGTGTTAGGGAGTGTGCTAATTTCATTCTTTTACATGTAGCTGTCCAGTTTTTCCAGCACCACTATTGAAGAGGCTGTCTTTTCTCCAATGTATATTCTTGCCTCCTTTACCAAAAATAAGGTGACCATATGTGCATGGGTTTATCTCTGCGCTTTCTATCCTGTTCCTTGATCTATATTTCTGTTTTTGTGCCAGTACCATAATGTCTTGATTACTGTAGCTTTGTAGTATAGTCTGAGGTCAGGGAGCCTGATTCCTCCAGCTCAGTTTTTCTTTCTCAAGATTGCTTTGGCTATTTGGGGTCTTTTGTGTTTCCATACAAATTGTGAAAATTTTTTGTTCTAGTTCTGTGAAAAATGCCATTGGTACTTTGATAGAGATGGCATTGAATCTGTAGATTGCTTTGGGTAGTAGACTCATTTTCACAATGTTGATTCTTCCAATCCAAGAACATGGTATATCTCTCCATCTATTTGTATCATCTTTAATTTCTTTCATCAGTGTCTTATAGTTTTCTGCATGCAGGTCTTTTGTCTCCTTAGGTAGATTTATTCCTAGGTATTTTATTCTTTTTGTTGCCACGGTAAATGAGAGTGTTTCCATAATTTATCTTTCAGATTCTTCATCATTACTGTATAGGAATGCAAGAGATTTCTGTGCATTAATTTTGTATCCTGCTACTTTACCAAATTCATTGATTAGCTCTAGTAGTTTTCTGCATCTTTAGGATTCTCTATGTATAGTATCACGTCATCTACAAACAGTGAGAGCTTTATTTCTTCTTTTATGATTTGGATTCCTTTTATTTCTTTTTCTTCTCTGATTGCTGTGGCTAAAACTTCCAAGACTATGTTGAATAATAGTGGTGAGAATGGGCAACCCTGTCTTGTTCCTGATCTTACTGGAAATGGTTTCAGTTTTTCACTATTGAGAACAATGTTGGCTGTGGGTTTGTCATATATGGCCGTTATTATGTTGAGGTGAATTCCCTCTATGCCTACTTTCTGGAAGGTTTTTATCATAAATGGGTATTGAATTTTGTCAAAAGCTTTTTCTGCATCTATTGAGATGATCATATAGTTTTTCTCCTTCAGTTTGTTAATATGGTGTATCACATTGATTGATTTGCGTATATTGAAGGATCCTTGCATTCCTGGAATAAACCCCACTTGATCATGGTGTATGATCGTTTTAATGTGCTGCTGGATTCTGTTTGCTAGTATTTTGTTGAGGATTTTTGTATCTATGTTCATCAGTGATATTGGCCTGTAGTTTTCTTTCTTTGTGATATCTTTTTCTGGTTTTGGTATCAGGATGATGGTGCCCTCGTAGAATGAGTTTAAGAGTGTTCCTCCTGCTGCTATATTTTGGAAGAGTTTGAGAAGGATAGGTGTTAGCCCTTTCCTAAATGTTTGATAGAATTCGCCTGTGAAGCAATCTGCTCCTGGGCTTTTGTTTCTTTGAAGAGTTTTAATCACAGTTTCAATTTCAGTGCTTGTGATTGGTCTGTATATATTTTCTATTTCTTCCTGGTTCTGTCTTGGAAGGTTGTGCTTTTCTAAGAATTTGTACATTTTATTGGCATGTATTTGATTGTAGTAATCTCTCATGATCCTTTGTATTTCTGCAGTTCAATCAATTCTGTTGATTTGAGTCTTCTCCCTTTTTTTCTTGATGAGTCTGGCTAATGGTTTATTAATTTTGTTTATCTTCTCAAAGAACCAGCTTTTAGTTTTATTGACCTTTGCTATTGTTTCCTTCATTTCTTTTTCATTCATTTCTGATCTGATCTTTAGGATTTCTTTCATTCGGCTAACTTTGGGGTTTTTTTGTTCTTCTTTCTCTAATTGCTTTAGGTGTAAGGTTAGGTTGTTTATTTGAGATGTTTCTTGTGTCTTGAAGCAGGATTGTATTGCTATAAACTTCCCTCTTAGAACTTCTTTTGTTGCATCCCATAGATTTTGGGTCATCGTGTTTCCATTGTCATTTGTTTTTAGGTATTTTTGGATTTTCTCTTGGATTTCCTCAGTGATCTCTTAGTTATTAAGTAGTGTATTGTTTAGCCTCCCTGTGTTTATATTTTTTACACATTTTTTTTCTGGTAATTGATATCTAGTCTCATAGCGTTGTGGTCGGAAAAGATACTTGATACAATTTCAATTTTCTTAAATTTACCAAGGCTTGATATGTGACCCAAGATATGATCTATCCTGGAGAATGTTCCATGAGCACTTGAGAAGAAAGTGTATTCTGTTGTTTTTGGATGGAATGTCCTATAAATATCAATTAAGTCCATCTTGTTTAATGTATCATTTAAAGCTTGTGTTTCCTTTTTTATTTTCATTTTGGATGATCTGTCCATTAGTGAAAGTGGGGTGTTAAAGTCCCATACTATGATTGTGTTACTGTAGATTTCCCCTTTTATGGCTGTTATCATTTGCTTTATCTATTGAGGTTCTCCTATGTTGGGGCATAAATATTTACAATTGTTATATTTTCTTCTTGGATCGATCCCTTTATCATTATGTAGTGTCCTTCTTTGTCTCTTGTAACAGTCTTTATTTTAAAGTGTATTTTGTCTGATATGAGAATTGCTACTCCAGCTTTCTTTTGATTTCCATTTGTATGGAATACCTTTTTCCATCCCACACTTTCATTCTGTATGTGTCCCTAGGTCTGAAGTGGGTCTCTTGTAGACAGCATGTATACGAGTCCTGTTTTTGTATCCATTCAGCCAGTCTGTGTCTGTTGGTGGGAGCATTTAATCCATTTACATTTAAGGTAATTACCAATATGTATATTCCTATTACCATTTTCTTAATTGTTTTGTGTTTGTTATTGCAGGTCTTTTCCTTCTCTTGTGTTTCCTGCCTAGAGAAGTTCCTTTAGCATTTGTTGTAAAGCTGGTTTGGTGATGCTGAATTCTCTTTGCTTTTGGTTGTCTGTTAAGGTTTTAATTTCTCCATCGAGTCTGAATGAGATACTTGCTGGGTAGAGTAATCTTGGTTGTAGTTTTTTCCCTTTCATCGCTTTAAATATGTCCTGCCACTTCCTTCTGGCAGAGTTTCTGCTGAAAGATCAGCTTGCTGCTTTTAATATTTTTTCTTGTATTTAATTTTTAATAGTTTGATTAATATGTGTCTTTGCATGTTTCTCCTTGGATTTATCCTGTATGGGACTCTGCACTTCCTGACTTGATTAACTATTTCCTTTCCCATATTAGGGAAGTTCTCAACTATAATCTCTTCAAATATTTTCTCAGTCCCTTTCTTTTTCTCTCTTCTTCTGGGCCCCCTATAATTCAAATGTTTGTGCCTTTAACCTCAGAGAGGTCTCTGAGACTATCCTCAATTCTTTTCATTCTTTTTTCTTTATTCTGCTCTTCAGTAGTTATTCAGTAGTTATTCAGTAGTACTATTTTATCTTCCAGGTCACTTATGTGTTCTTGTACCTCAGGTATTCTGCTATCGATTCCTTCTAGAGAATTTTTAATTTCATTTATTGTGTTGTTCATGATTGTTTGTTTGCTCTTTAGTTCTTCTAGGTACTTGTTAAACGTTTCTTGTTTTTTCTCCATTCTATTTCCAAGATTTTGTTTCATCTTTACTATCATTACTCTGAATTCTTTTCAGGTAGACTGCCTATTTCTTCTTCATTTGTTTGGTCTGGCGGGTTTCTACGTTGCTCCTTCATCTGCTGTGTGTTTCTCTGTCTTCTCATTTTGCTTAACGTACTGTGTTGGGGGTCTCCTTTTCGCAGCCTGCAGGTTTGTAGTTCCCGTTGTTTCTGGTTCCTGCCCCCAGTGACTAAGGTTGGTTCAGTGGGTTGTGTAGGTTTCCTGGTGGAGGTGACTAGTGCCTGTGTTCTGGCAGATGAGGATGGATCCTGTCTTAATGGTGAGCAGGTCCGTGTATGGTCGTGTGTTTTTGGGGTGTCTGTGACCCTATTATGATTTTAGGTATCCTCTCTGCTAATGGGTGGGGTTGTGTTCCTGTCTTGCTAGTTGTTTTGTATATGGTGTCCAGCACTGTAGCTTGTTGTTCATTGAGTGGAGCTGTGTCTTAGCATTGAGATGGAGAGCTTTCACTGTTTGATATTACGTGGAGATAGGAGGTCTCTGGTTAGCCCATGTCCTGAGCTCAGCTCTCCGACCCCAGAGGCACTGGCCTGACACCCAGCCGGAGCACCAAGACCCTGTCAACCCCACGGCTCCTGCATAAAGGGGAGATATACAGGAATATAGAGCAACTCCAGAGTAATTCCTTTAAATTTTTGGATAAGTACTGACTTGTACCCACATGAGCTAAAACTCCATAATGCCAGGAAAATAAATACCAGAAAGGCTGAAAAATTCCCTGTTTTCCCACGTGTTGGGAAGGATTTGTGTCCCTACCAGGTAGAAAAATACCTTTGTAAGTCCTCAGAAGTGTCACAACTTAATAATGGAGCTAAGTCAGTGGGAGAGTAAATGCTGCTCTGAGTCTATTTTAACAGCTTTGACAGGATCACACTAATCCCAAGGCATTTGTCAGTGTGCCATGACAAAGTCCAATGCACACTGAATGAATACAAGAAAATCTAGCACTGAACAATCTAAACTTCAATCTGTAATCAAATGAAAAATTCCTAGGCATGCAAAGAAACATGAAAAATAAGAATCATTACAAAGAAAAAGCAAACAACAACTATAAAACTTTATAAATATTTTGAATACTTACTTACATTACATATTTGTTATAAATATGCATGATAATACAAAGCAAGCTATGAACAAATTAGGGGGGGAAGTTAGTAAAAAATGGAAGGACAATTGCAAAGGCAACAACAACAATGAAACTTCTAGAGATGAAAAATACACCATCTGAAATGAAAAATGCCTGGGTAAAAATAATAGACTATTAGAGACTGTGGGGGAAAAGTTCAGAGACTTCGGAGATGTAAGAATAGAAACTATCCAAAATGATGCACAGAGAGAGAAATAAAGGTAGACTCAGTGACCTGTGGGAAAATTTCAAGTGGTTCAGTATGTGTATAATTTGAGTCCAGAAAATAGAAAGGAATCAAGACAAAACAAACCAGAAAGAATGACTGAAAATGCTCCAATTTTTATGAAAACTCTAACTCAACAAAGAAGCTCAACAAATCCCATGTGGGAAACAAAGAACAAACAAAAAAATCCCAGAACGCATTCCAGGCAAAACATAATCAAATTTTAAATAATGGTAATAAAAAAAAAGATTATAAAAGCAACCTAAGAGACACATTACAGAAGAATGAAAGTTTTGCAGACTTCTTGTGAAAACTTATGCCAGCAAGAAGACAATGAAATTGCATCTCTAAAATGTTAAAAGTTGGAAAAAAATCTGTCGGACTTGCACTTGATGTTAACAGAAGTTCTTCAGGCAGAGAAAAAGACACTAAATTGGAATTTGGACCATATTTCTGCACTCCTTTTTTAGAAATTGATAGAAGAATAGATGAGTCAGTAAGGATTTAATAGACTTGGTAACACTGTGAATAAGTCAACCCACTTCACCTTTATAGAACTCTCCACTCAACAGCAGCAGAATACGTATTTTTTTTCAAGATCACATGGATAGCTCATGAAGACAGACAGTATTCTGGCCCATAAAAATAAATCTCAAGTTTAAAAATATTGAAATTATAGTGTGGTCTCTAGCCAAAATGTAGTTAAGCTAGAAATTGATAGAAAGATCTAGAAAATTTCTACATAATTCAAAATTTAAAAACATTTTTGTAAATGACATTAATTAAAGAAGAGATCTAAAGGAAGTTAGAATTATTTTGAAGAATTAAAAGGGAAACAGGAGATATCAAAGTATGTGGGCAATTGTTAAAGCAATGCATAAAAGGATGTTTATAATGCTTATCGTAGTAAAGAATAAAAGTCCAAAGTGATTGAGAATGTAGACAAAGAAAAGCAAAGTAAGCAGAATGAAAGTAATAATAAAAATGTGAACAGAAATCAATGGAATAGAAAAACAGAAAATAGAGAAAACCACTGATGCTAAGTAAGGGTTATTGGAATGGTCACTAAAATTGATAGACATCTGAACAGAGTGACAAAGAAAAATAAAGACATAAGTTACTAATAACAGGAATGAAAAATGAGATATTGCTGTATAGAATAGTGACATTAGAAAGATAATGAGTGGGATGTTATTAAAATTTTATCTCAACATATTATACAACATAGATGAAATTTAAAAATTATTTAAAAGATACAAACAACCAAGGCTTACTCAAGAATAAATAATGTGGGGCTTCCCTGGTAGCGCAGTGGTTGAGAGTCCACTTGCCAATGCAAGGTACATGGGTTCATGCCCCGGTCCAGGAAGATCCCACATGCCGCGGAGCGACTGGGCCTGTGAGCCATGGCTGCTGAGCCTGTGTGTCCAGAGCCTGTGCTCCGCAATGGGAGAGGCCACAATAGTGAGAGGCCTGCGTATCGCAAAAAAAAAAAAAAAAGAATAAATAATGTGAAAAGACTTACATTTATAAAGAAAATGAAATTAATGAACAGTAAATTTTCCTGAAAGAAAACATCAAGTCCAGATGCCTTTACTGGTGGTTTCTCTTAAACACTTCAGGAAGAAATCATAAAAGTCTATATGAGGGCTTCCCTAGTGGCGCAGTGGTTGAGAGTCCGCCTGCCGATACAGGGGACGCAGGATCGTGCCCTGGTCTTGTAGGATCCCACGTGCCGTGGAGCAGCTGGGCCCGTGAGCCATGGCTGCTGGGCCTGCGCATCCAGAGCCTGTGCTCCGCAATGGGAGAGGCCACAACAGTGAGAGGCCCATGTAAGGAAAAAAAATAAGTCTATATGAATTTTTCCTGAGCAACCATCCCCAACTTATTTCATGAAATCAACATTAACCTGTTACTAAAGACATTACCAAGAAAAAAATAGTATTAATCAATATACCCCAAGAATGTAGACGCCAAAATCACTAACAAATATTAGCAAATCCTCTCCAGAAATATTAAAAAAAGAAAATACTTGATGACTAAGTATGATTTATCCCAGAATTGCAAAATTGGTTTGCCATTAGAAAACCAAACAATATATTTCACTATATTAAGAAAATAAAGGGAAAACCATACGATTTTTTCAATTGGTGTATATCAAATATTTGACAGTTTTCAATACCAATTCATAACAAAAACTCTCAGCAAATTAGGACTATAAGAAAAGTTTCACAACCCAGTAAAGATTATTCATGAACAACCTACAGCTAATGCCAAACTTAACAGTGAGAAATTGAACAGTTCCCCCTTAAAATTAGGGTAAGGCAGAGATATTGTCTGTATTCTCTTTTATAATCTAGGTCTTTTCTAGTAATGAGCAGTAAAAGGGAATAAAATAAAAAAATATTAGAAAGGAAAAAGTAAAACATGTAACAAATGATATGATTATCTATACAGCAATTCCTATGGAATCTACAAAAATACTACTAGAATAAGTGAATTTAGCAAGGTCACAAAATACAAGGCTACTATGTAAAAATAAATTGTATTTCTATATATTAGTAACAAGCAATTGGAAATTTAATTTTAAAAATACCATATTCAAGAAAGTCATGAAATACTGAGGAACAAATTTATTCAATTCTGTGCAAGAAAACTGTAAAACCTCAGGGAGAGTAATCAAAGAAGACATAAATAAGTGGGGAGATTCATCATTTTCATGAGTCAAGAGATGTTAAGATGTCAGATTTTCCTAAACTGATCTATAGATTCAATGCAAACCTAATTAAAATTCAAGATTTATGTGAAAATTCAAAGGGATCTAGAATAGAAAATTTTCAAACAGAAATACCATATTCGAAGATTTATATTAGATGATTTTAAGACTTTCTATAAAGCTACAGTAATCAAGAAAATGTTGGGTTAGGGTAAAAAGATATATACAGATAAATGAAATAGAGACGTTAGAAAAGGATTCACACATATATGGTCATTGATATTTTGTTTTGTTTTTGATGCAAGTTATTTTATTGTTATTTTCCTCACATCCATGAAGACAATATGTGATCCAGTCTTAATTCTTCAGCCTTCCACCCCTACCCACCTACCAAAAAATAGGTGCTGTCTCTGTCTTCCCAGATAATTTAGTTAGGACTGTAATTAGCTTCCCCTTCACTCAGCCTGGAGTCAGGGAGAGTGTGATGACAGATGATCATGAATGGAGAGATACATGGATAAGTTGAGAAGATCAGAATGGGAAGGAAACAGGAAGAGCTACTCTAGATACATCTTCCTCTTTCCATCCTAGCCTCTTGGGCATTAAGAAAAGGAATGACTGTCCATCAAGGTCAAGGTTTTACCCAGCTAGACCAGAATCTTAGCCATGAAGTAGCCCAATAAATATTTTGGATGCTTAGCCTGTTTGCTGCCTGATTTTGAAAGGGTGCTGTGTGTCTGTAGACACTGTATTGGTCATGGTATTCTTGTCCACAAACCCTTGGGTGAGGACTTGGATTGGTGGAAAAGGGATGGAAAGGGAGGACATGCCCTCCCTGGGAGGCAATTACAGAATGTCTCAGGGGATCAGTCAACTGGGTTTTGGGGCAAACATTACCCTGGCAAGGCCAGGTCTGAGAATGGCTAACTCACAAATGATTTTATTGAGTGGTACCCTCTGGAAGATGACATCTAGGTTCCAGAGTAGTGGAGAAAGAGAGACATATAAGCACTGGGCAACCCCAGTGTGCTGGAGCTGGGTGGGTGCAAAGGCCATGGAGGGCATGGGTAGTGACTAGGATCATTTCTATGTTGAAAGTGTAATGGGCTAGTTGGAAGTAGGCAAAGCCCTGTGCCTACCTATCAAACCTCTGCCCATTATACCCTGAAGCATTTTGGAGGGGCCTGGTCCAGGGCTCAAGGTTGAGAGGGGTATGGACCCAGAATTCTCCTTCATTTTCCCTGAAACTGAAGCTGTCCAGCAGAATGGGGAGGAGGTGGAGAGGACTTAGATCCTTCTCAGAGGATAGCAAGGGCTGCAGGGGAACTGCTTCCACCCCATCCCCATGCTATCCAGAGCTAGGCTTGTGGATGGGCAGCAGACAACACCAGAATGCCCCTTTCCCTGGCACATCTTTGATGCTGAAGTTCTCAGTGGGCAGTGGTTGCAACCTAGGCCACCAGTTAGATTAATACTGTAGGATGAGATTCCCAGAATCTTGGCAGTGATGATGTGTACCCCTGCCCTTTCTCTGTCTGTGTGTGGGCTGTGATTAGGCTCTTGTCAACTGACCATTGATTGCCCTTTGTTCTTTCTCTGTAACCTTGGGCATCTTGGCACAGCATCAGATAGAGGTGAAGGTATGGCAGTAAAGTGTTTCCAAAACAAATACATTATTTAAGACAGAGTACATGGCTTAGATTTAAGAGATAATCTAGGTCAGCTTCAGCTTGAAGGAGGGCCGGGTGGATCACCAGAGTGGTAATGGCTGAGCATATCATAATTCAGGTGTTGTTTCTCCCTTCTTTTGGAGGGCCAAGGTTGGTGGTGGAGGGATGGGAGTAGAGGGTGGAATTTGCCTTGGGGCCTCAGTTAAGGTTTCTGGAAGTGCCCATGCAAGGGGAGGAGAACAAACTTGGCAGGGTCTAGGCCCATAGTGGAAGAATAAGAATACAGGAACTTATTCTTATGGGATTGTATGGGGAGAAAGGGCCAGAGCCAGAGATTGGCTGGTAAACTGATCTTCTGCAAATACGTCAGTGATCATCTTCTCAAGAAATAGTGCTAAAATAACTGGATGTTCATTTGAAAATAAATAAGTAAACCTCAAAACTTGCCTCATACCATGTACCAAAAAAAAAAAAGAAAAAGATAAAGAAGGTTGGCAAGAATTATAGGCCTAATATAAGAACTTTAAGCTATAATACTTTTCAAAAAAATATAGGAGATAATCTTTATGTCCTTGTGTTAGGGAAAGATTTCTTAGATATTCTTTAAAAATGAACTGTAGGGCTTCCCTGGTGGCGCAGTGGTTGAGAGTCCACTTGCCGATGCAGGGGACACAGGTTCGTGCCCCGGTCCGGGAAGATCCCACATGCCGCGGAGTGGCTAGGCCCGTGAGCCATGGCTGCTGAGCCTGCACGTCCAAGGCCTGTGTTCCACAACGGGAGAGGCCACAACAGTGAGAGGCCCACGTACCGCAAAAAAAAAAAAAAAAAAAATGAACTGTAAAAGAAAAAAGTGATAAGTTGAACACCATCAGTAATAAACTTTCTTTTTCCTATTTGAAAGATACGTAAGAAATGAAAAGGTGAACCACAAACTGGGAGACAATATTTGCCAAACAGGTATTTGATGGGGGTCTCATATCCAGAATACGTAAAGAACTCTTGCAAATAAAAATGAGAAGACAAACCATATAAATTTTTAAAAATAGGAAAAAATATCTTGAAAGGAAACTTTGTCAATAAAGATATATGAATAACAAGCACATTAAAAGATATCTAAAATGTACTCATCATTAGATAAGTACAAATAAAGTCACAGGAAGTTACTACTACACATCAACTAAATTGGCTAAAATCAAACGGATTGACAATAACAAGTGTCATAGAGGATGTGGAACAACTCATCCTCTCATACATTGCTGGTGTGAATACGATATGGTATGACCACTTTGAGTCACATTTGGCACTTCAGTTAAGTAATACTTACTGTATAACCTAGCAATCACACTCCTATGTATTTACCAAAAGGAAATGAAAATACAGATCCATACAAACTTGTACACTAATGTTCACAGCAGCTTTATTCCCAATTACCAAACAGTGGTAACAGCCAAAATGCCCACAAATAAATTAACTGTGAAAATTAACAAATTGTGGCACATACAATGAAATACTACTTGGCAATTTAAAGGAAAGAATCCTACTAATACACAAAACAACATGGGTGAATCTCAAAAGCTTTATGCTGTGTTAAAGAGGCCAAATTCAGAAGCCTACCTAATATATTACTCCACATATTTCATATTCTCGAGAAGACAGAACTGTGGTAATAGGAAAAAGATTGGTGGTTGCTCAGGCTAGCGGTGGTAGATGGGGATTGCCTTCAAAGGAGCTTGAAGGACCTTTTTGGGGTGGTGGGAGTGTTCAACACTCTGTGATGATGGTTCCTGGTCATCCACATTCATCAAAACATACTGAATTGTAAAAGTAAAATAAGTGAATTTTATTGTATGTAAGTTAACTCAATAAAGTTGATTAAACATTAAAAACTACAAAACAAAGAACAGGGCCATGTATTTATAAATGCCCAATCCTAAGTCTCATTAAGAGATACAAGCCAAGAAAGGTAGACTAAGAATTGGTGGTCCGAGAGCACTATACCATCATCAGAGTATATGAAATAATGACTGGCTTATTATTATGTTGTATTTAAATTTTGTAGATCATTCTTCATTTCTTTCTTCTACTCCTCCTCCTTCTCTTCCTACTCCTACTTTTACTTATTTTCACACACCAAGGTTTCAGTGATCTTCACTTTATTTTTGTATTGAAGTGTAATATACATAAAGCAATGTGAACAGGTATTATGAATATGGCTCAATCAATTTTCACAAAGTGAACACACGTGTAACTGAGACTCAGATTATGAAATGTGGTTCACCAATATCCCAGAATCATCTCCCTCATGATCCAATTCTAGCTACTAAACTCTCCCCTGACTTCTAATAGAATTAATTCATCTTGTCTGTTTTACTTTACCTGGTTGGAATAATAAAATATGTATTTTTATGTGATATTTTGCTTGGGATATTCATACATATCTTTGCACATACTTGTAGGTTATATGTTCTCATTGATGTATGCAAGACCAGCTACGTAATTTTCAGAAACCCTTTTAAAATTTATTAAGAATTTGAGATGTGACAACATAATAGTAAACCAAGCAAGCACAAGGCCCTTTTGAGTGAAGGGCTCTATGTGACTTCCCAGGTGGCACTCATGTGACACTGGCTCTGGCTGTACAGTATTTCATTGTGTGAATATACCATAATTTTAAAAACATTTATTGCTGTTGAGCATTTGTGATGTTTTCAGTTTTTTGACACTATTAATGCTGCCATGAATATTTTAATTCTTTTAGATAAAATTATTTCTATGTACATTTATATTGGATATATAATTGGACGTGGAATTTTAGGTAATGGAGTATGCATATATCCAGCTTTCGTACGTAATGTAAAACGGTTTACCAAAATGCTGTGCTAACTTATACTCTCACTAGCAGTGAGAAGAGTTGCAGTTGTTCTATATCCTCACCAATACTTGGCATTTTCCATTTTTTCTATTTTAGGGGAAAATTTCATAGGTAAGTATGGTATTCCATTATGGTAGCTTATTTTACAAAAATGGCTTCAGCAATTCTGCCTACATACATGCCTCTTTACGATATAACTATGGAAATAGTATGAAAAAAGTCACATATTAATATTGTATTTTTATTATGCCAAACATATATATTCTTACAGCTCCTATAATTTTTGAATGTATATTATTTCTTTGAATCTATAAATTAATGATCCCTTTATTTCATCTGAAGTATTATTTAGTAGTCTTCAAGTAAGATTGTATTTTCTTCTCATTACTAGGCATTAAGCAAGGAATCTTGCTGGATTCTGTATTTTCATTCAAACAGGATTTATGATTTTTCTTATTCTACAATGTTCACATGGGTATTTCAGATTTTCTTCTCAGATGGTAGTTAGGTTAGAGTTTACTTCCCAGGCCTTAGGTTTCTAGAAGATTTTCATTATCTCTTCAGGAGCTAACTTGCATGTTAAATCTCTCTAATATTTTAAAACCTTAGAATATGTGGAAAATTCTTTTTCTAAGTATATACTGCTAACAGCAGTGGTCTCACATGAAACACTTTAGAAATTTGGACTAAAGAATCCACTTAGAATATGCTACATTTAGACCCCTATTCTGTGAATTTTATTTTAGTAATTTCACTTTCTGCCTAAAGGTGGAAAGATATCAACTGACAATGATTGGATAAAGTGGGATGGGAAGAGCGGAATCATTATGGCTGGCATAAAAAAAATAGTATCATATAGAAGAGAAGTAGTTGATTATAAGAGATGCCATTTACCAAGGGCATATATATATATATATATATATATATATATATATATATATATATATAAAATGATGATTCCTTTCAGTAGCCATGGAAGAAAGATGCTTGTATTTATACCTTACAGATGAGGAAACAGAAGTGTAGCAAGTTTAAGTAACATGACCAAGTTTCCTCAGTTAATAGATAGCAAAAATAGAATATTTCCCAAGTATTATTTATTCCAAAGTTATATATTTTAAGTTTTTTAATATATAATGAGATGACATTTCCATCAGGGTGCTGGCAAATGAACCCAATATAAAACACCAATATTCCATAAAGTCAGGGTTTACAAAATGTGTATATATTTATAATTAAAATATGGTTAATTTATAAAATAACCCAAGGATTATTTGGTTCATAAAACTTTCTAAAATCACTGATTTCATAATGAGAATGCATTTATTTATATATCTGTATCTCAAAAGAAAAAAATGTTTGGAAGATTAGGAGGTGATGTGAAATTAAATTATGACCTTGTATTTCTGTTTTTCCAAACTGTATAATGAGAGCAGTAGGCAGAATGAATGTGATTTCCAGGTGTGAGTTGAAAAGACAAACAGGTGATCTTACATTATTGAGCACAGTGAGCAGCTTATGATGACTAATGTTTTCATACAACCACCTGAAAGTACTAAAACATGAATTAAAATGTCTAGTGTTTGATTTAATGTTACATTTCAGCACTGAATGCATGACTTTAATTGGGCTGTGCTTAGTTATTGAAACTACAATCTACATCACTCAGTACAAGCAAAGTTAATATAACATGTCCTTTTATTTCTTAAAATTAGTTGTGAAATGTGAGTGAAAGAATGACAACCCGAAATCTTCAAACCTTTTAGTTCCCAAAAAAATGTCATATATATGAAAGCAAATGATTGAAATAGCAGCATGGGAAGTACATTATAATCGGGATTTGTTTTCTTCAGTCATCCTCAGGGTTTTTATAAATATTTAGGGAATATCTTATGTTAGAAATTGTAACATTTGAGTGTTAAAAGGTCATCTAGTATAACATCTTACTCGTCTAGATCAATCTTAGAATGTACCAGATGGCACATTTTTCAGGGAACCTTAAACACAGCATTGCTCTAACCTCAGAAGTGCTATCATAAAAAGACCTAGCTGACTCACAACCTTCTCTAACATTATCTCCATGGACCAGAGCCTTGGCAAAAGACCATTCAACTGTTGGACAGGACTAATCATCAAAACGTAGTTAGATACAAACCAAAATTACTCTTTGTAACTATTCTAGTCTTAGGCCATTTTGTTTGTTTTTTCTAATTAATTGTCAAACGTTCATGAGGCAGAAACTGTAGTATTAGTTATTCGGTGATTATAATGGTTGTCAACTGGGACAACAGCTCCCTCTAGAATTATTTTAGAAATCCTTAGGGTACTTGCTATTTTTCCCAGTGATTTTGGTGCATTAATGACATTTTGTGATTAGATGCCAAGGATATTAGACAGATGCAAAAGGCAGAATATTCCTCCTATACTCCCACTGGACATTCAATTAGATGAAGACAAACTGTTAATAATTATCTGAGCTCTTATCCTAATGTACATAATTACTAAATATTTTTCCTGGCTTAATATATGCTAAATTCTGCATGTAAGATAATAGACTACTATGTAGTTATAAAAATAATGATAAATTCTCTGTGGAAAAATCTCCAATATTTATTTTATATGAAAATGTTAGATATAGAACAGTATAAATACTAGACTCCATTCGGTATTAAATAAGAATGCATACTGTGTATGAAAATATCATATATGTTACACACATATACACATATAAAGAAATGCTGGAAAGATACATAAGAAACTGATAACAGGAATTCCTTATGGATGGCATGGGGGAGACCTAGGCAAATAGATGATAGTGGGCATGAAAGAAAATAATAAACAAACAAGTGTGCATATAATATTATGGAAAATCTGACTGCATTACCTATTGAAATTAAGTAAAACCACTAAGCATCAAACCTATTTTTTAAAATTTGTTTTACGTTTTGTTGTCTTACTAAGTTATCTAAAAATTATGATAAATGTCAGGGTTTTGTCAGTCTTCTCAGTAATACTGAATTCCATAAAAGCACTTTCTGTAGCATTTTGATGAAAGATGTTGACCCCCAAATGTTTCCTGATACAAGTGTTCCCTTACATGTAAAGGCAACAGAAAGGAAATACTCATAGGTATTCAAAGACTTAAAAATATGATTTCTGAGAAAAAAAGTTAACTATCTCAGCTGTTTAAGAGATAAAGCAAAACAGGAATTTACAAAGAGGGAAGACATTATTTAGATGGAATGATTTTTTTATTGCATCACCAATTTATACCAAGTTAATGCTAGAAAACCCAAAAACTGAGATAGAAAGACAATAAAATTAGAAATCCAAGTTGTCTGGGTTTGGTTCTTCTTGCCCTATCTACAGAAGGCGATCTAGTAAAGAATAATTCAATTTCTTCTTGTCTCAATTTCATTAATTAAAATAGATAATGACATATTTCATAGTTAACGCTTTTAGAATATAGTAAGAGTTGTGAAAGGTTTTGAAAATCAGCTGGATAATCTCTTTATAACACCTTCATGCCATCCTATGTGTCCCCACTTCCATTATATCTCTAACTCACTTTTTTTGCCTGATATTTAGTTTCAACCTGCCAAGTTAGCAACATTTCCCCTACCTTGAAAAACCCATCTCAACTTCTGCCTACCCAGTTAATCATCCCTGATGATATTAGACATCATTAATGATTTGTAACTGCCTTTTTACATTATCTAAATCTTGCCATCATATTATTGTACTAGTTTATTATTAGTATATGTAATCTATTATTACTTCCCTATAATTTTCTCAATGAGAAAATAATGCCCATGAAATGTGTCATTGCTATGGCCAGAAAACATATGACATAATATCTTGAGAAAATAAAGTTTCAAAATTGTTTAAGGAGAATACTTTCAATTTTGTTTAAATATATCTGTGATTGTCTTCCCAATAATTTATAGCTCAATATAATTATGATAAAACATCAGATAAAACCAAATTGAGAGACATTCATCAAAATACTTGACCAATACTCTTCAAAAGTTATGAAATACAAGACTGAAGCATATTACAAACTGCAGAAGATTAAGAGGAAATTACAACTAAATACAATGTATCCTAGATAAAATCCTGAAACCATAATACATTAGCAGAAAAATTAATGACATCTGAATAAAGTCTATAGTTTAGCTACAGCATCAAAACAATGTTAATTTCATAGTTTTGATCACTGTACCTTAAGATGTTAACCTTAGGGGAATCTCGGTGAAGTGTATACAGAAATTCTAGTGTCTTTGAAACTCAACATTAAGTCTAAACCTATATCAAACTAATAAGTAAATAAATATAAAATAGTGAGTTTTAACTAAAATTTAGTAAGTTTAAAAACAGAAATATTAAAGATAAATATGCTTAATGTTAGTTATTATTTAATAGGTGGTGGAATTGGTGGTGAGTTTTTCTTACATCTTTAGAGTTTCTATAGTTTCAAATATTAATTGGCATCGGTTACATAATAAAGATATAAAAATAGGTAAAAATCAAAATGAAAAGTATCTTGTGCAAAATAAGGCTGTGCTTATGTACTCTTTTCCATTAAGAAAAGGTTGACTGAAACCAGTCTAGTATACTATCCAGCATATATTCTATCTAGTTGTTATAACGCTTGATATTTTTTACTCTTGAAATGTCCTTTATATGATAGTGGACTCTTGAAAAGTCTGGCTGGTTGGACTAAAAGCCTCTCTTTTAATTGATAATGGGAGAAATACTAAAGGACTACGTCATCATGATATTCATAATTACATTATGGTGGATATATTTATGAACACTTTTTCATTTGTTTTTATAAAAGTTTGGTTTATTTCAAAGTTATCGTTTCAAAGTTACTATAATTAAATAATTTTACCCTGTTGGATCTCTCTTAGTTTAATTATTCCTTGTAAGAATTTTCAAATATTCCAAATTATCCATCAAAATACCATATCTATGCCCCTCTAATTTATCCTCATCCTGAAAATTTTCATCAATATCTTATGTAAGTTTTGTGTACTTCTATACAAATGAATTATTTCTTGGTCTACTCTTGATATCTTTCATCCTTTCTTCATTTCCTGTGGAAAAGGCATGCTGTTTCCCTGCCATAATCATGATTTTCATTCCGTTAAGACTGCTAATATCTATAGTATGACTTTTGGCAATTTTTGTTAAATCTTCAGGTTTATATGCTTCTCTGTGCATGGATGCATAGATATAGGAGACTTTGAGCTTGGCTTCTGAACTTCTTTTCAGCCATTTCACTCCTAAGAATTTTCAGACATCTGTTTTGTTTATTATCATAAAATTTTAGTTCTACATAGATATTTTTTGCCATTATTAAATGTCATTTTTAGCCTCCCAGATATAGTATTCAGCACTTTACAAATCCACTAATTCTAATTTCCATAAAAATTCATAAGATACATGCTGCTCATGTCTCTGTCCTTTTTGAGAAATCTCGTCTCATATAGATAAATCAAATCACACTTGATTTTTTTTAATTAAGCCAACTATTCATTTCCATTATCCTCCCCCAACCCAAACCCACAACGTTTAATAAAGAAGAAATAAGAATAGTAGATATCTGTGCTCTCAACACTTCCATAGATCCCAAATATATACTCATACTACAATTACACTGTATTAAATGAACCACAGAAATCAGCAATAGTCAAGGACATTAATCTTGGTATACTCAGCCCCGCATTTCAGAGGCAAGAAGGTCTGGTAGAGCACTTGAAGCAGAGGGAAACTTGTTCGTTCAGGCAATATGAAAACTGATACTTCGGATGTTTAGAGAGGTGGTATTGGTGGTAATAAATAAGGCTGGAAAAATAGACATGGATGAAATATTACATTTTTTTACTCCTCAAATGTGTTAAACCTAGACTATTTTAAAATTTTAAAAATCATTGAGAACTCCAACAACTTTGATTATGTGGGCTGTATCTATATGTATTGCCATATTAGAAATTAAGGCATGGGCTTCCCTGGTGGCGCAGTGGTTGAGAATCTGCCTGCTAATGCAGGAGACACGGGTTCAAGCCCTGGTCTGGGAGGATCCCACGTGCCGCGGAACAGCTAGGCCCATGAGCCACAACTACTGAGCCTGCGCGTCTGGAGCCTGTGCTCCGCAACAAGAGAGACCGTGATAGTGAGAGGCCCGCGCACCGCCATGAAGAGTGGCCCCCCGCTCGCCACAACTAGAGAAGGCCCTTGCACAGAAACAAAGACCCAACACAGCAAAAATAAATTAATTAATTAAAAAAAAAATAAATTAAGGCAAAAGTTACAAATAGTTATTAGTTAATTTGAAAATAACAGTAATAAACACAGCAGAGTTAGCATAAATAATGACTTTATGAAAAAAATAGTTGTATTTTCCAAACCCCCAACTTAGTTTAAGGAATGGCATTATTTTACATTTTAAAAATCTCTTTAAAATTTCTGGCTTAATAGAAAACAACTACATGCTCATATAGTCTTCTGCATTTTATTTGTTACACTATTTTTTGGTTGATGTACTTGAAGAGAATTTGATCTCACACAGATTTGTAGTTGGGAAAGAGAAGGGTATTTTAATAGATACTTCAAATAATTTTGGATATTCTTTGATACAAAATTTGACGAGTAGTTTCATAAGGTTAGCAGTATAAAATCTAAAATTATGTAAATTAACTTTTTGCAAGGTTACATTAAAATACATTTCTGTCTTGCATCTTGAATGAACCTAACCTTTTGCCCATGCATAATTTCATAACATTGTACATTGGTTATTTGGAAAATATTGGTTCACTGACTCATTATGCAGCTCTTTCAAATGGTGACTCATTTCACTACACAATACCTTAAAAAATGAGATTCATTAATAGCATCACCGGTCTCCTCAGAAAAGCCTTTATTATTTAAAAAGTGTGAAGCTTATGGTAAATACACATTTTCCAAAACATTTTTTTTTTTTTTTGCCTGAAAGCTCAAGTTTTATCACTGGAAACACATATTGGCAGTTGTTTTCTTTGAAGTGGTAGCTTTACTTAGTTCATTTTTGAAAGCACATCTGCCATTTTTGAGAATCCTACTCAGGATTAAATAATGATAGTTTTTCTCTTAGTCATTCATCCAAGTAAAAATGACATTTCATAAAAAAGCCACATAAAAATAGCATTCCATAAAAAACAGCCATTAATTCACTACAAAACCTGTACCATTGCACAAATACCTTTTCTTGAGATAACCGTCACACTTTGGTATATAGTAGAACTGCTTTATATGAACTTCCAGTCTCATCACATAGAAAATGACATATACTCAAGGGTTGAGATTTAATAAAATTAATAATTTGTACTATTATACATCATTACATACATTCTGAAGTGAAATTTGCTGCTTTTTAATTTTTTTTTGGCAAATTCATGTGATGAAGAATTCGTAGACTACTTACTCTAGTTTGTCACTGCTATTGGGATTCATGCTAAAGCACAAGCAGTTTATACGCTGAAGTGGTTGAACCGTCATTATAAATGTCAGGGCAATGAAAAAGGCAAATACTGTCTTTGCATTATTATGAAAATAGGTTTGACTGCTCAGATCTCCTGGAAGGATATTTGAGAAATCTATGAACCACACTTTGAGGATCGCAGTTGTAAAGGAACTTTAACTTTATCCTATGAGCAGTGCAGTCCATTTAAATATTTTAAGCAGAGGAATGGTGTAGGCATAATTATATTTCAAACACTGTTTCTAAACTTTGAGAAAAAACTCTTATCATAATACTAAAATATATTCTTTTCAAATTAAATATGTAAGATTTAAATTGGTACCTGGCCAACATCTCCTAAAACAGTTTCAATAATACAACTACCCATGAAGGCACAGAAAGCTAAGACAATTCATAACACTGAAAACTAAATATGCAAGAAAACATTATTTTGTTGAACAAATGCATATAATCCAATAAATCAACTTTAAAAATATAGTAAGTTTATTTCAAGAGTGAAAGTCATAAATCCATCAGGGTGGATTCAGACACTCATAGTAAGGGATAAGTCATTATTACTATGCCTGGGGTGAAAGAACAAAAGAACAAATGGGGTTACTAAAGCTAAGTGAGACATGGAATTTTGACAGAGGGACCTCCTGGTAGTCATTGTAGCCCTACAGAGGTACAACTAATGTCAGGACAGGGAGGGAGCATGTAAGAAATATCTTGACTTCTCTCTCCTCCCACCTTCTGTTCTTTGCATATAATTTCCATGTGCTGAACCCAATCTGAAGCTGACTGTAAAGGAAGTCTGAATGAATTAATACTCCATAGGGCTTGGTCTTCATTTCACAAAGCGGGGAAGAGAAAATGAATAATGGATTCCTGGGGAAGGAGGTGACAAAAAAATTACCAGCACCATGCCCTCCTTTTTATCCTATTCTTTTCATCTTTCCCTTTAATTATGGATATTGTGCCTTAAATAGGGAATTGGTAAATTTAGAGTAGATTGGGAATTGTTTATAAGGCAGAGCAGTACAGGATTTGTAAGAGTGGTGAAATATAAGAGATAAGATTTTTAAAATAGCTTTACTGGATTTGGAGAAATATTTAGGGTTCTTCATATGAACAATAGGGATTGGGAGTCATATATGTAAAGAATTAGGTAATGCATAGTCTTCAACTGCATTTCCTTACCAAGAAAACTGATTACTTGGAAAAACCTGTGATTTATCAAAGTCCACAGGTCATGTGTTTGGCATATACAACCTTTGCATTTGCTTCCTGAACTAATGATGCTGATCAAGAAAAAAGTTCAAAAAGCCCAAGCTGTGTAGTAAAGCCTAGACTTCCAAGGATTTGTGAATAGATGTCAATAATGATAAAAATGCATAGATTTAAGGAGACTTATAAAGGATTGTTCTCAGAACAATTGATTTATTTCTCCTTTACTGATAGTATTCTCTCTGTTTACCCCCATCTCCATCCTCACTTCTCAAGTCCTATAACTTATATTTGGTTAGGCTAGAGTGGTAGAGTACTGAATAAGTGAAGACTGGCTCATGAAATCTTTATACAGGAATCACAGAGTCAAGAGTGGACTTGAAAATTCCTGATAATGGTAGTTATTAGGAACAAGATGAAGTCAGTAAAATCCCTTAAATTCTGCCTTCCATCAGTATCTTTCTGTGATCCTAAGTCCCTAGGGGCCATGCTACATGAGAGTCTGTTCTTGATAACTCTCACACTGACCATCCTCAAAATTGATCAAAAGAAATAGAACTGAGCATATTGAGATGGTGAGTTTCAAAAATTCAAAAATTGGGCTTCCCTGGTGGCGCAGTGGTTGAGAGTCTGCCTGCCGATGCAGGGGACACGGGTTCGTGCCCCAGTCCGGGAGGATCCCACGTGCCGCGGAGCAGCTGGGCCCGTGAGCCATGGCCACTGGGCCTGCGCGTCCGGAGCCTGTGCTCCGCAACGGGAGAGGCCACAACAGTGAGAGGCCCGCGTACCACAAAAAAAAAAAAAAAAAATCAAAACAAAAATTTACTTTCAAAACCAAAGTATATTCAGTTTCTCTAAATAACAAGTGAGCTTCTATGTTGCAGATTTAACCAAGCAGGATGATTTTCTAATCACAATACAAGTAAAATTTTTTATTATTGAAGAAACATGTTCAGGCATATTGTACTCCAACCTCAGATTAATCTTGCTGTAAGAATCCTATTGCAATGGCAGTTTTCATATGCTGTTAAGTATTTAATACCAATCTTCAAAAGAATGGCTCCATGCATTATCATGTTCCTTGCAGAACTTAGCTCCAGTTGACTTTTGATAAGTAAGTGAATGAAACTGATTATAAATAAAAATTCAACACTTCAAGACTCTGAAACATTAAATACTTTTCCTCTGTGTCTCTTTTGATATGATGACATTGTCAAAAATATTTTCTGTTATTATCAAGCAAGGGACATTACTTTAAAAATATTTTTATATTTAAAATAACACATGGGTACTATTAAAATATTAGAATGAAACCAAAAGAAGTTAACAAGTTTCCCTATCTAAAAGCATCACTTAATAATTTATCGCATCACAGTTTCAAATTTTTCTATCCCTTTTTAAATTTACTTTTAATTTTCAATTCACTTTTTTTTAAATGGTGGCCTTATTGAAAATTTTAAATCATATTCCATCACACTCATCTCAATGTGTCTGAGGTTCATATAACATTTACCTCTTGAGAAAAACTTAAAACAGAAATACCAAGTACCTGACTTTTTCCTTTGACTAGTATAGGAGATAGAATTACCAGTGATGCTTAGTAAATGTATCAGACTCACATAACCAGAATGGAAGGGGTTAATGGGCTGACAAATATCCTCTTGTTACTCACATGGCATCCCAACATGTATGTCTCAAGACTTCATGATACAGCTTTTTTGACATAAGGCTAATAAATGAGGCAGAATTTTTCATTTGGTCTTTATTTTATTTTGTGTGTGTGCATGTGCATTTGTTTTTGTTTGTTTTTGAGTATACATAGCTTTGAGTTTATTTATCTAATGAAAAGAAAATATATTTTATAAAACAGTCATGTAGTTGGGCCTGGGAATATCTTGTTTTGGTAGTTCTAGAAAAAAAAAAAACACTTGAGACACATTTTGGGGGGTTCTTTGCAGTTGAAAGACCAATTTGATCAGGGCCTAGAATATATCACAGAGCTTAGTTCCTAGAGCATCTTCTGGTCAATAGAAACTAGAGAGATAGAAAGCCATTTAGATTTATTCTAAAAGGAGACCTTTATTAGAAATGCATCCAGTTGCTTCCATGACTTGGCTATTATAAATAGTGCTGCTATGAACATTGGGGTGCATATATCTTTTCAAATTAGAAACCTAAACGTCCATCAGCAGATGAATGGATAAAGAAGATGTAGTATATATACACAACGGAATATTAGGCATGAAAAAGAATAAAATAATGCCATTTGTAGCAACATGGATTGACCTAGGTATAATCATACTAAGTGAAGTAAGTCAAGCAGAAAGAGACAAATATCATATGATATCACTTATACATGGAATCTAAACTATGATACAAATGAACTTATTTACAAAATAGAAACAGACTCACAGACATAGAAAACAAACTTATGGTTACCAAAGGGGAAAAGGTTGGGGAGGGATAAATTAGGAGTTTGAGACTAGCAAATACAAACTACTGTATATAAAGAAATAAACAACAAGGTCTTACTGTATAGCATAGGATACTATATTCAATATCTTGTAATTAACCATAATGGAAAAGAATATGAAACTGAATATAACTAAATCACTTTGCTATACACCAGAAACTAACACAACATTGTTAATTGACTATACATCAGTTTAAAAATTTTTTAAAATAAAAGCAAAATACATTTTAAAAAGAAATGTAGTTAGTGCTTATGAATAGAGTAATCCTGCTTATATAATTTTGCAGTGGCACCATAATTGCTAGACAAGAGTCCTGTACTATTAAAAAAGAAGGAAAACTAGTAATTACACATCTCTCATCTGAACAAAAGATTTCTTGGGCTTTACCTCTTCTTTGGTTATGGGGCTGTTCTATAACTTGATATTCCCTTAGTTAGAATAAAATACCTTGAAATCCCAACACATTTGAGGGGTTGTTTTCTATCATACTGCTGTTTCCCAACACTTCTGTTCATTCACCTGAAGGGTATTTCCCAACATTGTTGCTGTCACAACACACTTGACACACTTACATCCACGAATCATTACAGCAATGATTCAATCATGCTACTCTGGAGAGCAGCGTATGTTGAAAGCAGTGAGTAATTAGGATGCACGTGGGGTTCAGTTTTGCTCTTTAGCATAAAGGGAAACACTTGCACTCACACACCAGCACATTCTACAGGTAGCACTGGCTTTGCTTTACAAGATGCCCAGAAAAATATTCATTTTTTTGATGGTGGTCTAGAGGTACTTGTTAGTTAACTGTTTGTCATCAGCTAACTATTATCAAGTTGTTTTCCTTCGTTTTAGAAACAAAGATTACAAAAGCTAAATGGATACAAAATCACATCTTCTAAAACAACTGGGAAAACGTGCCATTCCTAGTTTATTTCTTTTTACAATGGTAACAAACTTATTTAGGTGTCTTAAAAACTGGCAGAATTATTTGTATCTTCCTTAATCATTTTGACCGCCAATAGTCTAGGGAAAGAAAAATAGAAATATAATAGGGAAATCTGCTTGGGTATACCACGCTGCTATTGCCCCTGAGGTAAGCCATACATTTTAATTAATTTTGGAGTTTTATTCTGAGCTCAGGTCTTGTTTCCCAAAAGAAGCTTCTACAGGAAAGAAATTCCATCAGTCTGATGCACATGGAAAGAGATTCAAACATAATTCAGAGCTAATTAATCACAAGGGAATAAATGCTTGAAAAAATAATGAAAGGATGAAAGCTCAGTCCCTATTGGCCATCAAAATCAAACAGGGAAAGAAACCTAATCAATATAAAGAATAGAAATATGATTTGCAGTGACATATGGGTGAACAGGAAGGAGTAAGATAAACATTTTAAAACTTCAGGACACATTCTGAAGTACAAGTTAGGTTTCTCATTTTAAAAAATCTATCCTTTCAATGGAAACTTGCAAACTTGAAACTAAGAGTTTGAGGAAAATATAACTTCTCTAATAAGGAATTACTTTATGCCTTGGATGAGAAATTTCATAATAAAAATTAAAGAAACTTTAGGAGATATTTGATATGTTGAACCTGATAACACCTGGACCCAGGGGGAAAATAAATGGTTAGATCCCTCCAATTACAGCTAAAGAATTAGTTGTCACTGTAATTTTGTTTTGAGCAAATTCAAATTTAGCTAGATTATCAGATTATTGTCATGTGTGCTTCCTTTCCCAACAGGATTTTTGCCTTATGAAAATTCTATTGACAGACACGAAAATCAAAAGAGACACATCTAGAAGAGCATTTCAGTTTTGAATCAGTTGTGAGCTGCTGATGAGATGAGATAGAAATAGCTAGAATAAATTACCATAGGTGAAGAAGAATATTACATTAAAAGTTTAAAATTACCTGAAAAACTTTAAGCTCACAGTTTTAAGAATTTGACATAATGCCCTAGGGAGAATGCTGATGTGGTTGCTCTTTATTGACCTTTTTTTCTAAATTGAGACTTGATGAATTTTCTAATATAAGAAAAATAGCTCAGTTTTCTTATCTCTCTGGGATCCTTTGCTCATTTAGTTTATGAGAGAAGGAACCTACACTCTTTTTGTGGTAGAGCATTTTAATGGAAGAAGCAAAAATTAAAATTGTGACCTAGTAGCCCTAGATTCTATTCTTTGTGAAAGTTTCCTAACTATTTTAGTAAAATACTACATGGGATAATTGGGTTATTCGCTGAGGCTAAGGTAAGCATAGACCCATTTATTAATCATGGATTGTCATAAGCCTTATCTCAAGAAAATATGCCTGTGTCCAAAGGTTAAGACATTGCAATGGAAGAAAAAAAAATCAAATAATTAAATAATTGTACATATCTTTTTTTTTTTTTAATTGCTGATGAGTATCAACAGTGGGATTGCCACTTTGGGAGTTGGTATTAACAGGAGATAGCCTCTCACTGAGCTGAAGCATGAGAGAGGGAAATTATTGGATACCATTAAGTCGTCAAATTAATTACTCTGAATGTCTTCCTGGGGATTTCCATAAAATATTTTCAGTAAACTGATGGGAATTTAAACTTAACATATGAGAGAAATATTGCCTGGTTCTTGGTATGGCCTGCAAATCCGAAATTCCATTATTCTAGCATCCAAAATATAAATACTTTCATTTCTACATTTCTTTTTTGGATATGAGACATTGCCACACCTCAAGCAGAGAGAGAGGACTATATAATTAGCAAATCGATTAAAGTGTATTATAATGTTGGATACAACTTTAGTTCCTTTGGAATGTATATTAGTGAAAACAACTCAAAAAAGTTGTTAATACCATTTAGTTATCAGAGAATTTTAGAGAGGCTGCACTTTTCAGTAATACCTATATCACATATTGAGATTTACCCTAATATGCATGAAATGTCCAAAAAAATGCCACAGTTTATGGACAGATTGTTCCAGGGAAGGTAAGGTCCAGGAAGCTTGGTTTGACGTAGCATATGTTAAAAAGCGTGGTCTCTCGTTGAGTGTGAAAAGGATTCCAAATAAATAGAATAAAGCTTCATAAACAAAAAACAAAAAATACATAGCCCAAAGAATTTTGAATTTCTTCCTAAATCTATATCTCAAAGAATTAATCAGTTCTTGGCACAACATTGTAAATCAACTATACTTCAATTAAAAAAAGAAATTCCTTGCAACAATAAGAAAAAGAATTATAAATTCTAATATGAAGTCTACTATCATTCAGAACAAAGCCAAGTATAAAAAAGAAGATAGTGAAAACTTTCAGGTAGAACCTCTGGTTACCTAAAAAGACAGTATATACTTGGCATTTGGTTTTTCAGAAACCATAGTGAGACAAGACTACAATCAATCAATGGCTTCAGCGTTCTGAGGGGAAACTATTTCAGCCCAAAATTCTGTATCAAGCCAGCTTTGCAACCAAGTGTGTATGTTTTAGTGAAAAAACAAAAAAAATACCCACAACATTTTTAAATAGGCAGTGACTCAGAAAGTTTACCTATGGCATACTCATTCTAGCTTGGGAAGTTACTTGATAAACTGCTCAAAATTAAGAAGCAAAAGGTAGAAACATAGGCTATGGAGAGCGGTGTAAAGAATTCTGCAAAGCAAAGAATTGAAGGGCCAAGTCGTTACTGTTCAGCAGATGCAGAGATCAACCAGTATAAATTGAAGCTGAAGAAGAGCAGGCTATTGTAGGGAGATCTCTGAAACAAAAACCTTGTATTTGATTAAATGAAGTTGGAAAAATTTTTAAATAGTGCCAGAAAAAATATTGATTTAAAAATATAGAGAAACAAAACAAAACTCACTACAAGAAAGGAGAGATAAAAGAAATAATTATTAGGATTTATAGTATATAATATCTGCCAACTCAAATATTTGCCAACTCAAAACAATGGAACCTGAATTATGAGTACAGAAGATAGCATAATTGTTATCAACTTTTATGACATGCAAAAATAAAAGTACAGAAAGCTATAAGAAAAGTCAAGGGAGCTTATACCATTCAACAATTTTGTTTATAGTTGTTAAAAGAAGGACATAAAAGATGGGTGCATTATTTTAAAGTTACAGAGATAACCGAAAGAGAGATTTATCTTTAAACGTGATAGTGGTTGAATGGGAGGAAGATGTGTATGAGCTAAACAATGATATATCATATCCATAAAAATCGTATCTAAAGTTGATAAAATGGGAAAATAATTGATGCAGATTATTATATAGAGTCGTGCTATCTAATGGAATAGCCACTAGTCAGTCATATGTGGCAATTCAAGCTTAAATTAATTAAAATAAATTTAAATTTCAGGTCCTAAGTCACACTAGCCATATTTCAGGTGTTCAGAAGTCACATGTGACTGGTGCCTCTCATATTAACAGTGCAAAAACATATCTATAATCATAGAATCATACATACATATATGAAGCTTAAGGACATTATGCTAAGTGAAATAAGCCAGTCACAAAAGGACAGATACCACTTATATGAGGCACTGAGAGTAGTCAAATTCATAGAGACAGAATCATCATGGTTGCCAGGGGCTGGAGAGAAGGGTGAATGGAAAGTTGTTGTTTTTATGGTTATGGGGTTTCAGTTTTGCAAGATGGAAAGAGTTCTGGAGATGGATGGTGATGATTCAATAAATGTGAATGTACTTAATGCCACCGAACAGTGCACTTAAAAATTGTTAAGATGGTACATCTTATGTGTATTTTCACACAATTTTAAAATAAAATTAAGATAAAATAAAAAACATAAGAAAAGCCAATAATAATAGGTATCTTTCCATTGTGTATCTTAATCAGTCACGTTCCAAAAAGGAACTTTAGTCCTTGAGAGGTACATTTCAGAAAATTCTTCACTTACTAAAAATTTCAATTACTGACCTCTCCATACAGCTTTTGTTAAAATAAAGCTTTGAATGCATGGCTCACTTTGAAGTTATGTCCAGTGATTCACTTTGAATCTGAAAGAACAATCTCAACCAAATCAGTACACAGCTTTTAAAGCAGTTAGAATCTTCAGTTTTTCTGCAACACATCATTGTACAAGGGTAGGGTGAAACCAGTGTGGTGATTTTCATGACCTACAATGGGGAAGAATGGATTTAGTAGTGGAAGACAAATGAGGATGACCTGAAAGGCTCTGTTCTTGATATGAGGGATATGAAGGATCATAATTTCATGGGCCTGTGTGAGATACAGTTAGCCACACTGGACAATGAGAAAGCAAAGCAAGAAAATATATTTTGGTGGAAATCTTTGAAAAAAGAAGGAATATTTGTCTCTTCAGATTACTCAAATTTGAACCTCATTGTCAGTTAAGTGACTTTTTTTTATGTATCTTATTCAGGATTAAAAGGAATTTATCAGTGCTTTGGCTCTGAAAATGTACATCAGCCCTATAATTAGCAATTTTATAAAAATGTATACTTTACAACTGAAAAATGTTCAGAAGTATCAGTTGATTTTCTAAGGATCACCATACTACTAAATCCTCAACCTGAAAACAAATTATATTTTAAACTATTCAAATGATATGTGTAACAGAACATTCATAATCTCTCCAAGAGAGACAATCATCCTGATTGTTCTAAAAGGAATATAATGTGTCTTTTCCTTTTAGAGAAACATACAATGCACAGTAGCCTGAATTGCTATTGCAGTGATATTCAGTCAAATTACTTCCTCATCTACCATTAAATATTATAGATGCTATGAAATGAAGCTTGAAATGTAGGGTCAGAGACCATGCTCTCCTCTCTTTGCATCTCATTAATTCCAGTATGGCTTCAAGATAAATATTATATACTGAACAGAGAATATTGTATGCATTAGAGAATATAGTGTTGATTTGAAAAAATAGAAGTAGTGAAATCAGCCATTTTTCATCAGACTAGAGAATGCTGGATTTTTGAGAAAAATCGATAAAGAATCCACACGCTTTCCTTCAATGAGCTAATATTCTAGTGAGGGATATCAATGTAGACAACACTTAAAGCACCTTATATTAGCTGTCAAACACCTTATGTAAGTATTTTAGAAACAACTCAGGTATCAGGTGTTTTGGTCAAGGAAAGTCAAAAGTTAGATGACATTAGATATGAGTTATAGCAGTAGAGCAGGTAATTACTAGGTAGAAAAAAATAGAAAAGTCATTCCAAAAGTGGGGCGGGGGGTAATGGTATGGAAAGTAACAGAAACCAAAAAGAGCACTGTGTACTTATAAAATTAATAGTAGTTCCATATTACTGAAGTATAGCAGAACATAATAAAACAATGATAGTAATAATAATAATAGTTGTACTAATTCATACAACAAATTTTCTAGAATGCCTATCAAATGCCTTTGTTTTAGGAGCTAGATACAATTTTTTAATGAAGTATAGTTGATTTACAATGTTGTGTTAATTTCTGCTGCACAGCAAAGTGATTCAGTTATACATATACATATACTTTTTTAAAAATATTCTTTTCCATTATGGTTTATCATAGGATACTGAATATAGTTCCCTGTGCTACAAAGTAGAACCTTGTTGTTTAATCCATTCTATATATAATAGCTTACATCTGCTAACCCCAACCTCCCACTCCATCTCTCCCCCAATCCCCTCCTCTTTGGCAACCACAAGTCTGTTCTCTATGTCTGTGAGTCTGTTTCTGTTTTGTAAATAAGTTCATTTGTGTCATATTTTAGATTCCACATATAAGTGATATCGTATGGTATTTGTCTGTCTCTTTCTTACTTCATTAAGTATGATACTCTCTAGTTCCATCCATGTTGCTACAAATGGCATTTTTCATTCTTTTTTATGGCTGACTAGTATTCCATTGTATATATTTATATACCACATCTTCATCCATTCATCTGTCAATGGATATTTAGGTTGTTTCCATGTCTTGGCTTTTGTGAGTAGTGCTGCTATCAACATAGGGGTGCATGTATCTTTTTGAATTATAGTTTTGTCTGGATATATACCCAGGAATGGGCTTGCTGTATCATATAGCAACTCTATTTTTAGTTTTTTGAGGAACCACCATACTGTTTTCCATAGTGGCTGCATCAACTTACATTCCCACCAACGGTGTAGAAGGGTGCCCTTTTCTCTACACCCACTCCAGCATTTGTTATTTGTAGACTTTTTAATAATGGCCATTCTGACTGGTGTGAGGTGGTACCTCATTGTAGTTTTGATTTGCATTTCTCTAATAATTAACAACGATGAACATCTTTTCATATGCCTGTTGGCCATCTGTATGTCTTCTTTGGAGAAATGTCTATTTAGTTCTTCTGCCCATTTTTCCATTGTGTTGTTTGTTTTTTTGTTGATGAGTTGTATGAGCTATTTGTATATTTTGGAAATTAAGCCCTTGTCTGTCACATCATTTGCAAATATTTTCTCCCGTTTCATAGATTGTCTTTTCATTTTGTTTAGGGTTTCTTTTGCTATGCAAAAGCTTGTAAGTTTGATTAGATCCCATTTGTTTATTTTTGCTTTTATTTCTATTGCCTTGGGAGACTGACCCAAGAAAACATTGGTACAATTTATGTCAGAAAATGTTTTGCCTATGTCCTCTTTTAGGAGTTTTATAGTGTCATGTCTTATGTTTAAGTCTTTAAGCCATTTTGAGTGTATTTTTGTGTATGGTGTGATGGTGTGTTCTAACTTCATTGATTTACATGGTGCTGTCCAGCTTTCCCAACACCCCTTGCAGAAGAGACTATCTTTTCCCCAGAGCTAGGTATAATTTATTGCATTTTTTCTTTGCTTTCTAGTTACCTGATACTGTTTAAAGCCATGTGTGTATGTGTGTGTGTGTGTGTGTGTGTGTGTGTGTGTGTGCATGGTTTTAAATAGTGTGGATATCTCTATATGTATCTCATGTGATTTAATTCATGAAACAAATAATAAGAATTTATACATATATATTTTATGTATGACACATATATCTTGTCATTTAATTCATATAACAAATAGTAACATAGAACTTATTCCTATTTTAAATGTGAGAAAACTGATTTCCCAAAAAGTTAAGTAAATAAGGTGTCCTACTTGGTAAGTTGTTGAGGTAGGATTCAAATATGATATGTTTGACTCATAAAATAAACATATCAGCTCTAAGAAATGAGATTGGGGAAGTGTAGACCTTACACTTAATCATTAGGTTAAGTGTTCTAGTCTCCCATGAACCCAGTGCAAGTGAAAACATGAAATATTTATATCTATAATTTTATTTTCATTCTTTGAAAAATTAAAATTTTTTGTAAAATTATGTCAATATGCTGGAGTTTCAGTCCACATAAATGATAGGCAAGCTTGCATCATAAATCAAGTAACAATTTATGATTATATTCTTAGGTAACAAATTATTATCAATGTCATGTTTGAATCCTATGAGTTTCCCTTAAATGGAAGCAAAGCAACTCTACCTTGTTATTAAGACTATGGATATCTTTATTGACTTTTACAACAGGTCTAGTATTAGTAGAAAGTGTCAAAGAAAATATATGAATATTTTATAAAACTTTGGTTTTATTTTTATTACCAATGTTATTAGGTCACAAAAGTCAGTGTTCCTTGTGTTCAGATCTCTTACTAATGAAAGCAAGAAGCTAACAAAGCTGTAGAACCACCTTAAGTGCATCCGTCTTGTAAATCATGTTTTTTTCCTGCTGAGTGTTTCAGTGAGAAGGATGCTGAAGTGAAAAGGCTAGAATCATAAGAAACTGATAAAGCAAAAACATAAAAATAAAAATATTGCCTCTACAGCTATTTTAAAAGGTTATAATTGTATTTCCAAGCAAAAGAAATCAGACACAATTGGAGGCGTATTGATGAAACAAGTTTTCTGGTTATGGCTGAGCTGTTTTATGACTTGAAGCAATGAAAGATAGTTGAAACAGATTCTTTTAACAGTTATTCTATCAACCCTATATTAGGTATGCTTTATATTATGTATGTTGCAGCATCCCATGGGGAAAAAAAGAAAAAAGTTCAACTCTCCCTTTACTCACCATGCAACTGTGTAATTTTACTGTTAGTTTTCAATTCAGCCAGCAACTGACTTTCAACTGATACTTGCTAATATTAGCAAAGTAGAATTCCTAATTGTTGAGGCTAGTGCCTCTTTAAAGAGGTAAACATATTTTTTTCTTAGAAAAACTGCCTGACTTCAAAATTTTCATCCTCTGACCACAGACATAGCCCCAGGGATGCTTTTTAATGCATGTGATTTCGCTGCTTTAATGCAGAAATAAGCCCAGATGTCTCTGTAAGTTTTATCCTTTAATATTGCAAGCATTGGCTTAGAGATCCTCAAACCATCTTATTTGTTGAAATGAAAATTGTCACCATCAGAGCCTAGGAATTTTCAAGATATTTTGTCAAGAAATGAAAACGGAATATACAGTTCTTCTCTACTAAACAAAGATTTTATTTCTTTCCACAAACACATCTTTAACTATTTGATTGGATTTATAATGGGTGTTTTGTTTTCTTTTGTTTGAGAAAAATGAAAACTCACTTTCAGAAAAAGATCAGTTTTTGCATGGCTTGGATGACTTTATTCAAGGGAATAAAATTATGCCTTAAAGTCAAAGTTTTTTAACCATAATGGATAGTTTTGAAATCTCTTTTTTTTTTTGGTCAGGTTGTCACTCAACAAGAAGAGAATGAAGGTAGACAATTAGACAAACTTCCTAGTGCTAGATAAAATATTTTTACAAGCTGCTGTTATGACTGACATATTTAAAAGCCTTTTAAATGCATCTGTAGATAATTCTGCAAACACTTGGATACACTTCTTAAGTTTCTTGACATATACTTATGTCATTTAAGTATACATTTATGCTAAATGCAGGTAGGCTAAATTCATCTTAGTTACGCATTTACTGTTCTCAATCCCTCACCTCTTCTATACCCATGCCATTTGTCATGCAACTTTGCAGTGCCCTCCTATTGGGCTTGCCCATAACTTGCTTTGGCCAATGGGATATTGGACAGTTATAATACAAGTTTGAAGATTGCTAGCCTGTTTCCACTTGCCTTCTTACACCTTTGCAGTCTCTTTGGTTAAAAAATTACAACCTAGACTAGTTACTAGCCCCAGGAGGAGGATGAGAGACCTAATGCTGGGCCAACTTGCATCAGCAGAGCCCAGTCTAGGTCTCCATATGCATGAGGCTTATATACCAGTTGTATACCCCTGAGGTTTTGTTATCAAGTATTATTGTATCAAAATATAACTGCTACAGGTTTCATAATTCTTTCTTTGCTGATATGAATAGAATCAAATGCTGTTCCACGTCAAATATGACTGCAATTATTTGAAGACAAAGAAAATTTTGCAGCATAGATTCAACAATATAGCACTTTATGTAACTCTGTTGTGCTGTGACATATCCTTTTATGGTCAAGCACATTGTGAGTACTTTTCTTAAAATAACACATTTCTGAGAGTTCAAGTTTGATATGAAAATACTACCTTTCAATCATGAAATAAGTGTTATCTTCATAGATATAGGCTAGGGCTAGGGTGCTCAAGTGAGGTAGGAGAGCACAGATTGAGTTTAAACCTTGTTTTGCCCCTTCAGCCAAGTACTGCAAAACAGTTATAACATTGTGAGTCAGGAAAAAAAGTTAAATTAAAAATGAAATGTAATGAATGAGATATATAGGCAGAGCACAGAAGATTTTTAGAGCAGTGAAACTGTTCTATATGGTACTATAATGGTGGCTACATGTCATTTTATATTTGTCAAATCCATGGAACGTACATCACCAAGAGTGAACTCTAATGTAAACTATGGACTTTGGGTGGTAATGATGTGACAATGTATGTTCATAATTATAAAAAATATATCACTGTGGTGTGTGATTTTCATAGTGTGGGAGGTTGTACCAGGTATATGGGAACTCTCTGTACTTTCCACTCAGTTTTGCTGTGAACCTAAAACTGCTCTAAAAAATGAAGTATATTAAAAAACATAATGAAGTTCAGGAATACATTTGTATTGCAAGACCAAAGATGGTTCCATAATATGAACTACCTTCTCAAGCAAAACAATGAATTTCTTATGAAATTGACTTCTGAGTTAGAATAAAATTTAACTTCTTAATTGGCACAATTTAGATACATTAATCCTTTTATATTAAGTGGCTATTAATTTTGAATAAAAATGAGATATAAAGATACAAAGTTATTTATAAATGTTTATAAAATCCATGTAAATGAAGTGACTTCCAGTGTATTACTTTCTGGGTATAGATTTATGCACATAATGCACGGGAGAATATATTTTCATTGGTTTCTCAGAGAGGCCTAAGGTCTCAAAAAAACAAAAAATATGGACTAGAATTACTCAAAAGCAGTAAGAGAATAAAGAAATACAATTTTACTTATTAAATAATATTTATTAAATAAATGTTATTAAATAACTTTATTGAAGGTGATTTGAAAACTGAGTGGGGAAAGGGAGAGAATGATTGTGAAAGGGGAGGCAGGAAGGTAACCCAAGTAAGAGGTCCTTGCATTAACTTGGGTTAATGGGGCTTGCATTAGGATTGCAGCAGGGTGTTGGAAAATGTAATTCCTGTTGTCTGCAGTATATTTCTATATCTACTGTTTAAGGGTGATGCCAAACCTGGGAAAAGAAGCAAAGTCATAGGAATCAAGCAGCAGCCAGAGTCTACCCAAATCATGACACATAGACAGTCAGATGAACACCGCCATGTTGCTGCTGCTGCTGAGTACTAAATGCCATAATTTCCACACAAGTTCTAAACAATAGCATCTGCCATTGGAAATCCTACCCCTGGTTCTCCAATAAATTGAATGCTAGTATTATCACATTTTCATCTGCCCCTGCTGTTTTATTTAGATCCCTAACTCATAATTCACAGTCGAGGCTGTATATGATGAGTTAAGCTGGTTATGTGTCGAGCAGCAAAGGAAGCTTGAAAGTCACTCTGTTAAATTGATCTTCTAAGTGGGAATCAGACTCAGTTTCTTACCGAGATTTCCTAGGTGAGGGATTTACAAAATATGAGGAAGTTAATAATATTAAGAAAAGACAAATTATCATTATATCCAAAGCCATAAACACAATTCACCACTTAATTCACTTATGCATTTAACATATATTTATTGAGCTCCTGCTGTGTTTTAGGATGTGTGTCAGGAACTTGAAGAAAATAATAAGACAAGCAACTTGCTCTCTTGGAGCTTTCATTCTCCTAGAGAACAATGCAATAAAATAATAAATGAATTAAAGTTATAGACTGTCATATGATGACATACACTAAAGAGAGAAATAAATCTGGGGAAGAAGAAAAGGGGATAGAAAGTTTTGGGAAAAGATACAATTTTAAAAAGTGTAGACAGTGAGAAGTAAGTTAACATTGGAATAAAGACCAGAAAAAGTGATATAGAAGAAAGCAATTTTAATATGTGGAAGAAAATTAGAAGGTAAAGAAATCAGCAACTGCAAAAACCTCTGAGGTGTAAGCATACCCAGCATGTTCAAGTAACAGCAAGATGGCCTAAGAGGTTGGTGTGGAGTGAGGACAAAATCAGTAGATGTTACCAGACAGATTAAGAGAGTGGGAGTGTGGATTTTGTGGCACTTTTTTGGACTCTGAACAAAATAGAAAGCCATTGTAGAGTCTGACAATTTTTTTGAGTAACAACCATGTGCAGGCACTGTACCATTAACGTAGAATACAAATATGATGGTTTCATGACTGTGCACTATGCTAAATTTTGTAGTTGAGAGATATGTTGTTTATGAACATAATGATTCCTGTTTTTAGGGTCTTTAATGTGTTATTTTCAGGAATAATGCATATGGAAAATTGAGCAAAAATTTATTGTTAAACTACATGATACTGTCAAAATGTGCAATAAAAGTTGAGAGAATTGGAACAGTATGGTATGGAGAAGACATGGAGTATTTTATGGAGAAGGAAAGGTAGATAATGGCTTTAGATAAAGGAGAAAAAATCAGATAAAAGTTTATAAATTTTCAGCCCTCCCTCCCTCCCTTCCTTCCTTCCTCTTTTTTTTTTCCTTTTTAATAAGAGGCATACTGACAATCAGGAAGTTTGCCTAGAACAGGTGGGAAATTATTAGCCAGGCAACCAAAAAGAACATTTCAAAAGGAGAGGCAGGGGCTTCCCTGGTGGCACAGTGGTTGAGAGTCCACCTGCCAATGCAGGGGACACGGGTTCGTGCTCCGGTCCGGGAAGATCCCACATGCCGCAGAGTGGCTGGGCCTGTGAGCCATGGCCGCCGAGCCTGCGCGTCCAGAGCCTGTGCTCCGCAACGGGAGAGGCCACAACAGTGAGAGGCCCGCGCACCGCAAAAAAAAAAAAAAAAAAAAAAAAAAAAAAAAAAGGAAAGGCAAGGTCAGCTGTGCAGAATGCTGATGAAAGGATAATTTTAAAAGAGAGAGAAAGTCAAGTAGCCAAAGCAGTTGTCATCAGACAGAATCACTGGTTACCTTGACAGGACATTTTCATTGTAATTGAAAAGAAAGAAGCCAATTAGAGGGAGTTGAAGAGTGAATGACTTATTCAGCTTCTAGCAGAGCTATAGACTAAATATTAAAAATTAAAATATTAAAATTTTTGTTGAACATTTAAAATATATTGCTGAACTAAAAGAAAAAAGAGAAAACCACTAAAGGACTCATCAAAATAAACTAAGATCAGAAACAAGACTATAAAGCAAAATCAGAGACCAAGAATAATCTGGGAAAAATACCAATTCTGGGAACTTATATCCTTAGGGATGTACAGTGTAAATCAACAGTTGAACCTGAAAGAGGTCCCTTGCAATGGCTATAACTTCAGTGGAAATGAAGGCTAAAATAAAATAAAATCACAAGGAACATGTCTGATTTGCTCTAACTAGAGAATGGAAGTACAAGTCCCATTTGAGAATAAGTAATTATAGTCTGTTGTCACATGCTTCTGGAGATAGAATATTTAGTATCCTTGAGGTCAGGGAAACCCCAAGTCAAGAGATTAAATGTATTACCTAATTAACCTAGCAGAATCAAACTGAGATTTCCTCCAGAGGAAAACAACTCCAAAATTAAATATGGTAAACAACATATTTAGACACCAAATCATCCAAATATTCACATACAAAATATAAAATAACCATGTATTAAATATTTAAGTAAAAGATTCATCAAATAAATGAGGTAAAAACGTTATCAAAATTAACCAGAAAGATTAAAAATTAGAGCAGAGATCTCTAGGTTAAACTTGAAATATAAAGAGTTTGGAAGATGTCACCGCCATTTATAAAAGAAGGCAAAGCCGGACAAACTAAAAATCAATGACCTTTCTTGGACCCATCAGAAAACTTAGGTTTCATGGCAAACTGCACCCTGAGATCTGGAGATCCGAGTGCATCTAGAGGAATATAAGAACCAAGATCTGCTTTCCTGGAACAGAAACCACTGGAGCTATAAATTAGTAGGAACAATTAAACAGTAATTTGGATGAATTACTAGCGGCTGAGTGCATTACAAATGACATAGAAAAATTAATAATAGAGAAAAAACTCCATAGTAGTGCCAATGATGTATAAATTGGAATATATTGTCCAGGTCTATGGAAGAAAAAAGAAAGAAAAAAAACTAACCCAGAAAATTTGTTTAAAAAAGATATTTCCCAGAAGATAGAAGAATCCAGTAGAGGTGTTCATACCTTGTGTTTAAGTGAAATCAAGATGGATAAAGTGGGTTAAACAGAAATTACAGGAATCCTCACAGAAATTGACAAATCAGCTTGTGCTGATAATATGGGAAGAGCCAGAGTCAAATAGGTTACCTGAAAAGGGCAGAGTTTAATAGTTCCAGGAAAAGATCCATAATGTAAGACTCGAAAGATGACAGCTCGTAAGAGTTGAGAGACTTTAGACTGAGTAATTTGGCTGCAATCATAACTGATCCAAATGTGAAAACAAAGGGATGGGATATAGTTAAAAGGAGAAATTTAATGTTCCCAGAAATCTCTAAACAGCCCAATTCCCATGACAAACAGGACAGGATGCCACCAATTGACAAGACTACTGTCTGGAAGGATAGAGCTCATACTAGAGGACGCAATATATTCTGGAAAATAAAGGGAGTTTTAGAGCAAGAACATAAAGGAAAAGAAAGGCTAGCCACTTGGAACAGATGGTATAATATTAATGACAGATTATGGGTAATTGGAACACTTTGAAAGTAAAGGAACCTCAATATTTACATCCAATAATCTCGAGACAGTTACATATCTAAATCTGATTTTTTTAAAAAGTTGATAATAGAGTAGTCAGAGTTACTAATGACATTTCAAAGTTATCTATTGTCAGAGAGAAGCTTTAATAGTTTCAAATATATCTGCTTTTTGTAGCATAATATTGGTTTCATGTGTGTATTTTGGCTCTTGATTTCTGTAATTATTTTCCAACATAGTCACCACAGAAACTTAACACAGTGATACATAAGTGAGGGTTCTTCTGTGGCCCAGTGTGTTTTTAATCCTTATTTTAATGTCTGATTAATAAATGATCAGAGAACACAAAAAGAAAAAATGTAGAATGTGGTATTTTTGAATGTGGTATTTTACTTCTCAGAAATTGTCAAACATTGCTTTTTATTTTTATTTGTACAATAATTATTAAAATGCTTTTCACTTTGTTGTTAGTTTAAATAAATTTCTGAAGATGAACTATGAAGACTTTAGGCATTAATACACAGTTTGCTCTCTTTTTTTTTTGCGGTATGCGGGCCTCTCACTGTTGTGGCCTCTCCTGTTGCGGAGCACAGGCTCTGGACGCGCAGGCTCAGCGACCATGGCTCACGGGCCTAGCCGCTCCGCGGCATGTGGGATTCTCCCGGACCAGGGCATGAACCCGTGTCCCCTGCATTGGCAGACGGACTCTCAACCACTGCGCCACCAGGGAAGCCCTGCTCTCTTTTTCTTTAAGAAAATACATATAAATTTCTTACCCTAAAAATCATACATTAATAAACAGATCTTAGAATTAAAATAGATATAATACAATTGACTTATTAGTATCTAAATAGAGAACAAATTATTTAGAATATAACATTGCTTCAAACAAATAGTAACTGAATTTGATTTTGTGTCCAAGTTGTATATTATTACAGATGATTAAATCCAAACTCAAAACACTCATTAAAGTAGATTTAGCAAACTGGAAAGAATTGATATCTTTTCTGTTTTCTTTTCCATCCCTCCCTCTCTCTATTTCCTCCTTTTGTCCCTTCCTTCCTCCCTATTTGCGTTCTTCCCTCCTTGTTTAAGGAAATCTGCAGCTAAACTGTCATTCTCTTTCCTTTAACTCTGTGCCCAACCTGTAACCAAGCATGTTTCCCTGACATCAAAAGGAAAATTTTTATTTAAAACTGAGAAATACAAGGGAGGCAATGAAGGGTGTATGAATACAATGAATTTCAATACATATGGCTTGCTCCTCTATAAATTATTGAAAAACCTCTCAGAATGAGTCCCAAATCCATAGTACATATTTATTTCTCTGATGTTCTAAGTCTTTCGATTTGCTTTTTTTTTTTTTTTGCCTTCTTGAATTGAGGTATAATTTTGACTATTAAAAAGCCCACTGTTAAAAGATATGCCTGAATTAATTTTACTTATGTATATATCCATGATTTTACCTGTATATTGAAGATTAGATGTATAAACCAGTATGCAGGGCTATAGTTTTATCTCACTGTGGTTTTAAATTGTATTTTCTATATGCAAAATGATATTAAGCATTTTCATATATACTTATTGTCCATTTGAATGTTCTCATCTGTGAAGTATCTATTCAAGTTTTTCAACCAATTATAAAATTGCATGCCAATTTTATCTTTTCTTATTGATTTGTTCTTGTTATTTGTATGTTTTGAATAAGAATTTTCAGATATTTTCTCCCATTTTGTGACTTGCCTTTTCACATTTCTATTAACCCACATAGTGTAAAAAGTAACTTGTTTTTGTTTTATTGCTTAATATGTTTTATACACACTGCTCACATTTTTTTTGAGTTAATGTATTGTTCAGCTCTCAGTATTAGAACATAATGGGAAATAGATGTTATGATTCTTAATAAGTTTTTGTATATTGAATATTATATAGATAATCCAACATAGAAAGTTATATTTTTTCATTTTTTTCATGTTTCTCATCTTTATTTTTAGCTCAGTAGTATTGTGATTTCTCCAAGGATCAAGTACAGGAAAATTATTCATAAAAGTAGGCTCTTTTACTTTAAGAATTGTATTCCTTAATCTGATGACTATATATCCATTTTACCAATCACTATTATTTCTTAAGAGTAAACTGGAGATATCTCTGAAATGAAAGTTCTGTGAGCTTTAAAGGTGTTTGTTATTGATTTAAGCAAGAGGCAGAAAATGTTTGTAAAGTACTAACAGGGGAAGTAAGGGTATCTCATAGCTGGCAAACTACTGATTTATGACTTTCATTATGCTTTTACGATTAGAACAAAGATCTGAAACTTTGTGTTTAAATTATTATTCTTTCTAAGACCAGATTTATTTGTAGATAAACTCCATAAAATAGTCATGTTAATAATCTTCCACAAAAAGAAGAATCAATACAAAATTCCCAATGAGGTTTGCTTTGTTTCTGTTACATTCTCTTTCATTTCCTTTCTTGAGAAGGCAAAATATACTAGAATAATTGAAACTAAATTATTCATGCTTTTCCTACCTCAGCTAATTTTTCAACAAAATAACTGGAATCTATAAACTATGCACATACTTCCTCTATGAATAGTGATGGGAAGCCAGAATTATTACACTTTTTAGCAATACCATTTTTCTGGATTTTCCAGAAACTTCCTAGCAAATATAATTATTCAGCAGATATTTATTTGGTGCCTAGTAATTTTAAATTCCTATGAGAGCCATAAAGATAAAAAGATAATTTGCATCTTTATGGAAAAATACCAAGCTAAAAGAATAAGGCTGTACAAATTATAATACAGAGACTGGTATAAGAGAGATACAAATACCCATGCAAAAAAGAAAAAGTACTGCAAGAAGATATATGTAAAGATTACAATGACAACACTAAATGGAGAAGGTGTCACAACATGTTTACAAAACAGAGGGGATTCTTAGAGAGGAGGCAAGACTTGACTCATTTTTTAAATTGATGTTGGTTTTAGGCACTTGGTCTTAGAGGGGAAAATATTCTAGCTAAGGCAAAGGACATGTGAAAAGTCACGAGTATGAACAGGATAGAAATCTTAGAATCTTAACAGTTAATTTGGTAATTTATCACTTGTTTGAGGACAAACAAGGAATGAGTTTAGAGGGATTGTCTTTGGCCAGTCTGGATCTTAGCCAGAAGAAGAATGGGGATAACAAAATAAAGGAATATAATGTGTTTATTTGGAATTTTAGTAAGATCACGATGGCCAGTAGTTGGTGAAGGTAGCACGCATAATAAATAGGTTGGTAAATTATCATAGAAGGTAAGATTTAGAGCTCATCTTCCCAACTTGTGTCCTAGGCTTTTCAAGTGGCAGAATGATCAACTCTCTCATCTGGAACTATCCTGCTGACACTGCGATTAAAACAGTTCATTTACCCCTGCACACAAGGAACAGGACCATGGAAAGTAATTTTACTAGGTGCCAGCACTCCCACCTAATTGCTACTTTCTAAAACTATTTCCCTCAGGCCATGATGGTTTTACTGGGGACCACAACACACAGGTACTTGGACAAGTGTCACATGGAGTGATGGACTTTAATAAAAAGTGTAACAAAATTATATCAAAATAATAGAAATCATGACAACAAACATAGAGAAAGGGTGACACTAATAGGGCAACTGCACTAGTGACCACAGTCTGAGAAGGAAAGGTTAGAAGAAGTGGAAGGTTGAGCTGAGGTAAGCTATAACTGACAAAATCAGCAAGACCCTGGACTTTTGCTTCTCTCTTGCTTTTATACTTGAAAGGCGATACACTCAGCTTTACCTGTTATTCATTGGTGTACCATATGAATTTGTTTCAGTGTGTTCCACTGTCACTCAGTCTAATTTGCAGAAATAGAAAAGAAGAGAGCACTCAATACAAATGCCCTTTGAAAAGGGAGTAGATTAAAAGTGCAACTTAAGGATCAAGGGAGGTACAAATCAGTACTCTTATAAAAATAGATTGAATGTCATGGAAAGTGGGGAAACCTTTCACAGAAAACCTGTGAAATAAATAAGAAATATTGCTCTAGTTGAGATATATGTACATGGAGACCTAGGTTTATTCATCTTTATATCCCAATACCTAACATAATTCCAGACACATAAAAGGTGCTCAGTAAAGGTCCATTGAATGAATGAATTAGTAATGTTCTACAGCATACTGAATGAACCCCAAGCACATTCGTGTGACTGCATCGTTTTTCATTTGTTGTGGGGGAAGGGAAAGACAGAGAGAGTAGGTGCTGCAAATTTAACGAAATTGGAGGTGTCCAACCTGGTTGGACAGTTTTTGTTTTGTTTTTCTGTGAGTATTGCACATAAGTTTAAGTGGTCTTTATCAAATGGCTTTAGATTTCTAGAGAGTAAAGATATTGCTATTTTCTTAGATAAAAAACATGCTATGCGTTCTGTCTTTCCTTTGCATCTCAAGACTCAGGCTGCTTCTTTCTCATCCCACACTGCCTCAGGAAACTGACCCATATTGATTGAATTGGCTGGTTCTCTTGTCTTCTGGCTTCCTATTGGATTTGGCCAAAGGGAGGCACCGTTAAGAAATGTCAGTAAGGGAAGGAGGATAAGGTCAGGGTACATGTACCTCTGGCACCTTCCCCGAAAGTCATCTAGGACTGGCTGCATTCCTGTTAGGGGGCTGTGTCAGCCCATCCTTCTTTTCAGTCCCTTGTCTTTTTATGCCTAAGGGGGATACATAACCTCATTATTACTAGCCCCAAATTACTGCAATATCGTTGTGATTTCTCTACATCCTACAGAGATGTTTTATTATACTCTCTGCAAATTATTCAGTTTTATTTTGACATTCACTTCTTGTCAGGCCCTCTCTATATATACATAATAATTAATATTAATCTAATACATCTAATTTGGCATTAGTTGTAGGATATTCAATATATTTGTATTTCATCTGTTTTAAAACATACACAAATAGGGCCATTAAAGTTACAGTATTTTTTTTACTTTTAGAATCTCTTGTCTCATCCATTTATTTAAATTCTTCATTTGATGGCTAACAATCTATCAAAACATCCAGATACATGTAAACAATAGCATGGATTATGTGAGAATAGAAATATACCTAAATGGAAATAACTGTGAAAGCAATGCCATTCACTTTCATGAATAGACATTTATAAATGAGTTTAATAGAGAGAATAAGGTGTGTAAACTATTCCAGATTCAATAAGCATATGATTCATGACACTCAAGCTCAATGTTTTCAAATTATCTATGTCTTAAAATATATGAAAAATAAATTTATTTATAAATTTATTTGTAAATAATGTGAATTTATTTATACAAATTTATTTATAAAAATGGAAATTATTTACTTAACAATTTTTAAGAAAAATTATCTTGGGAAATTTAGTACTTAGGCCAAAAAATGATATTAAATCTCTTATCAAAATTATGAACCATTTCTATAACAGTATATGTGTGTATATATATATACAGACATATAAATCGTTATAAAGAAAATCATCATTTAGATGTGTTATTCATTTTTTCACATTAGAACATGTTTTACTTAGATTTTTAAAATTTAGTTAAACATTTATTTTGAGATAACTCTAAGTTATCTGTATAAATCCATATACAGTTATAAGAATTAAAACAAATATATTCCATGTATCCTTTACCTAGTTTCTCCCAGTAGTACCAAATTGAAAAAATACAGTGTAATATCACAACCAGGATATTGAAATTGATTCAATCCACATCTTATTCCAGTTTCCCTAGTTTAATTTTACATGTGTGAGGGCATCTGAATTTAAAAATCATCATTTCCTCCAGGATTCTTCTGTCACTTTTAAATTATACTCAGACTAAATGCAATATGAAAATTTTAGAGATGAAAGGCTATTGGAATAAAAGTCCTTGAATGAATGACAATTTATTTGAAAAAGTAAAAACATATTATTTGGGGTCCTGCAGCCAGCTACCCCATGACCTGGCTCTGCCCCACCGGTGGGGCAGCATCAGCCCTGGAATGCCCCAGCACTATACCAGCTGTGCCAGGACCCAGCCCTGCCCACCGGTAGGCCAGCAGCCTCAGCACAATGCAGGGCCCGGGAGCTAACCAAACCAGAAGCTAGCTCCACCTACCAGCACACCCACAGTAGTTGACCCCACCAAAACAGAAGGGCCTATGCAGCCCACATAGGGGATACCCCTAGACCATATAGCTCTGGTGACTAGAGGGGAGTGTGCTGCTGGGCCCCAGAGGATATATCCTATATAAGGCCACTTCTCCAATATCAGGAAGCATAACCAACTTACCTAATACATAGAAATAAAAACTGAGAATTAGGCAAAATGAAATGGCAGAGGACTGTGTTGCAAATGAAGGAAGAAGGTAAAGTCCCAGAGGAAGAACTAAGCAAAGTGCAAATAAGCAGTCTAACTGATAAAGAGTTCAAGGCCATGATCTTAAAGATGTTTAAGGAACTAAGGAGAAGCATGGATGAATACAGTGAGAAGTTTAACAGAGAGTTAGAAAACATAAAGAAGAACCAGACAGAGCTGAATAATGCAATAACAGAAATTTAAAAATACACTAGAAAGTGTATAACAGTAGATTACATGTTACAGAGGAATGGAGCTATGAACTGGAAAACAAGATTAGTGGAAATCACTCAAGCTGAACAGAAAGAAGAATTTTTAAAAAATGAGGACACTTTAAGAGATCTCTGGGACAAAATGAAGTGTACTAACGTTCACATTATAAGGGTCCCAGGAGAAGAGAGAGTGAAAGTGGTGGAGAACTTCTTTGAAGAAATAAGCTGAAAATAGTTAAAAACTTTCCCTAACCTGAGGAGGGAAACAGACATTCAGGTCCAGGAATCACAGAAAGTCCCAAACAATATGAACCCAAAGAGATCCACCCAAGAAATGCTATATTTAAAATTCCAAAAGTTAAAGAGAGAATATTAAAAGCAACAAGGGAAAAGCAACTAGTTACATATAAGGGAACTCCTATAAAACTGTAAGCTGAATTTTCAGCAGAAATTTTGCAGGCCAGAAAGGAGTGGCATGATATATTCAAAGTGATGAAAGGAAAAATCTGTAACCAAGAATATGCTACGCAGCAAGGCTATCATTCAGATGTGAAGGAGAGATAAAGAGTTTTATAGACAAGCAGAAGCTAAAAGAGTTCAGCACCACTAAACAGGCTTTACAAGGAATGTGTAACTGAATCACTTTGCTGTACACCTGAAACTAACACAACACTGTTAATCAACTATACTCCAATATAAAATAACAATTTAAAAAAATGTTAAAAAAAGGCAGAAAAGACCACAGCTAGAAATATGAAAATTACAGAAGGAAAAATCTCATTGATGAAGGCAAACGTACAGTAAAGGTAGTAGATCAACAACTTTATAAAGCTAGTATGAAGGTTGCAAGACAACTTTATAAAGCTACTATGAAGGTTGCAAGAAGTTGCAAAGGGATACACACAAAAAATATCATCAACTTAAATTATTCATATATATACACACACACACACACACACACACACACACACACACACACACACACCCCTCATGGTAACCACAAACCAAAATTCTATAGTAGACACACACAAAAAAAGAGAAAGGAATCCAAATATAACAATAAACACAGTTATCAGATTACAAGAGAAAAGAATAAAAGAAGAAAGGAAGAGAAAAGAACTACAAAACAACCAGAAAATAATGAGCAAAATAGCAATAAGTGCATGCCTATCACTAATTACTTTAAATGTAAATGGACTAAATGGTCTAATCAAAAAATTAGGGTCAGTGAATGGATTAAAAAACAAGACTCATATAGATGCTGCCTACAAGAGACTCATTTCAGATCTAAAGTCACATGCAGACTGAAAGTGAAAAGATAGAAAAAGGTATTTCATCCAAATGAAATGGGAAAATGAAAGCTGGGCTAGCAATACTTATATCAGACAAAATAGACTTTAAAACAAAGACTGTAACATGAAACAAAGAAGGACATTACTTGATGATAACAGGATCAATCCAACAAGAAGATACAATAATTGTAAATATGTATGCACCCAACATAGCACTTAAACACATAAAGCACATATTTAAAAAATGATACAAATGAACTTATTTACAAAACTGAGACAGACTCACAGACTTAGAGAATAAACTTATGATTACCAGGGGGTTAGTGGGGAGGGATAGACTGGGAGTTTGGAATTGACATGTACACACTGCTATATTTAAAGTAGATAACCAACAAGGACCTACTGTAAAAGAAAGAAAGAAAGAAGAAGAAAGAAAGAAAGAGAAAGGAAGGGAGAGAGAGAGGGAGGGAGGGTGGAAGGAAGGAAGAAAGAAAGAAAACTTGCAATGACTAAAAAAAATATATTAGTACACATAAAGGGAGAAATTGACAGTAACACAGTAATAGTAGAGGACTTTAACATCTTACTTAAATCAATGTACAGATCATCCAGACCAAAAATCAATAAGGAAACACGGCCTTAAATGACACATTAGGCCAGATGGTAGACTTTATAGATATCTACAGAACACTCCATCCAAAAGCAGCAGAATACATATTCTTTTCAAGTGCACATGGAACATTCTCCAGGATAGATCACATGCTAGTCCACAAAACAAGTCTCAGTAAACTTAAAAAGACTGAAAACATATTATGCATCTTTTCCAACCACAACAGTATGAGACTGGAAATCAACTACAAGAAAGAAAAAAAAATACAGAAAACACAAATACGTGAAGGCTAAACAATATGCTATTAAACAGCCAATGGTCACTTAAGAAATCAAGGAGGAAATCAAAGAATACCTGGAAACGAATGGAAATGGAAACACAATGATCCAACATGTATCGACACAATAAAAGCAGTTCTAAGAGGGAAGTTTATAATGATACAAGCCTACTTCAGGAAACAAGAAAAACTCAAACAACCTAACCTTACACCTAAAGGAACTAGAAAAGAAAAGCAAACAAATCCAAAGTTAGTAGAAGGAAAGAAATCATATAGACCCAAACAGAAATACATGAATTAGAGACTAAAACAGATAGAAAAGATCAATGAAACTAAGAGCTGGTTCTTTGAAAAGACAAAATTGTCAGACTCATCAAGAAAAAGAGAAAGGACCCAAATAAATAAAATAAATGAAAGAGAAATTATAACCAACACCACAGAAATGCAAAGAATCATAAACAATTACTATGAACAATTATACACCAACAAAATAAGCAACATAAAATAAATGGATAAATTCCTAGAAACGTACAATCTCTGAAGACTGAATCAGGAAGAAATAGAAAGTGTGAATAGACCAATTATCAGTAATGATATGAGTCAGTAATAAACTCCCAACAAACAAAAGTTCAGGACCAGGTGGCTTCACAAGTTAATTCTATCAAACACTTAAGAGTTACACTATTCTTCTCAAACTATTCCAAAAAACTGAAGAGGAAGGAATGTTTCCAAACTTCTTCTCTGAGGTTGGCTGACACTGATTCCAAAAGCAGACAAAAACACTACAAAAATTACAGATCTATATCACTGATGAACATAGATGCAAAAATCCTCAACAAAATACATTTGACTTTTGAACAACACAGAAATTGGGGTGCTGACCCTCAGTGCCATGGAAAATTGATGTATAACCTATAGTCAGCCTTCCATATACATGGTTGTAGTTATTTCATATCTGCAGTTTCACATCTACAGATTCAACAACCACTGATTGTGTAGGACTGTAGTATTTACTATAGAAAAAAAAATATAGTATTTACTATAGAAAAAAAAACCTATGCAGTTCAAACCCTTCTTGCTCAAGGATCAACACTATTAGCAAACGAATTCAATACATTATGACATTGATAGGAAACAAATTCACTCCCCCCATATGCTGATCACTATTGAAATTAATAACAGAAATATAAGAATCAAGGAGGACCCCAAACGGCCCTGAAACTTGGAAAATTATTCATTCATATGCCAGAATATTTTACTTGTAGAAAAGAAAAGCAGGAAATATGCTGATTTGTAGTTACTTCTCCTGAAAAAGATGGAGAAAAAATAGTAGATATACAAAACCTCACTAATGTCCCCCACATTGTGAGCCTTAAGGACTGAAGCAAACAGTAAGCCAACAGAAGCTATAGCCTGGATCGCTAGCCTTTGAAAGCAGTTTTTAAGAAGGTGAAGTGTAATGTAGCAGCAGCTATTCTAAGGCAAACAACAGTGATTAGATTGTCCTTGATTTGGAAGTACAACTATCCTGTAACAATGGAAATGAGGCTAGGCACAGGCACAACTTGTAACTGATGTGGTGCCTCGGCCAAAAAATCCAGGATGTGCAAAATTGGCTCCTACACAGTGTATACATAAGCTTTATCAAGCACAGAACTCTTGTCAGACATCTGCTGAGACCACCTATAGCTCTAACTCCCTTCATTTTAGTACAATGCTGAGATAGTAATGTAAGTTTATATCAACTAACCATTTAATCTAACATACCTTGGGTAAAATCTAATGGTAACCAGGTGCACTGTGGTGTTGGCAGAGAATCTCATTTCCCTTGCTTTTGGACAGATATCAAAGTCATAAAAATCTCTGTTTATTTAAAGAGGAATAAATGTTAGAACAAAAAACAACAAAGTGCCTGGAACACTGAAAATATTGTCCATTGTAAAATCCAGAAAATGTTTTACTTAAGATGCAGTAAATAGAAATCATTTTTTAAAATTACTGGAGTTAAAAAAAAAGAAGTCTCAATGGATTTGAAGAATAGGTAGAGGGAATAATAGAAATAAAGTTGAAAGATGAAGATGTTATTGTGAGGTAATAAGAATTAAAGAATTAATAAGTGGAAAACTTCCAGGTAATGATGATTTACAGAGAAAACTGTGGGAGTAGATGATTTAAGTACATTGGAGGTGAAGCTCAAGTAGAGTTGAGAGCAAGGAAACCAGAGACTCAGCTGTGGATAAGCTAACCTTGAGGTCACTGAAGATACTGTAAAAAGAATTAATGTCAAAAGTTAACCGAGAACCAGAACTAAGCAAGTAAATCATAGGATGACAGGTGGCAACAGTAGAGACAGGGAAGAGAGTAGTTTTAGAGACCATAAACCCCAAGTAGTTTTCATATTGAAGTGAAGAGGAGGATGGAGATTGAATAGTCTGTCAAGTACACCATAATATGACTCACACATCATAGGTGCTCAGTATGTGGAAACTAATATTATTGCTGTGGTTTAAGTCATAAAGCAGGATATCAGGTGGTCTACTCTTCAGTAATTGATTGATATATCTGTTTTATATTTATGAAATGTATTTTGTTTTCTTTAAGGGCATTTTAATTTTATTGTGGAGATGCCACAGTAACGTAAAAAGAGTTAGTATGGACTAAATATAATACTTGGTGGTAATCCAGATCAAGTGAACATCTCATTTAGAAAGTCGTCCCACAGTACTTTCATAATGCCCCAAACACTGACTAGCAGAGCTCATATCTGAATAATACAATAGTAGGAGATTGTTAAATACATTTAAAAATACCTATAGATATTTTTTCAAGGCCAAAGGTGGGGGTAGGGTGATACTGTGCATTGCCTCAATGGCATATATCAACTCTGCTAAAGAAAGAAAAAATTAACACAGTACAATTCAGCCTGCTGCTATACTTGCTAAGCCACCTATAGAGGTTATAATAGGCCTCTCCAGATATTCAAAGGTATTATTGAATTAATTTTAACTTATTTTACAAGTTCTATTTCTTTATTGTGGTATATATGGAATATAACAATGCATGTAACTACTGTATTTTGTCTGTATTTTAAGGACGATGACTATTTTAAAGCATTCCCTATCCTGTGCCCTTCAAAGAGAGGCTAAAAGTGGGTTCTTTGGTGCCAGCCTGCCTGGCTTCATATTTTGGCTTTACTTCTTACTAGCTGAAGAACCTTAAGTGATTTACTTAACTTTGGGCTGGGGAATGGTTAGGTTTTCTCACTTATAAAATTGGGGATATTAGGGCAATATGTAATGAATGAATAACTTTTCCCCAGTATCAGGTATGTACTACCAATAGTATATGTATTTACTATATAGTATTAGTAGTGTAAGATGTATAGTTGCACTCAGTAAATCTTAAGATGCATTATATTATTGCTACTATTACTATTAGTAATAGTTGTGGTAGTATTTGGAAAAACAATATCAAGAAGTTGAAGAAAATTTTATCCCATATACTGAATATTAAGTGCAAGGGACTTAACAAGTATTATCTAATCTAATCCGCACAATAAGCACATAAGATAGGTATTATTATTCTATTTTACAGATGTAGAAATTAAAGCTTACTGAATCTAGATGAAATTGATTCTAGATGCTATGCTTTTCCCCTTGTGTCATTTGATCTTCTCTCTTTCATTGAGACTGTCACCATGAATAATTGATTTAATTCCACATAGAAAATCATGTTTTATTTGCTGTCTTTACGCATAATTCTTACCTTTGAATACCTAATTTCCATTAGGTTATGTCATGCTTTTAGCTTTTAAAGAGGGAATATAAAATAGGAATATTAACGTCAATTTTTAGTCACTTCCATCTGCCAACTAGCTAAACATAAAATTTTAAATACTATTTGATACAATCTCTGGTGTTTGGAACATCACCATATTTTTATTGTTATTTTTGTATATGGAAGCAATTGGTACTTGATTTAAAACAAATACGAACTTGAAATGACATTCCTTTCTACTTTAAGTCTCTATACTTTTTTAATTTGTTTATATAAGCTTACTATAAATTTTATAGTACTCTATTATGTTTTAGAAATGACAATTCTGAAAGTCTATATAAGATATATGCGTTCCTCAATTTAAAGTATAACCCCCACCCAGAACAGAGCCCGTGTTTCCGCAGAGCTGGAACTCCAGGCTTGTGGTCTCTTCCCTCCACTGTCACTGAGCTGCTCTGGAACACAATGGGATGGTGGCCTCACTGAGGCTGCCTGCTTTGGAGGGACCCCACCAGCTGAAGCCACGACTGTCCTTGGGACTGCGGGCCACTTACCTGAAACCTGGACCTCGAAGGCCACTTTTATTCACACAGAGAAAGGATTTTTCCATTTGAAGGTCAACATGTCAGAGTTTCTTACCAGCCTTGTATATTACTCTCTGGTGATTACAATGTGTTGACTCGAGCTCTCTGTGCTACACATACTTCTCCTGAAGTGGGAGCCGGTTCCGGGAAGGTTGACCACTGTATATCTCTCGAAGTACAGCTGCAAAGCATCTCTGCCAAACACCAGTATATAGATGAGGAAGCAGACACTGAGGCACACAGAGGTTAAGTCACTTGCTCAAAGTCACATAGACACCATGGGGCTGAAAGCGTCTTGGTGCTCCTGCCAGGTGTCAGGCCTGAGCCTCTGAGGTGGAAGAACCAAGTTCAGAACATTGGGCCACCAGAGACCTCCCAGCCACACATAATATCAATCAGCGAGAGCTCTCCCAGAGATCTCCATCTCAACGCTAACACCCAGCTCCACTCAACCACCAGCAAGCTCCAGTGCTGGACACCACATGCCAAACAGCTAGCAAGACAGGAACACAGCACAACCCATTAGCAGAGAGGCTGCCTAAAGTCACACTAAGTTTACAGATACCCCAAAACACACTACCAGTTGCGGTCCTGCCCACCAGAAAGACAAGATCCAGCCTCATCCATCAGAACACAGGCACCAGCCCCCTCCACCAAGAAGCCTACACAACCAACTGAATGAACCTCACCCACTGGGGGCAGACACCAAAAACAACAGGAACTACAAACCTGCAGCCTGAGAAAATGAGACCCCAAATACAGTAAGTTAAGCAAAATGGGAAGACAGAAATATGCAGCAGATTAAAGAGCAAGGAAGAAACCCACCAGACCAAACAAATGAAGAAGAAATAGGCAGTCTACCTGAAAAAGAATTCAGATTATGATAGTAATGATGATCCAAAATCTTGGAAATGCAATGGAGAAAATACAAGAAACATTTAACAAGGACTTAGAAGAACTAAACAGCAAACAAACAATGATGAACAACACAATAAGTGAAATTAAAAATTCTCTAGAAGGAATCAATAGCAGAATAACTGGGGCAGAAGAACGGGTAAGTGACCTGGAAGATAAAATAGTATAAATAACTGCCACAGAGCAGAATAAAGAAAAAGAATGAAAAGGATTGAGAACAGTATCAGAGACCTCTGGGACAATATTAAAAGCACCAACATTCAAATTATATGAGCCCCATAAGAAGAAGAGAAAAAGAAAGGGACTGAGAAAATGTTTGAAGAGATTATAGTTCAAAACTTCCTTAATATGGGAGAGGACATAGTCAAGTCCAGGAAGCACAAAGAGTCCCATACAGGATAAATCCAAGGAGAAACAGGCCAAGACACATATTAATCAAACTATCAAAAATTAAATACAAAGGAAAAATATTAAAAGCAGAAAGGGAAAAGCAACAAATAACATACAACTGAATCCCCATAAGATTAACAGCTGATCTTTCAGCAGAAACTCTGCAAGCCAGAAGGGTAGGGCAGGACATATTTAAAGTGATGAAAGGGAAAAAAATACAACCAAGATTACTCTACCTAGCAAGGATCTCATTCAGACTTGACAGAGAAATTAAAACTTTAACAGACAAGGCAAAAGCTAAGAGAATTCAGCACCACCAAACCAGCTTTACAACAAATGCTAAAGGAACTTCTCTAGGCAGGAAACAAAAGAGAAGGAAAAGACCCACAATAACAGACCCAAAACAATTAAGAAAATGGTAAAAGGAACATACATATTGGTAATTACCTTAAATGTAAATGGATTAATGCTCCAACCAAAGGACACAGACTGGCTGAATGGATACAAAAACAGGACTCATATATATGCTGTCTACAACAGACCTACCTCAGACCTAGGGACACATAAAAACTGAAAGTGTGGAGATGGAAAAAGATATTCCATGCAAATGGAAACCGAAAGAAAGCTGGAGTAGCAATACTCATATCAGAAAAAATAGACTTTAAAATAAAGACTCTTACAAGAGACAAAGAAGGACACTACATGATGATCAAGGGATCGATCCAAGAAGAAGATATGACAATTGTAAATATTTATGCACCCAACATAGGAGCACCTCAATACATAACACAAATGCTAACAGCCATAAAAGGGGAAATCGACAGTAACAAAATAATAGTAGGGGACTTTAAAACTCCACTTTCACCAATGGACAGATCATCCAAAAGGAAATACATAAGGAAACACAAGCTTTAATGACACATTAAACAAGATGGACTTAATTGATATTTATAGGACATTCCATCCAAAAACAACAGAATACACTTTCTTCTCAAGTGTTCATGGGACATTCTCCAGGATAGATCATATCTTGGGTCACAAATCAAGCCATGATAAATATAACAAAATTGAAATCGTATCAAGTATCTTTTCTGACCCCAACACTATGAGACTATCAATTACAGGAAAATGTAAAAAATACAAACACATGGAGGCTAAACAATACACTACTAAATAACCAAGAGATCACTGAAGAAATCAAAGAGGAAATCAAAATATACCTAGAAACAAATGACAATGAAAACATGACGACCCAAAACCTATGGGATGCAGCAAAAGCAGATCTAAGAGGGAAGTTTATAGCAATACAATCCTACCTCAAGAAACAAGAAACATCTCAACTAAAAAACCTAACCTTACACCTAAAGCAATTAGAGAAAGAAGAACAAAAAAACCCCAAAGTTAGCACAAGGAAAGAAATCATAAAGATCAGATCAGGAATGAATGAAAAAGGAATGAAGGAAACAATAGCAAAGATCAATAAAACTAAAAGCTGGTTCTTTGAGAAAATAAACAAAGTTGATAAACCATTAGCCAGACTCATCAAGAAAAAAAGGGAAAAGACTCAACAGAATTGGAAATTAAAAAGAAGTAACAACTGACACTGCAGAAGTACAACGGATCATGAGAGATTACTACAAGCAACTATATGCCAATAAAATGGACAACCTGGAAGAAATGGACAAATTCTTCGAAAAGCACAACGTTCCGAGACTGAACCAGGAAGAAATAGAAAATAAAAACAGACCAATCACAAGCACTGAAATTAAAGCTGTGATTAAAAATCTTCCAACGAACAAAAGCCCAGGACCAGATGGCTTCACAGGTGAATTCTATCAAATATTTACAGAAGAGCTAACACCTATCCTTCTCAAACTCTTCCAAAATATAGCAAAGGGAGGAACACTCCCAAACTCATTCTACGAGGCCACTATGATATGAAAACCAAAGATGTCACAAAAAAAGTAAACTACAGACCAATATCAGTGATGAACATAGATGCAAAAATCCTCAACAAAATACTAGCAAACCAAATCCAGCAGATCCCAAAGGTTAAAGCTGGAACAATGTGAGCAATAAAATAAGTAATGTAGTATTGCATTATAATCCAAATTATAAAATAAATATTCACGAGCCCATACTGCTGTAAGTAAATAAATGGGGAAGAATAGACACATCTCCCATGCAGAAATTTTCCAAATAATTTATGTAGATACTCCACTCTAAAGGAGGTGAAGTATAATTCTCCACTTTTTAAATAGGAGCTGTCCATAGTGACTTCTTCCAAAGAATACAGTATGAAAAAGGGAGGGGAAAATTAGTTTTAAAAAGGAAAAATCTGACAAACACTAACTCAAGCCAGGTGATCAAAGTGAACATCAACAGTGAAAAGTCATACTGATAGTACATGCCCTCGACATATGATGAGAATGGCACTTGACCTCTGTTATCTTTTTCCCCAAAATATTACCCCAGACTAATCATGAGATAAACAGCAGACAAATCCCAATTGCAGGACATTTTACAAGTTACCAGACTACCAAGGTCATCAAAAATAAGGAAAGTCTGAGAAATTGTCAAAACCAAGAGGAACCTTAAGAGACAGGACTAATAAAGGAAATATGATTTCCTGGATGGGATTCTGAAACATAAAAATAACATCAATGAAAATCCAAGGACATTTGAATAAAATATCAACTTTTGTTAATAATAAAGTGTTAATTTTTGTTAATTAATTATAACCAATGCACCATCCGAATGAAAGATGTTACTAATAGGGAAGAAAACTGGTTGTGGGGTATCCAGGAACTCTGTACTATCTTCACAATAATTCTAAAACTTCTGAAATAAAATGCTTACTTAAAAAACTAGTGTCCTGGGCTTCCCTGGTGGTGCACTGGTTAAGGATCCGCCTGCCAATGCAGGGGACATGGGTTCGATCCCTGGCTCGGGAAGATCCCACATGCCGTGGAGCAACTAAGTCCATGCACCACAACTACTGAGCCTGCGCTCTAGAGCCCATGAGCCACAGCTACTGAGCCTGTGTTCCACACTTACTGAAGGCTGCATGCCTAGAGCCCGTGATCCACAGCAAGAGAAGCCACCACAATGAGAAGCCTGTGCACAGCAGCGAAGAGTAGCCCCTGCTCACCACAACTAGAGAAATCCCACGTGCAGCAATGAAGACCCAATGCAGCCAAAAATACATAAATAAATAAATAAATTTATTAAAAAATATATATACCTGTGAAAATATGGAGTGGTTTCTATGAAAATTCAAGGAAGTGCTTTGGAAAAGGTTTGTTTCAAAAATCCTGTAACATTAATTTTATGAAATGATTAGGGAAAACATTTGTAAAAATCTAGGTGATTCCCCTTTCAGATATCTTTGAAAGTGCTTTTAAATTAATGTTATATTTTAAAGAAATACCAAAGTCTGTGCCATAGGTTATGTATTATAATTGCAGTTTATGTAGGGAAGATTATATAGAGTTGTAAACAGTCATCTTAAAGAAAAGAACTTACTGTACATTAAATGATGGCAATTATTTTTTTTTCTAAGTGAAGGTTTTGATTTTGAAAAAGACATGATATCCTAGTCAATGAATTAATATGTGGCTTCAGTTTTATGCTTGTGCATGTGTGTGTGCACTGCACGTCCATGGCTCACGGGCCTAGCTGCTCCGCGGCATGTGGGATCTTCCCGGACTGGGGCACGAACCCGTGTCCCCTGCATCGGCAGGCGGACTCTCAACCACTGTGCCACCAGGGAAGCCCCCTAAAGATTGTTTTTGATTGAATAATATCCCAGGGTTTTTACTGTACTCCCATATATTGTCAATCATAAAAATAAACATTAGTGGCAAATCATCAACCAAATAAAAAGGACATCTACTGAATGGGAGAAAATATTTGCAAATCATATGCCTGATAAGGGGTTAATATCCAAAATATATAAAAGAACTCATACAACTGAATAGCAGCAAACAAACAATCCAATTTAAAAATGGGCAGAAGATCTGAATAGACAGGTTTTCCAGAGAAGACATACAAATGGCCAGCAGACACATGAAAAGATGCTCAACATCACTAATCATCAGGGAAATGCAGATCAAAACCACAGATACCACCTCACACCTGTTAGAATGTCTGTAATCAAAAAACCAAGATATAACAAGTGTTGGCAAAGGTGTAGAGGAAATGGAACCTTTGTGCATTGTTGGTGGGAACGTTAATTGGTGCAGCCACTGTGGAAAATTGTATGGAGGTCTTCAGAAAATTAAAAACAGAACTACCAAATGGTTCAGCAATTCCACTTCTGAGTATTTATCTAAAGAAAATGAAAACACTAACTTGAAAAGATAACTACACTCCCATGTTCATTGCAGCATTATATACAATAGCCAAGATATGGAAACAACTTAAGTGTCCGTTAGTGGATAAATGGATAAAGAAAATGTGATATACATATACAATAGAATATTATTCAGCTGTAAATAACAGTGAAATCTTGCCATTTGTGACAACATGGATGGACCTCGAAGGCATCTTACTAAGTGAAAGTCAGTCAGGGAAAGGCACATACCATATGATCTCTTATATGTGGAATCTAAACCAAACAAAACAAAGAACAAACAAGCAAAAACAACCAGGATCATAGATACATTGAACAGATTGGTTGCTAGAGACAGGTGGTTGAGGAGACAGGAGAAATGGGTCAAAAAGGTAATAAATATTTTTTTAAAAATCTAAAAGCCAAGTATGTATATTACTATGTCAATTAATAAGAAAATCAAATTTGCAACATACTTTACAGTTTAAAATAGAACACTCACATGTGTAGTTTCATGAAAATTGTGAGGTAGAGCAATGTATTGCTTCAGGATGAAAAAACCAAAATTTGGAATTACTAATTGATACATCAGAAAAAAGTCCATTTTCAATTAACATTACAATATTTCACTAATTGTGCAGTTACTTTATAAGAGAATATTCCCAATTACTCCCTTCTATCCTTTATAAGATTGCTGTCATTCATTTCACTTATCCTTATTCTATAATTGCAAGTATGTTGTTACTATTATTTATATTATACTATTAGTTATCTAATAAATTAATAATAATATATTTTGCTTTCAAAAAATAAAATAAACATTAGTGTATTTGTTTGTCCTTAGCTTTTATATAGTACACCTTTTCCCCACTTTGTTCTTAAGTATGCTTTGAGTATGTACTCCTTATTGAATGCACAGTAATATATTGTATGAATATACTAGACTTTTTGTGTAATTTCTCCATTTTTGGAAAATGAAACCTATGGCCTTTGAATTTTCTCTCCACATTTTCTTTATCTCTGAGGATGAAGTATCTCTTGTGTTTTGGGGGAAGTATATGACCTCTTCTCATCATTTTCTTTATGTGTTCCAGTCATAAGAAGGAAGCAGTCAACAGGCTCTGAGTTGAATTTCCAGGTTCCTGGAATATATTATATAACAGTCATGCTTAGTCAGGCATTAATTGATAAATATCTATCAAGTTCACGCCTATATTTACCAAGCACTATTCTAGAAACTGACCCCCCAAAATGGCATCATCCTTAAATATGATGGCTAGGTTCCCATTTCTGTGAACCCAGTGCAGAAAGGCACTTACATGAGAAAGGAGAGTTTGTTAAGAGCTGAGTACAGTCACCAAAATGTGCTTACTACAGAAGTAGAATATATAAATATGTTTCTTCTCTGCTTTTACTTATAAAATGTTGAGCAGTGCTTAAGATCATGCATACATTTTCCCGTATGTTCTCTTCTGCATTTCATGGGGCTTTTTGTTTGTTTCACATAGTCTTCACGTGATATTATTTTGGTATGTAGTGCCAATGTAAACACGACTTTATTTTTTCTAATACTTAACTAGTTATCCCTGTACCAGCTATTGAATAATCCAAATTTCCACCACAAATATTTATCATCCTTGGGTTTGTTTTTAGGTTTTCTATTCTGCTTTTTTTTTTTTCTCTGCCTGACCATTATTATGTCTATATTATACTATCTTAATTTACGTAGCTTGTTAAAACACCAAGAATTCTTGATTATTTCAGAAAATATTTTGGAGTATGTTTTAGGTACCAAAAATAATTGTCATTATTTTATTATATTCACATTAACATAAAAATTGATTTGAAAATATTGTTAATTTTGCAATATTGAGCTTCCTATCTAGATATTTAGTATGCTTTGACTTCATTCCATTCTTCTGTATCATAGTGAAGTTTAAGATTTCTCTTCTTTGGTTTTTATGCATTTCCTGCTAATGTTCTTATATATTGAAATCATTTTAATATACTTATTTTATTAAAGGAATATAGTAAACTATTGATATCTAAAGATTATATCTAAAGATTTATTTGCATAATGCCCTCTAGTTAGAATTTCTACCCAAATTTTATTCTTTCTCAATTAACATATTGGAGCACAAAGTATTCAATCATATTATCTCTAATATTGATTCTTTAGCATTCCTTTTTTCTTACCTCTTAATTATTTTTACTCCCTTGCATTTGCTGGAATTTCAAGAACAGTATAAAGTAATACTGTTGAAAACTTACATAATTTTTTTTCTGATATCGATGGAAATACATCTATTGTAAGTATGGGAGATTTGTCTTATATTATAATAATATTATAATATTATATTATATTATAGTTGCTTTGAGAAATATGTTGTGAAGGTTCCTAAAGTCATGTCTGAGCTCAATGGAAACTAATATCATGGTTAGTTAATAATGTCTGTCTTGTATATGGAGGTAAACAAGAAACAAAAATGATACATATTTTTCACCCCTATTTTAGTGTTTAACATTAATTATACATTTTAGTAGAAAAATTGAAACTAGATGCATTAAAAGCTTTGAAATGTTCCAAATATTTCCCACTTTTAAAGTATATGCTAAAGAAATAGTTTTTGATGAGAAAACAGTACAAAAACTCTTTATGTTCAAGAAACCAGACCACAAACGTAACATTATCATTTTACACATTAATATCCAAAGGTGATGATCTCAGAGCAAATCTCCAACCAAGTGAACTGGCTCAGCCAGCGTCATGAGTCTCAGAGGGTCAAAGTACCCCATGGGGACAAGAGACATTATTCATGTCTAGATTTCACCTTAATCCTGACCATTGTGAAGGAAATGTTATCTATCAACTAGGATAAATTAGGATCAGGGAAGAATGTTGATGCATCCTCAGAAATAAAATATAAATGCAGGAGCTCTATTTATCATCTCATCAGAAAAGAAGTAAGATAAAAAGACACAGTTACCTGTTGTACAACAAAATGCTATTAAACTTAGTGGATTAATACATCACTCATTTTATTACCTGTCCGGGTTCTTTTGGTTGATAGTGTCAGCTTGGCAGTTCTTCTGGTGGCCTCAGTTACAGTCATGAAGGCGCATGAAGGCCCCAACTGATGCTGGAGTCACCTTGAGGTTCAGCTGAGATGCTGGAATGAGTGAATCTCTCTTCCTGTTCATGTAATCACAGTGCCTCTCCTTCCCACATAGCTTTTTACATGCGTCTCTACACATGGTCTCTCCAGCAGCGTAGATGGACTTTCATCATGGAGGGTTAGAGTTTCCAAAAGCAAGAGTTCTACGTGAGGGTGAAGCAGAAGCTGTCAGTCCTCTTAAAGTCAAGGAATGGAACTGGCAAAATGCCAGTGTCCACCATATTTGTTGGTAATTGCAAGCTACAGACTGTCCTTAGAGATCGGCTACCACAGTTGACCCGGCCCCCCAAGTATTAATAGTCTTCTTTCATAAAAAATGCACTCAGACCCAGGAACCCCAAAAGCCTTATCCTACTGTGTCATAAAGCTCACTCTTGAGGCTAAATATATTTACCTTTAAATGAGGTGAGGTGTGGATAACTTTCCTTGGGTATGTACATCTCCTCCTGATCCAAAGACCTGTGAACTAAAATTACAAGTTATTCTGTCCTCCACATACACAGCATAAAATTGTAAAACAGGTTCAGGAGAACTGAACAAATAACAACAGAAGAAGAGAGATGTCAAAATGGGAGACACAAAGCAGTCCCTAGCCATGCTAAAATCCAGCCAGGTATGGGTTGACAGTTGCCCCTGCTCCATTGATTAGCTCTGTTTCTATTCCCTGGTTCTCCTAAACTAAGCTTTGCCCACTGGACTCTTAACTATTCCATTTTTGAGGAAAAATGGTCCATTGTTTACATTTGATTAGCTCTCCTAGCCTGGTTCATGCTTGTAGGAAGTTGGAGAGTCAAAGGTCTCTTTGCATTTTGAATGATGTTTGTACTTCTCTTTTCAAGCTGTGTAACTTCTTTGAAGTCTTTGTAGACTTTCTGTATATCAAATTGTAATCCATTCCATTAGACCAAAGTCATACCACAAATCTCTTTGAGACAAACTTCCCTCTGCCTTGGGCTGAGGGTCAACGTGTTGAAGGATAATATTTTAAAAGACTTATAGGAGCCCTCTTATTTAGAAGAGTTGGTCTAAGAAGAATGCCTGTAAAATTCTTAGAAACCTTTGTGCCTAGCTGAGAGGATTTATGAGGCACCATCCTAAATCTTTCTGAGGTCTTACAAAAGAGCATTATGGCCACACCCTTGGGATTTAATCCTGAGACCATATTTTACTGACAGAGCCCTGGATCTGATCTTTTCTCTCGAGCCGTTCTTATTTTGAGACCTGTGTGAAACAGTTTTATCCTCAAACCCAGCAGGATCTTACATGGAAATGTATTCTCTGGATTCTATTAGAAACTTGTGTTTCTCATTAGTTCATCATTCTGTATCAGATGATAGATAGATAGATAGATAGCCTTATCGAAACTGATTGCACTTTCAAAATTCTGCTCAGAATTCTCCTTACCGAAATACTCAATTCCATTAGGTGTATTTTTCATTTTCCACACTATCATAAGAATCACTGTGGCTTAAATTTTCACCACTACAAAACACTGGTCACTTTTTTCCCTTAGAAACAATTAAAAGTGATGTGGGTAGATCAGCAGCCCTTACAGGATTACCTTAGAAGAGGTCATTGCACGTTCTTCATTCAAGGAGAGATTCACCTCAGATGTGGAAAAAGGGTTGCTTGTACTGGCAAAGGAGGGTCAAAATAATGTAAGGCTTCAAAATCCTCAGCTTCACTGGCAATTGCCCAGATGACACCAGAAGAAGTTTCAGGGGCTCCTTCCCAATCAAAACCTTAACTTTAACAATGGTCTCTGCAAGATTGTGACTATAATTTGTGGAATAATAAAGCGTCCTCTAGGATTAAAGTTTGTGTTTAGTTTTGAGGAGGTCAGTCCTGTGGTTGTTAGCAGACAATGGTTTCTTTGAGGGCAGTTATAGAAGCTTTTTGGATCCTTACCAAAGTATGAACAGATACTTAAAAGCCTAAGCTCATCATCTTATTTCTCCAAGTTTTTCAATGCAATTAGAAGTAACAGATTAAATGCATTATACTCCTTATGTTCATTTATGCCATCATTTTCACTATTGCAGCAACTTTTTGGTCACCCAAATATTCACTTTCTATAGGCAGTTGTTGCCTTATCATAGTGAAAGCCTCCATAATTTCACAGCCAAGTATTTGGACATGGGGTTTGGGTTGCTATTGGCCATCAGGGCCAAAAAGTTGGGAAGGAGAGATGGACATGTAGTGGCTAAGGACAAAGATAAGCTGGAAGCTGCTGGCATGTCTCACTCTGCCTCCAACAATGACATATTCCAAGTATAGTGTCCGCTGCTTCACTTACACATCCTAAATATTATGGTTTTCTTTTTTTTCTTTTCTTTTTTTGACAAATGTCAACCTAGAATCAGAGTTGGTGTTCTACGTAATTTAGTTTCAGATGAGCCAAGTTATTATGATTGGAAACAATCACGATGGAACCATAAAGAGAAGTAGCACTGGCTTAGCCAAGTTGACACATGTTTAGGCAATTTGACACAGACAAGACTGTAATACTTTTATGAGCTCAAGTTATTAGTATTTGTTAATGTTCATTGCCCTGTTTTCACATAATTATAAACAAAATTTATTTTAAGCAAAACAAACAGAAGTCCTCTATTGATATGTTCTGTGTATTGAAGAATTAGAAAATTTGAAGGAAAAAAAACCTGTTCACTATTCAGGTGACAGACTTGGAAAATGTAGAATCAGAGATTTGATAAATGAAGTTGGATCATGTAAGCACCATGTATGGGATGTAAAGCGAAGTAAGACAGGAGGATAAGAAGCTGTTGGGAATTGAGAATGGAGCCCTAAAACATGGTAATTGAAATTTAAACAAAGAGGTTCTGTGACAATGACCATATGAGTGTGTGGGGGGTGGGGGGGGTGCACACACTGGAATAGTGAATAAGAAACTTTGTTCCTTGGATCATTCTTGAATATGAGACTTTGCAGTGTGAGAGAGACTGAAATACAGAGTTTTGTACATAAGCTTATTATAGAATTTACTTCATGCCAATAACTTAGATCTTAAGCATTGCATTTTAGAAAAATAATTTTGTGTCATTTTCTAAAGTTTGCAATCCTATCAATTTAAAATGAAATGAAATTATTTCTGTGTATCTAAATGGGTACCTTTAAATGATTATACAAGTTATTTTAAAATGAGTGGTACAGGGTCTTCTTAGGAAAAGCACTAGACATTTGATGGAAGAGCTGAAGAGCACAAAAGAGACAATGATTGATTTTAACTAGTCACGCTTTTAACCTGTTAGAACTTGAAGTCCAGCAGACTCTGAGATAGTCAAAGATGATTTAAGAAATAACAGACACAGGAAAGCCACAGTGAAACAGATGCTGCAAAAGCATTGCAGTGAACAAATACATCTCAAAAAGAAAGCAATCATCCTTTACTCTTTGTAATATGTTGCAATCATCCACATGATTATAAACAAGTGATAGTACCAGAAAAATAAAAAGTGATTTTTGTTGCTTGCATCTGTCAGCTTTCCTTCCCATTAGTTTTTTTTTTTCCCAGATGCACATGTGAACTTTACATCAGGTCAGTGTTCAACTAAAGCAAGAGCTTCTTGTAAGAGTGATGCTTTGATTTGCCCTTTTAACACAACTCTTAAGGGACAATTACAGGGATTTTTCTGGGAAAGATGGAGCAAAGGGATTCAGGGAATATTAGAAAGTGAAGTCTTATCAGTAGAACAACACTTTTATGTAACTGAAGTTACATCAACAAGTATTACAGTCTTAGAACTATGTGTCTTTTCTATATTATTTGTTCTGTGCAGTTTTGTTTCAGTATATGGAAATAAATGGGAGAAAATAGGATATTGTATTAGTTCGCTAGGGCTGCCATAACAAAATACTACAAACTGGGTGGCTTAAAAACAGAAATTTGTTTTCTTTATAGTTCTGGAGGCTGGAAGTCCAAGATCAAGGTGCCAGGAAGCTTGATTTCTCCTGATGCCTCTCTCCTTAGCATGCAGGTGGTCCTCCCTCTTTACACTTGCACACTTGGTGTTTCTTCTTCCTCTCCTCCTCCTCCTTCTCCTCCTCCTCCCCCCTCCTCCTCCTCCTCTTCCTCCATAGATTTCATGATACATACTCTGTTTTTGATTCTCATATCAATAGCATAGGATTCATATTATTATTACTACTCTCAAATAACAAGATAAAGCTCAGAGAGATTTAGTGAATTGCCCTTTTTTATTCAGGAAGAAGGTGCCATGCCAGGATATGACCCTAGTTTTGCTGACTTTTCCACTCTCTACTAAAACTGCCTCTGGATTTTATTCAAGAAATGTTAATAAGCTGTGAATCAACGTCAGGAATTGGCAGATGGTGCCTAGCTATACACATTATTCAGCTTAATTATATTTAATTAGAATGATCAAAATGTGTGTGTAGGAATACAGATGTGTATTTAAAAACTCACTAGCTTTATTAATATGAGACTTGAATAGTCAACTATATTGTATCTTTCAAAATCTTAATTTCTTATAAATTCCTTTTAGAAGTTTTTTTTTAATTAGAAACTTGATTATAAAGCTAAACTTCTACAAATACGCACTGTGTACACAATTCTAGCTAGTGTTTATAGTGAAAGACAGACATAATGTCTTTTTAAAATTGAATTGTCAAAAGTAATTCCCTATCTTTAAAAAACATAAGCTACAATTTAGCACAAGAAATCTAAAGAGAATACAGATCACATTGGCCCAAATATTACATGGATTTTTAACATGTGATGTACACTATACACTAGGCATTGATTTATTTTAATTGTGAATATATTAAATGGAATCCCAGAAATCTATGCAGTCCCTTAACTAAAGCAATGAATTCCATGAAGTTCAGTTGAAAAATAAAAGAGGAAAAATTTTCAGTCATTCTTTAATATTGGAACCAGGTAGGCCTGCTGACTATTGACCTCCAGCCTTTATCACGTACTCAGATGTCCCATAAAGGCAGAGGCAACTAGACTCCATTCTCTGTGTTCTACCTGAAGTCCTCATTCTTGTTTTTCTTTCCTTTGTTTCATGTTATAAAAGCACCTCTCAAACTTACCCTTTCAGTTAAATTATTTGTTTTAAGTCTATCTGTTTTTGTCTGATTCTAAGCTTTTTCTGACTCTTTAGCTGAACCCATCATTGTCAGTGGGCACATCTCACTTCATCTCAGTACATGGCACATGTACTGAGCACATGTACTCATGTACATGTGCACATGTACTCAGCACATGGTACAAATTACTGTATTCTTAATTACATCCAGTGGTTGAGTAAGAGGAAACTGCTATTCTTAAGTGCCTATGTTTCACCAGGCACAAACTAGTTGATTTATATACATTTAACCCTTTTAACAACTTAATGAAGTAGAATATATTATTTATGATTTAACTATTATTTTCGGAAAGTTGAAATACGGAGATAATTTAAGAAGTTTGCTCAAGGCACATACATAGCAGAACTGAGAAAAAAGTCTATACATTAAAATGTTGGGAAAAGAGCATAGACATTGTAGAAATAATAGAGCTTAGTTGAAATATCAGCTCTGCCACTTACCATTGAAACCTTAGTTTTCTCATTTCTAAAATGAAAATATAAATTATATTTATCTTAGAGTATAGCAAGAATTAAATGGAAAAAAACAGGGAAGGTTCTTATTATTTGGAACAAGTTATGCTATCAATCATCATTGCTTATTTTTTTATGGTTGCACTATTATCCCACCATTCAACACTACTGAATTACTTGAAGAATAAATAAGGTTGCTTTAGGATAATAGCAGCTGATTAAATCTGAATTTCTCAACATGTCCTTCCAGATGAGCATGGTATGAACAAATAAAACAGAAGAAATATGAAATAAAAACACATGTTTCACCATTTAGCTACACTAGAAGGCAGAGATTTTTCACAAATGCAATTATTTATAAAGAAATAACAACCAGATTTCAATAATGCATTTTGTGGGTGCAGGGAATGAGGGAGAGGAGACTTAAGAGACTCTCAAAAGAGGAGAAAAGAGTGGAGGTCTTAGACAAAGCACAGATAAAGTCACCCACAGAATCTTAAAACCAAGGTCAAAATACTGAACACACATCTGGGAGTTGGTAGTTCACAACACTAGCTACGTAGAAGGGGGTTCAAAGAGACCTAGGCCAACAGTGACACTCTCAGAGAAGCATTGTTTTTTCTAGGAGAAAAGGAGCTATTTAGAGGTAAGTGGTGCTTCTCATAGAAATGGCAAGGATGGGCTAGAAGACAGAATGGAATACCCTGAAACAGGCAAAAGTCAGACCAACTGTATATGAAGCTCCTGTAGTAAGTAATCATAGAGAGAATGTAAATCAGATGATTAAAATTTCTCACAACAAAAGACCTTCAAAATGAAAGATGATAACTTTCCAAATCTTCAAACAAACATGAACAAATATTAAACAGGAATGGAATCAGCAATTCAAAACTTAAGAATGAATTTGCATTTTAAAAAACACAGCATGAAATACAAGATTTGATTGAACTCAAGAAGAAAAATTTATTAAACGTTAATCTCATCATTAAAATGAAAAATAAATTACAAAATGCCCAAGAGAGGTAGATTTGAATGATAATTTAGTAAGGGCCTTTGAAGAAAGATAGGAAAAAACAGCCAGTAGAATAAAAATTAGATCCTAAAAAGGATCAGATCAAAAGTGACTGAAATGAAAAACAGGAAAACAAAATCCAACATATATAATTGGATGATGTGCAGAAGAAAAAGAAAACAAAGAACCAGAATAATGCTTAAAATTAGAATACAAGAATAATGTTCTTACCAAAACATCCACATGGACTTGGGAAAATTGGCCTGGAACAATCCACTGCAAGACACAATTTAGTAAAATTATTGAGCCAAAAATCATAATATAGATGTGTATAAGTTACTTATAACATGTATAAGTTTCTATGTACCCAGCAACCACCTATATGGAGCAGAAGCTACAGAGGATGGGGGAAGAAAAGAAAATACTCTCATAATCAAATACCAAATACTTTAACATAAGATTCCCAGTGCAATATATGTCAAGCAGTGATCTTAAATTGCTAACTAAAAATGCTAGAGAAAGATCAACAATGCAATCCAAAAGAAAACACAATAAAATAATAAATAGTAGATAGCAGAAAATATAGATAACAGAAAAGTAGTAGATCATATTAATAAATGAAATCATGGTTTTTTGAACAGAGTTGACAAATCAGTAAATAATTTGATTAATAAAAAGAGACAACACAGATGTAGAAAATAAGAAATGACAAATGGAAAATATCCACACATAAGAAATTTTTAAAATCTTAATTTTCTACCTACTATTTAGTACATATCTATACAATAAATTTGAAGAACAACCTAGACAAACTAGATAATTCCCTAGCCAGATACAATTTACCAAAAAGAATCACAACAAAGATTGAAGCATTAAAGAGACCAATTTGCACATATATGGACACATGGAACGTTATCAAGAGAACATCCCATTTAAAAAGCACTAGTACTAGATGGTTTTACAAGGAAATTCAACATATTTTTGGAGAACAGATAGTATTTTTTTTTATACAGCAGGTTCTTATTAGTTATCTATTTTATACATATTGGTGTATATATGTCAATCACAATCGTCCAATTCATCCCACCGCCACCAACCCCACTTTCCCTGCTTCATGTACATATGTTTGTACTCTACATCTGTGTCTGTATTTCTGCCTTGCAAACCAGTTCATCTGTACCATTTTTCTAGATTCCACATATATGCATTAATATATGATATTTGTTTTTCTCTTTCTGACTTACTTCACTCTGTATGACAGTCTCTAGGTCCATCCATGTCTCTACAAATGACCCAATTTCATTCCTTTCTGGGCTGAGTAATATTCCATTGTATATATGTACCACATCTTCTTTATCCATTTGTCTGTCGATGGGCATTTGGGTTGTTTCCATGACCTGGCTATTGTAAATAGTGTTGCAATTAACATTAAGGTGCATGTGTCTTTTTGAATTATGGTTTTCTCTGGGTACATGCAAAGTAGTGGGATTGCTGGGTCATATGATAGTTCTATTTTTAGTTTTTTAAGGACACTCCATTCTGTTCTCCGTAGTAGCTGTATCAATTTTACATACCCACCAACAGTGCAAGAGGGTTCCCTTTTCTCCACACCCTCTCCAGCATTTGTTGTTTGTAGATTTTCTGATTATGCCCATTGTAATCAGTGTGAGGTGATACCTCATTGTAGTTTTGATTTGCATTTCTCTAATGATTAGTAATGTCAAACAGCTTTTCATGTGCCTCTTGGACATCTGTATGTCTTCTTTGGAGAAATGTCTATTTAAGTCTTCTACCCATTTTTTGATTGGGTTGTTTGTTTTTTTAATATTGAGCTGCATGAGCTGTTTATATATTTTGGAGATTTATCCTTTGTCCGTTGATTCATTTGCAAATATTTTCTCCCATTCTGAGGGTTGTCTGTTCATCTTGTTTATGGTTTCCTTTGCTGTGCAAAAGCTTTGAAGTTTCACTAGGTCCCATTTGTTTATTTTTGTTTTTATTTCCATTGCTTTAGGAGGTGGGTCAAAAAGGATCTTGCTGTGATTTATGTCAAAGAGTGTTCTTTCTATGTTTTCCTCTAAGAGTTTCATACTGTCTGGCCTTACATTTAGGTCTTTAATCCATTTTGAGTTTATTTTTGTGTATGGTATTAGGGAGTGTTCTAATTTCATTCTTTTACATGTAGCTGTCCAGTTTTCCCAGCACCACTTATTGAAGAGACTGTCTTTTCTCCATTGTATATCCTTGCCTCCTTTGTCCTCGATTAGTTGACCATTTGTGTGTAGGTTTATCTCTGGGCTCTCTATCCTGTTCTATTGATCTATATTTTTGTTTTTGTACCAGTACCATACTGTCTTGATTACTGTAGTTTTGTAGTATAGTCTGAAGTCAGGGAGCCTGATTCCTCTGTCTTCGTTTGTTTCCCTCAAGACTGCTTTGGCTATTCGGGGTCTTTTGTGTCTCCATACAAATTTTAAGATTTTTTTGTTCCAGTTTTGTAAAAAATTCCATTGGTAATTTGATAGGGATTGCATTAAATCTGTAGATTGCTTTGGATAGTATAGTCATTTTCACAGTATTGATTCTTCCAATCCTAGAACATGGTATATCTCTCCATCTGTTTATATCATATTTAATTTCCTTCATCAGTGTCTTATAGTTTTCTGCATACAGGTCTTTTGTCTCCCTAGGTAGGTTTATTCCTAGGTATTTTATTCTTTTTGTTGCACTGGTAAATGGGAGTGTTTCCTTAATTTCTCTCTCAGATTTTTTATCATTAGTGTATAGGAATGCAAGAGATTTCTGTGCATTAATTTTGTATTCTACAACTTTACCAAATTATTTGATTAGCTCTAGTAGTTTTCTGGTGGCATCTTTAGGATTGTCTATGTATAGTATTATGTCATCAGCAAACAGTGACAGTTTTACTTTTTCTTTTCCAATTTGTATTCCTTTTATTTCTTTTTCTTCTCTGACTGCCATGGCTAGGACTTCCAAAACTATGTTGAATAATGGTGGCACGAGTGGACATCCTTGTCTTGTTCCTGATCTTAGAGGAGGTGCTTTCAGTTTTTCACCATTGAGAATGATGTTTACTGTGGATTTGCCGTATATAGCCTTTATTATGTTGAGGTACGTTCCCTCTATGCCCACTTTCTGTAGAGTTTTTATCATAAATGGGTGTTGAATTTTATCAAAAGCTTTTTCTGCATCTATTGAGATGATCATATGGTTTGTCTCCTTCAGTTTGTTAATATGGTGTATCACATTGATTGATTTGTGTATATTGAAGAAACCTTGCATCCCTGGGATAAATCCCACTTGATCATGGTGTATTATCCTTTTATTGTGTTGTTGGAATCTGTTTGCTAGTATTTTGCTGAGGATTTTTGCATCTGTATTCATCAGTGATATTGGTCTGTAATTTTCTTTTTTTGTAGTAACTTTGTCTGGTTTTGGTATCAGGGTTATGGTAGCCTCATAGAATGAGTTTGGGAGTGTTCCTTTCTCTCCAACTTTTTGGAAGAGTTTGAGAAGAATGGGTGTTAGCTCGTCTCTAAATGTTTGATAGAATTCACCTGTGAAGCCATCTGGTCCTGGATATTTGTCTGTTGGAGGATTTTTAATTGCAGTTTCAATTTTATTACTTGTGATTGTTCTGTTCATATTTTATGTTTCTTCCTGGTTCAGTCTTGGAAGGTTATACCTTTCTAAGAATTTGTTCATTTCTTCCAGGTTGTCCATTTTATGGGCATAGAGGTGCTTATAGTAGTCTCTTATGATCCTTTGTATTTCTGTGGTGTCCATTGTAACTTCTCCTTTTTCATTTCTAATTTTATTGATTTGAGTCCTCTCCCTCTTTTTCTTTGTGAGTCTGGCTAAAGTTTTATGAATTTTGTTTATCTTCTCAAAGAACCAGCTTTTAGTTTTATTGATCTTTGCTACTGTTTTCTTTGTTTCTATTTCATTTATTTCTGCTCTGATCTTTATGATTTCTTTCCTTCTACTAACTTTGGGTTTTGTTTGTTCTTTCTGTAGTTCGTTTAGGTGTAAGGTTAGATTGTTTATTTGAGATATTTCTTGTTTCTTGAGGTAGGATTGTATTACTATAAACTTCCCTCTAAAACTGCTTTTGCTGTATCCCATAGGTTTTGGATTGGTCATGTTTTCATTGTCATTTGTCTGTAGGTAATTTTTGATTTCCTCTTTGAGTTCTTCAGTGATCTCTTGGTTATTTAGTAATGTATTGTTTAACCTCTGTGTGTGTGTGTTTTACGTTTTTTTCCCTGTAATTTATTTCTGATCTCATGGCGTTGTGGTCAGAAAAGATGCTTGATATGATTTCAATTTTCTTAAGTTTACCAATACTTGATTTGTGTCCCAAGATGTGATCTCTCCTGGAGAATGTTCCATGTGCACTTGAGAAGAAAGTGTAATCTGCTGTTTTCAGATGGAATGTCCTATAAATATCAATTAAATTTACCTGGTCCATTGTGTCACTTAAAGCTTGTGTTTCCTTCTTAATTTTCAGTCTGGATGATCTGTCCATTGTTGTAAGTGAGGTGTTAAATTTTCCCACTATTACTGTGTTACTGTCGGTTTCCTCTTTTATAGCTGTTAGCGTTTGCCTTATATATTGAGGTGCTCCTATGTTGGGTGCATATATATTTATAATTGTTATATCTTCTTCTGGGATTGATCCTTTGATCAATATGTAGCATCCTTCCTTGTCTCTTGTAACATTCTTTATTTTAAAGTCTATTTTGTCTGATATGAGTATTGCTACTCCAGCTTTCTTTTGATTTCCATTTACATGGAATATGTTTTTCAATCCCCTCACTTTCAGTCTGTATGTCCTAGGTCTGAAGTGGGTCTCTTGTAGAAGCATATACATAGGTCTTGTTTTTAATCTATTCAGTGAGCCTCTGTCTTTTGGTTGGAGCATTTAATCCATTCACATTTAAGGTAATTATCGATATGTATGTTCCTATTACCATTTTCTTAATTGTTTGGGGTTTGTTTTTGTTGGTTCTTTTCTTCTCTTGTGTTTCCCACTTAGAGAAGTTCCTTTAGCATTTGTTGTAGAGCTGGTTTGGTGGTGCTGAATTCTCTTAGCTTTTACTTGTCTGTAAAGCTTTTGATTTCTCTGTCAAATCTGAATGAGATCCTTGCTGGCTAGAGTAATCTTGGTTGTAGGTTCTTCCCTTTCATCACTTTAAATATATCGTGCCACTCCCTTCTGGCTTGTGGAGTTTCTGCTGAGAAATCAGCTTTTAACCTATGGAAGTTACCTTGTATGTTATTTGTCATTTTCCCTTGTTGCTTTTAATAATTTTTCTTTGTTTTTAATTTTTGTCAGTTTGGGTAATATGTGTCTCAACATGTTTCTCCTTGGGTTTATCCTGCCTGGACTCTCTGCACTTCCTGGACTTGGGTGGCTATTTCCTTTCCAATGTTAGGGAAGTTTTCGACTATAATCTCTTCAGATATTTTTTTGGGTCCTTTCTCTCTCTCTTCTCTTTCTGGGACCCCCTATAATGTGAATGTTGGTATGTTTAATGTTGTCCCTGAGGTCTCTTAGGCTGTCTTCCTTTCTTTTCATTCTTTTTTTCTTTATTCTGTTCCACAGCATTGAATTCCATCATTCCGTCTTCCAGGTCACTTTTCCGTTTTTCTGCCTCAGTTATTCTGCTATTGATTCCTTCTAGTGTATTTTTCATTTCCATTATTGTATTATTCATATCTGTTTGTTTGTTCTTTAATTATTCTAGGTGTTTGTTCTTTAATTCTTCTAGGTCTTTGTTAAACATTTCTTGCATCTTCTTGGTCTTTGCCTCCATTCTTTTTCCGAGGTCCTGGATCATCTTCACTATCATTATTTTGAATTCTTTTTTCTGGAAGGTTGCCTATCTCCACTTCATTTCATTGTTTTTCTGGGGTTTTATCTTGGTCCTTCATCCAGTACATAGTCCTCTACCTTTTCATTTTGTCTGTCATTCTGTGAATGTGGCTTGCATTCCACAGGCTGCAGGATTGTAGTTTTTCTTTGAGAACAGTTAATATTAATTCTACCTAACTTTAAAGCATAAAAAAAGAGAGAAAAATTTCAAATGTATTTTATGAACGAAGTATTAAATTGATAAATAAACCTGACAAAGATAGCATGAAAATAACAGGATGGATATCATTTATGCATATTGACACAGCACCTCAAAAATAAAATAGTAGCCAATAAATCAGATTAGAGATGGTATCTTGATGTGATACTAATAAAATATTGTATGTCAATTATACATCAATAAAAATAGATATCCAAAAAACAGTGCTTAGCTCATTGGGATGTTGGAAGGATTAAAAGTGTTTATGGGGCTTCCCTTGTGGCACAGTGGTTGAGAGTCCGCCTGCTGATGCAGGGGACACAGGTTCATGCCCCAGTCTGGGAAGATCCCACACGCCACGGAGTGGCTGGGTCCTTGAGCCATGGCCACTGAGCCTATGCGTCTAGAGCCTGTGCTCCGCAATGGGAGAGGCCACAACAGTGAGAGGCCCGCATACCGAAATAAATAAATAAATAAAATAAAAGTGTTTATGACTCTGAAGTGTTAGAAAAGTGCTTAGCTCAATAAATATTGACCATTACTGTTGAATAAACAAAACATTAAATGGGTATTTATGACACACACACACACACACACACAAAGAGATTATGCTAGGATTTGTGCTTATGACCATGATTTTGTCAGAAGAACCAGATTTACCTTCTGGCCTTAGACAGCAGAACTGTGTGTGAAAAGAAGAAAAATTAGTTTAGTTCCCTAAATGTCCCACTATACTACTTGGAGAGTATTCAGATCCCAGTACAAGGAGTGGTAATTCAAAGAGAACCAATGGTCTTGCCTATAGAGATGATAAAGATTATTATTTGGAAAAGACATTGTAGCTAGAATTGTAAATTAGAATATCCTGAGAGGTATTTTCATAGAGATCTTTGAAGATCTAAAAAAAATTCCCCTCAAATTTTTGGCTGAAAACTAATCCACACGTGTGATGGAAACTATGTGAGAAAGGGAAAAGAATCACTGGAGAGCAATATACTAAAATACTCTCGTAGTTTACAGAGAATAGATTTGTTTCCACCTTTCAGAATGAAAAGACCTCTGAATGTATAGGTAGTGAGGTGGAGTGCTCAGATCTATTATAAACACATTTCATTTGTTTAATAAACATAGAGGAAAACACTGAATATGATGAGAAAAATGTACTGAAAATTCAAATGGAATGCTGGAGATCAAAAATACAATAGCTGAGAAAGAAAAAAAAAACACACTGGATAGGTTAAACAGTAAATTTGAAACAACAGAAGAAAATACCAGTGAAGTTTTGAAATATTCAAAATGGAATAAGAGAGCAAAGGAATTAAAATCAGTAGGCAAACCTCAGTAAGCTGTAGGTCAATATCACATAGTCTAGCATACATTCAGTTCAAGCTGTTGAAGCCAGAAGTTGGGACAGAAAAAAAATTGAAGAAATAATGGCCAAAATGTTCCAAATGTGAAGAAAATTATACATGGATAGATTCAAACAGTTCAAGAAACCACAATAAATTTAGGGTAAAGAAAATCACATCAAAGCTCATAATAATTAAATAGCTGAAAATCAGAGATAAAGAGAAAATACTAAAGGCAGTTAGAAATGTGACACATATAGACTGCAGATAAACAAACAAATATGTGATAAACAAATCCTTTTCTTATAATAGAATGCTAACAAATATAGAATAGATTATGAATTGGAAAGCTACTGTTTTAGAATTAATGTAGTAAATTGTATTCTGGTAAAAATCATTGATGGGTACTAAAACCATAGAGTGGAGGGATTGATGTGGAATGGGATATTTATACAACCTCAGATAGCCCATCCCATAAATTCATTAATGACAGAAGGAAAAATTGTATCTAAGTGGTGAAGGAATCAGAAACTACTATAGCACGTCTTATGGTGTGTTGGACAGACTTTTAGATGGCTACCAATTATACTCTCCTCCTGGTAGTCATGCCTTGTCTAAACCCATTTCTTTGGGTGTGGGCAGAAACTGCTACTCAAATCAATAGAATACAGCAATGATTGTAGAATACCACTTATAAGAGAACATTAGATAAGGCTGTAACTCATCTTGGTAGTAAACTCTTTCACTTGCTGATTTTGATAAAAGAAGCTGCTGTATTATGAGCTGCACTACTGAGAGATCCATGGAAATATGGGAAGCCTCAGACAATTAGCCAGCAAGAAACTGAGGCCCTCAGTCCTGTGGCCTGCAAGCATCTGAATTCTCCTAATAACCAAGTGAGATTTGAAGGAGATCCTTTTACAGTTGATCATTGAAATGACATCACAGCCTCAATTGACATCTTGACTGTAGCAAAGATTCTGAAGCAGAGGACCCAGTTCAGTCTAGTCTTCAGACCCAGTGAAACTGTCATACAAGAAATGTGTGTACTTTAAGCTGCTAATTATGTGGCCCTATTGTTATACAACAGTGGATAATTAATACAACAAGCAATCAAAATTAACCTCATGAATAAGAGATAAATAAAAATTATATGCTACCAGACGTGAGACTCTGAAAAAGACACATCGTTTATGTAGTGTCCAAGCCCAAAATGCATAACTTGGATCTCTTCATAGCAGAACATCAGCAATACCCAAGTTGATGAATATTTTATAAAATTACTAGTTGTATTCTTTAATGGCACAAAAGAAAGAAAATATAAGAAACTGCTCTAGGTTGAAAGCAACTAAATAGACATAACAGCTAAATACGGTTTCTGATCCTAGACTGGATCTTATGTTAGAAAATAAATAACTATAAATCATATCTTTGTGGCAGTTGATGAAATTGGAATATTCAGTGTTAGAGTATGTAAGAGGTGTATTGATGTTAAATTTCTTAAATTTTTTACTATATCGTGTGTTATGTAATTAAATACTTTTGGTTTTAGGAAATGCATGCTGAAGTATTATAAGTTTATAAATCTACTGTATGATTTTATAAAGAAAGGATAATAAGGCAAATGTGGGAAAGTGTTAAAATTAATAATCTGCAGAAAATATTCAGTTATTTTTTACAATTTTTTGCAAATTTTCTCTTTTAAATTATTTTAAAATAAAATGGCAAAAATAATGATAAACAGGCATTCAGGTGTTTTTCGACACATTGTATTACACTGAGAAACCTAATAGAACTTAAGATTTCAAAGGACTTAACCAAGGGACTATCACACATTGAGCCCTATATATCTTTAGTTACAAATGCACAAACTATCAATGCCTTTTAGCTTCTACTAGCTTGCAGAAATCTTGACATGTAGAGTTAGTAAAAAATTCAATTTTTCTCTATTCCTAGTTTAGAGAGTATCCTAATGCATTTTATCAAAAGCTAATTAAAATTCCATGCCACTGTTAAAAGAACATGAACACGAATTTAGCAAAGGTAGATAAATCACTGGGACACTGGGAATTGACTGCAAAGGAAAAGAACTTGAATATTGCAGCAAAACTAGGCCATCTATTCACTTCAGCAGGAATCGATCACTTATAATTTATCTGCAGGGCTGCTTGAGAAAAGAGATGGAAAGCCACTGTATCATTATCATCACCATACAATTACTTATGTGTTAATTGGTAATAAAGCGTGGTGATATGTACTGAAAAGTAGAATGGGAGAAGGATCAGAATAGGATTTGGAAAGAGAAAAATTTTAGTTATAGGCAAGACACAAATAAACAATTTTCTCACTACAACTTGTGTCTCTCTGATCCCCAGACTTGAAAAAAATGCATTCGGATTTTACTAAATTACTGTTGCTTTCTCTAGTAGTTACAGTGACATTTAAAGTTTTGAAGCATATATACACTCTACATTATTTTTATCTGAAATTTTGAAAATGTTATTTAATGACATAGCAACTTCAAAATCAAAAGTTTTTAAAAATTGGTGGAAGGCTGATCATCAAAAAATCTACAAACAGTAAATGCTGGAGAGGGTGTGGAGAAAAGGGAACCCTCTTGCACTGTTGGTGGGAATGTAAATTGATACACCCACTATGGAGAACAGTATGGAGGTTCCTTAAAACTAAAAATAGAACTACCATATGACCCAGCAATCCCACTACTGGGCATACACCCTGAGAAAACCATAATTCAAAAAGAGTCATGAGGCTTCCCTGGTGGCACAGTGGTTGAGAGTCCGCCTGCCGATGCAGGGGACACGGGTTCGTGCCCCGGTCCAGGAAGATCCCACATGCCGCAGAGCAGCTGGGCCGGTGAGCCATGGCCGTTGAGCCTGTGCGTCCGGAGCCTGTGCTCCGCAACGGGAGAGGCCACAACAGTGAGAGGCCTGCGTACCGCAAAAAAAAAAAAAGAAAAAAAAGAGAGTCATGAACCACAATGTTCGTTGCAGCTCTGTTTACCATAGCCAGGACATGGAAGCAACCTAAGTGTCCACTGACAGATGAATGGATAAAGAAGATGTGGCACATATATACAATGGAATATTACTCAGCCATAAAAAGAAACGAAATTGAGTTATTTGTAGTGAGGTGGATGGACCTAGAGTCTGTCATACAGAGTGAAGTAATTCAGAAAGAGAAAAACAAGTACCATATGCTAACACATACATATGGAATCAAAAAAAAAATGGTTCTGAAGAACATAGGGGCAGGACAGGAATAAAGATGCAGACGTAGAGAATGGACTTGAGGGCACGGGGAGGGGGAAGGGTAAGCTGGGATGAAGTGAGAGAGTGGCATGGACATATATACACTACCAAATGTAAAATAGCTACTGAGAAGCAGCCATATAGCACAGGGAGATCAGCTCGGTGCTTTGTGACCACCTAGAGGGGAGGGAAAGGGAGGGTGGGAGGGAGATGCAAGAGGGAGGAGATATGGGAATATATGTATGTGAATAGCTGATTCACTTTGTTATAAAGCAGAAACTAACACATCATTGTAAAGCAATTATACTCCAATAAAGATGTTAAAAAAAAAACCCTTCAGGCTATATAATATCTTTTCTTTTTTTTTTAATATTACTGACTCTGGAGTTAGACATTAAGTGCAATCATATAATCCTATTTCTTCAATCAATAACAGAAGTTTTAGAAATTTGTTATAATTATGGAGTATTTGAACCTGTTTATCAAAGGACTGACAATTCAACCACAGTAGGAGCAATGATCTCTTGATATGTTTACTGTAGTCTAATACTGCTCAAAAATTAATCAACTCCTTTGAAAAAAAAATGGTGGCAGACTGGATGGCTCAAGAGATGTTAGTAGGTTATACACTATCTTTGATTTCTAGGTCACCACTTTAAATCCATTGTGCTTAATGACTATTGGCTGTTCAAAGTGAAATGAACTGGTGAGTTTAGCAGAGTTCAACAGTTCTCTAGTCACCCCTATGACTTAGCAAGCAAGTTAAGAGATTCAGGTTAGAAACATGGGTTTGAGATTTTGACTTTATAATTATCAATCACTTTTAACTTTATAATTATAAACAACTAACTGCCTTCTTTTAGCCTTAATTTCTTTACTTTTAAAATTTGCATATAAATGAGTATTTAATACATTGTCTATACTGAATTGTTTTATTAAATAAATATTTTATGTGACACAGAAACATTTATTGAAGGTCTACTAAGGGACAAATACTGTAGTTCACATTACTTCATTTAATTTCATGTAATGCTCATAACTTGCTGTGAGGTAGTTGTTCTTGTTCTTAATAAAAGGAAAAAAACACCTTGAAGACATTATGCAGCTTCTCTAAGACACATGGCTATTTTTTTTTTTAAAGTAAGTCCCAAAGCTGAAAGTCATTCATTTAATTATTAAGTCAGCAAGCATGACTGGCCCAACTTGCTTCTGTTCAAATATTCTCCAGAGCACTGGAGAGACAGTGGTAGACAAAATAGGCAAAGACCAGTCTCTTGGGAGCAAGACAGTCAATAAACATGTCAATAATAACATTTTAGATGCTAATAATATTATGAAGACTATAAATATTGAATACAGAGTGAGGGGGCATGTTTTGCATGAAATGATTCAGACAAAAATAAGAACATGACCTTTGACCAGAGACCTGAATAATGACAAGGAACCACATGGTACAAATCTGAACTAATAGTATAAGAGCTTTCCAAGCAGGGGGAAGTGTGAAGTTCTGCAACAGAAATGACTTTGATCATTTGAAGAAAAAGGGGGCTTGCATGCCTGGAGAGCAGTGAGCAGGAGAGTCCCTGTAATAAACAGTGTCAAAAAGGCATTGCCTTTGAGTGTGGGGATGAGAACTGAGTGTTAAACCCTTGGAATAATGACTGGGCAGAGAAGGTATGTTGACTGGTCCTCTCAGAAGCAGACACTGAGAAGGAATTAGGAGTACAAGTGACTTACTGTAAATCATTGCATGGGAAACATAAAAGAGGGAAGAAGCAGAGTTAAGCAGAGAAAGCCTCCAGACTGATGCAGATCTGATAGAGAATGGTAGAAGAAGCAGGATTGAGCAGGGAGAGCTTCAGACTATGAACTGGATCATGATGCAGATCTGATGAAGTGTTGGCCAATCCAATGGGGAACTCCCAAGCAAAAGTTGCCCGTGAGGGATTAATGTCATGCTCGGGCATTGGCTGGGCTGCCCCTGGGTGAGTGTAACCTCAGCTCAAATTGAGGAGGATCTTGAAGGCACTGTAGCTGGAGACTAATAACTGACTGCACTCCTTGCAGATGAATGTCAAGTTACTTCTTGAAGGGAGATTCGGACAGTGTGCCTCTGTAGCTGCCATAGGGGCGATATTCGGTATACTTCCGGCATACTGCCATTCTCTTTATTTGTTTATTTTATTGAAGTATAATTGATGTACAATATTCTGTTAGTTTCAGTTGTACAGCATAGTGATTCAATATTTTTATAGATTATACTCCATTTAAAGTTATTACAAAACAATGGCTGTGTTTCCCTGTGCTGTACTTGCTGCTTATCTATTTTATACATAGTAGTTTGTATCCCCTAATCCGATACCCCTATCTTGCCCCTCCCACCTTCCCTTTCCCCACTGGTGTCCACTAGTTTGTTTTCTACATTTGTGAGTCTGCTTCTGTTTTGTTATATACATCCATTTGTTTTGTTTTTTAGATTCCACAGATAAGTGATAACATACAGTATTTTGTCTTTGTCTGATTTATTTCACTAAGCATAATACTCTCTAGGTCCATCCATGTTGTTGCAAATGGCAGGATTTCATTCTTTTTTATGGCTGAGTAATATTCCATTGTACATATATACCACATCTTCTTTATCCATTCTTCTGTTGATGGGCACTTGGTGTGCTTCCATATCTTGGCTATTGTAAATACTGCTGCTATGAACATTGGGGTGCATGTATCTTTTCAAATTAGTGATTTGGGGGGTTTTTGGCAGGGGGATATATACCCAGGAGTAGGGTTGCTGGATCATATGATAGTTCTATTTTTAATTTTTGGAGGAACCTCCATATTGTTTCCCATAGTGGCTGCACCAATTTACATTCCCACCGACAGTGTACATGAGTTCCCTTTTTTCCACATCCTCCCCAACATTTCTTATTTATAGACTTTTTGATGATAGCTATTCTGACAGGTGTGAGCTGATATCTCATTGCGGTTTTGATTTGCATTTCTCTGATCATTAATGATGTTGAGCATCTTTTCATGTGTTTGTTAACCATCTGTATGTCTTTTTTGGGAAAATGTCCATTCCGGCCATCTGCCCATTTTTAAATCAAGTTATTTGTTTCTTTGATATTGAGTTGTATGAGCTGTTTATATGTTTGGGGCATTAACACTTTATCAGTCATATCATTTGCAAATATTTTCTCCCATTCAGTAGGTTGTCTTTTCATTTTATTATTGGTTTTCTTTGCTTTTAAGTGCAAAAGCTTTTAAGTTTAATTTAGGTCCCATTTGTTTATTTTTGCTCTCCTCTTTAAAATTCACTCCTCAGAAGTTTATTTGGAGTGCTCTTAAATGAAGTTCTTAGCCATGCTATTCCACTGGGATTTGGGAAATAAATCTTGCCAGAGTTGAAGCCGTCCTGAGACATCGTGATCTCTAACCGTCCTCAGCAGATCTCCAAGGAAGGAGTGTGCAAGAAGGCACTAGAGACCCAGCCTGGCAGCTACAACTGAGAACAGCACCTAGTCAGTTTGACCTTTGGAGGCTAATACTAATGCCAACAACATTTGAAAAGGAAAAATTCAATTTCACTTGAAAATTCTATTTTTAAATGTAGAGTTCAAAATATATTTTTATATCCATATAAGCTAAATGTCCCCAATTAGGGGACTTTGGAACCACTTTACTAAATGTTAGATAAACATTTTCATTATTTTACTTTCATAACATAATTATCAGATAGTGCTTCATGAAATATTACGTAAGTATTTTGAGACTGATCAATAGCAAACTACTAATTTGAGGGCATAAAAGAGTTAAACATATAGGAACTGGTATATGTTGAGACACTGTTAGTCTGACAGTGTCCATATGTCAGAAGTAACTTATTATTATTATAATTATTATTATCTGGCACTATGCTAAAAGATTTACTAATATTATCTCCTTGAATTTCCAAACAATCCTATAATATGTCATAATATTAATAATAATATGATGATGATTATAATAGTATATTAATATTGTTCAACACTCTACATTACTCATTTAACCCCCTAACAACTCTGTATAAATACTATTATTGTTGGAAGTCAAGAAGAGAGAAGGAGTTCTCTTTCCTATGTTTGTTATATAGCAAAAATAAGTCCATAAACCCTTTTTCCATCACTTAGTTACCTATATCCTTCCCACTCATTCCTTACATATACTTTTGGACTATATTTGTCACTTACTTTTAACTCATGAGGAGAAGTTAGGAGCATTAGACAGAAAGAGAAAAAAAACTACAATTAATTTAGTACTTGCCACTTCTGAAGTTTTTATTATTATCCTCATTTTACAGAAGAGGGTACTGTGACACAATGGGATTCGATTAGTGTCCCAGTAGCTAACTGTGTGTCTCCAAAGACCATGCTTTTAACCAGTATGTTATTTCTTACTTCTCAGATATACACATGAGGTTTCTCTTACTGTTCATTTTAATGTTATTGGTATAGGAAGTGGGATAGGAGCTGGTGGGTAGTTCACTGTGTGATTTTCCCTGATCTCTAAATTCAGGACACAGTGTTGATTTTTCTTTTCACTGTTGTTTATCTGGATCCATATTGGCAGTCATTGAAGTGCAAAGCCTCTGGGCTTTTAGACTGTCATGCTGGTCAGACTTTCAGTTCAGCTCTAAGGTCCTAGTCAATGTGCTAAGATTGACGTGTAAATTTTTATAATCCAGTTTAGCTCTATCCATACTCCTTTGCAGTCTTTTAATTATCCCCTCTTGTCTTTCTCCTGATTTTAAAAGACAGATGACTTGGCAAAGTTTCAGAGATTACCAGTCTCCAATAGTGGAGCTTAATTCACAATCCTAAAAATAGAAGAAAGAGAAAGATAATTGAGGAAACTGAAAGTAGCCTTGAGTTTCGAATAAAATGACCCTGATGTTTAATTTGATCTATGCCATTTATCTGCCACGTGACTTGTGATTTGGCCAAATCCCCTCCTTCTTCTCAAAAAAAAAAAAAAAGAAAAGGCTTTTTGTACAATATACTTGGCTGCTTTGAGGATTAAAAGAAATGATTTCTATAAAATGTCTAGCATATAGTAAGTGCTCATGAAATATAAGTACCCAGAATTTGGGTGGGGTGGAGATTGATAAATAATTCTCCTGTGGATGTTTTTAAATTTTAAAAAATGGTATATGATTCATTTTTCTCCTACTTTAATAGGCTGTCAGCCATGCTAGGAATGTTAAAATATGACAATAATAGGTAAATTGTAAAGAAAGAATGTTGGTTCTTTGTGGCTCTAGAACATGTAAGTTGTAAGCAAACCTGTAAATACATCCATTATTCTCTACTCAAACAGTTATTAGTTATCTATTCTCAGATCATGTGTTACAGATGGGTGAAATAAAACTGAGTACTACCCCCTCCAAAAAAAGCATTAAATGAGTGCCATTAAATACCATAATGGGGCTTCCCTGGTGGCACAGTGGTTGAGAGTCCGCCTGCTGATGCAGGGGACACGGGTTCATGCCCCGGTCCGGGAAGATCCCACATGCCGCGGAGCGGCTGGGCCCGTGAGCCATGGCCGCTGAGGCTGCGTGTCCGGAGCCTGTGCTCCGCAACGGGAGAGACCACAACAGTGAGAGGCCCGCATACCAAAAAAAAAAAAAAAAAAAAGAACCATAATGGTATATAGAAATCAAGAATAGAACTGAATTTCATTTCAGACTCTTTAACAAGTAGAGAAATCTTCAAATTCTGAAATTAGAATTTTAAAGGGAACATTTTTCCCACCTAGAACAAGTTAGACAATTTGTATATAAATGTTGTCGAGTCCTGAGAAAATAAACATTGTTAACCTATTAACGTTTCAAAGAAATTTAAGTAATAATGAATAAGATTGGAGATGTCCCCATTGCCAACCATCAAGCTTCAGGGTTGATAACTTTTATCCTCACCCTTTCTTGCACAAGTCATGTATCTTTCAACATGTTTAATGTTAAGAATATGCTAAGACTGATACTTGTAATATTAATGAGGCAATATTTTATTCTTTTGTAAAAGGAAATAACATTAAATAATATACTTTATCGAAAGTTCTCCAAACAACTAAGTGGACAAGTCATTACCATTAATGATGCCTTATGAAGAAACATGATTGCAGAAATATAGATTATTTTAAACTATAATACTTAATTTATCAGAAGGAAACTTAAGGCTCATGACAGATCAACACCCAGAATATCCATGGGTAAGTTAATTGCTCATTTGATGACAGGATTGATTAGGCAGAAAACAATTCTATGAAGCATAAAATTTGGGAAATGAACTGTTTAATTTAATGAGCAAAATTGCTGTATAGACTATTCATGACTGATGGTATTATTAGTTATACAAGTTCCAAGGTGAACATCAAGTCTTATCATTTATGATAACCACAGAATATTAGTATAGATCTTTCTTTGAAAGCCTTATGGAAGTACTGTCACACAAGTATCCTAGGAAGAAGACATGAAATATTAAAAATAACACTAATGAGATTAATATATAATCATTCTTCTGAAAGAGCATTTCAATCAATCTTCAGAATGGAGGAAAAAGTAATACCAAACTCATTATGCTTATGGAAAATTATGAGACAGGAACCCTAAGCAGCTTGTTCAAGGTCACAAAATAAAATAGTTTCTGACATACAAATAGAATCCAATCCATCAAAGCCCAGCCCAGAGACATGTCTACAAAGCTCCAGCCCATACGATACATAACTGTAACCTTTAACTACTGTCACTGTGTAAAACTACTCCTATCTCAAAGGAAATACTTTGTGCTATCATGTTTCATCACTAATATCTTTAAGTAGAACATAATGCATTCTGTTGAAACTGGAGGATATTTCCCTTTTTTCAGCTTAGTCAATCTTATCTTAAATAAGAGATGAATTATAATATTGCAATTTTGTATGTAGAAAAAATAGTTCCACTTTTTATATACCAATGATTGATTTTATCTTTTTGAAAATCCTAGTTGTATATTGCCAAAGTTTAATGTGGTATTAAACTCCAATATTTCTTAACATATCAGGTTTTTTTCTATTATTGTGGTTTTATTCCAACATCTGCTCATCTTCTGTTAATTTGAGTTAAACTCAGATTTTCCCTTTTGTCAAGTATTTCTAATTTTTTTGACTTTAGAAGATCTCAGGATGTTCATTGTTAAAATATAATAGTCATTATTTGCCCTTTCTTAGAAGGACAATAGTTAGGCCTCATGAAAAAATGTAACAGGAGACTACTTTTATATCTAATTCATAGATTTAAATACATTGATAAAGTTGTAGATAATATTCTTCTGTATCTCATTATACCACAAATAACAGTAAAGGACATAATTACTGTCTAAATCTCATATGGAGAGATGTACTGTCCCTTGTTTTCTATAGGACAGAGGGAGAATACACTGTGACTTACCTTGGAGCAGTCTCTGGGTTTTTTTCTGCTCTTCAACTAGGGATATTCCTGGTTACCAAATTCATCAAAGAATAGGTACTATTTCTTCAGTATTTGACCATTACACTATTTTTGTTCAGTATTATTTAAGAGCCATTCCCTTTAGTAACCCACTTATGCACATTCATACTGTACAGTTTGTTTAGAAATGTTTTGATCAAAAAGCCTTTTGATCAAAGAATAAATAAAGTTTGGGGAGGGTATGAAGCACAAAAAATACTGAACTATAAAATGTAGGTAAAAATGAAAAGAAATTGATCTCTCTTACCATTATGGCATGATCTGTGTTGGTACAATTACTTTGGAAAACTGTTTGTTAAAACCTACTAAACCTGGCATATACATATTCTATGTACATTACATATGTGCAGCAAAAAACATGTGCAAGAATGTTTATGGAAGAATTTTCTGTAATAGTTTCAAACTATAAACTACCCAAATGTCATTCCTTGGTAAAATGGATAATTATAATGTAATATATTCACATTTTCATTTGTTGGAATACTACACAACAATGACAAAACAAATTATTGCAACAAATAAAACAAATAAATCTAGCTAGCATAATTTTAAGTGAAAGAAACTAGATGTCAAAGTGAACGTTTGGTATAATTCCACTTAAATTTAATTCAAGATTAGTCAAAACTAATCTATGATGATAGAAATCAGAGAGTAGTTGGCATTGGGATGATCCATAGTAATATTTCTGGAATTCCACTCATGTTCTTTATCTTGACCTAAGTGAGAATTACATAGCTGTGGTCAGTTTGAAACACACTTACTTGATTTCTAAACTTTCTGTATATAGGTCATACTTCAATAAAGATATGGTCCCCTTTGAGATGCGGCAGTTCGACTTGGCCATTAATTTTGTTTGGGGTTTTTGTTTTTGTTTTTTCAGAGTGTGAGAAAGAAGGAACAAGATAAAAAATTTAGGTAAAATGAAATTCTCTGGTTGGTTATTTGGTTGCAGGAGATTTATAAAATGGTTTAGGGACTTACAATGCTGAATTTGAGTGTCACCTCACTCCTTACTCTGGAGTAAAACCTGTAAACAGCAACATCCTTCATTGGGGCAATAAAAATATACTGATGATGAGGGCTTCGTATCTGAGTACTTTTAAGTTCCGTGGTCAACCAAATGATATTAGATGGAGTCTAACATTAACACTAATAGAAAGGAAAGAGCAAATTCACATTGCATGATATATCTTTTATCTGATCTAGTTTTCACTGAGAGCTTTCTGAAGGCCAACACTTTGTTATTACCCATTGGTAACCACAGATGGTATACCAGCAATAATGGCTGCTTAAGAATACCAGGAAAATAAAAATGTTTGCTCACTGCAGAACACAAGAAAACAGACCTCCGCAGGTTAGGGCATATCAGCTGCTTTATTAAGGCCTAATTCTCCTTCCTCTGGTTTGTCTGTTCTCCTGTTCTTACTATCCCTGCTTTTCTACCTGTGGAGGTCCTGCTCTTTGATAACATAGGTCATGTTTTGTTTCCTTTCATTCACTATTCTTGGGTTGTGAATGAGCTCTAACTTTAGTTTGAAGTTTCCTCTTAACCCATAAAAATAATGGTCACAAAACCGTACTTAAAAGTTCTGACAAACATTCTAGCAAGTTAATTTTGTGGAATTTCTGTTGCCTTAGTTTTTGCATTTCCTTTTTCTTAGCATTTCCAGGAAGGGTTGAAAATACAGTGAGCCTTTTTTATTTTTTTGTAAAAACATATTAAAACTCTAAGTAACAGAAAATTCTGTATAATAAATATTTAAGTCAAAGTCAGCTGTATATCTGGACACTGAAAAGTTTTAAGTGACTTCATCCTGCAAAATCCATTTAACTAATCCATTGGCACTTTATTTCCATAGTGGGGCAGAAATGACCTCAATGAGAGCTTACTCCTCTTTTCAGTCTCTCAGTTCCCCTAGGACTCTATCAATAAAAATCAAATGATCAGGACTTCTCTTTAATCTGCTTTTTTTTTTTTTGTATAAATTTATTTATCTTTGGCTGCACTGGATCTTCGATGCTGCCCGCAGGCTTTCTCTAGTTGTGGCGAGTTGGGGTGCTACTCGTCATTGTGATGTGCGGGCTTCTCATTGCAGTGGCTTCTCTTGTTGTGGAGCACGGGCTTTAGGTGCACAGGCTTCAGTAGTGTGGCACATGGGCTCAGTATTTGTGGCTCATGAGCTCTAGAGTGCAGGCTCAGTAGTCGTGGTACATGGGTTTAGTTGCTCCACGGCATGTGGGATCTTCCCAGACCAGAGCTCAAACCTGTGTCCCCTGCATTGGCAGGTGGATTCTTAACCATTGTACCATGAGGGAAGTCCTTTCATCTTAATATTTGAGGAACCGTGATCTCCTTTCTCCCCAGTCCCAGCAATAGTGCTGTGTCTTTGACTGGTTTTCTTAACTTCTATATATAAGATAACAATTACCTGTCTAGCCTATTTCTGACCAAGCTGCATCATCATTCACACTGTCTTTCTCAAATTAGTGGGAGAGGAATTCAATATCTTTGTCTATAATTCCTTCCTGTATCTTTTTTCCTTCCTCTTGTATATGGGAAGACAGAAAGTCTCTTTTTATCTCTATTGCATCCTCCAGTGTCCTCCCTGTCCCTCAGCCGTCTGCTCCTTTCCTTAGTACTTCGCTGTAGAAAAGATGCCATATGATTTATTACAAAAGTACCATTAACTGATGTCACATCTTAATTTTTACTTGTGCACACAACACATATCATTATCTGATATTAAAAGCAACCAGTGGTAAATAAATTTTTCCTAAAACTTAGATATTTCACCATATAAATGAACAAGTTAGAATTATATTCAGAATGCATATAGTAATACCTCTGTTGTTATATTTAGCCCTAGTGGATATTAAAGTGGCTTGTTATTAGGGCAAATATTAATAAAAGAGGAAGACAAAATAACATTCTTATCTATTCAGTATGGAAAATGGTTGAACAGTATTTTCTCTTCTAAGGATGTTTTAGCTCATGGAATTATTACCTTTATTGAGATAAAAATGTATCATTCCTATTGTACATTCTATAAGAAATTTCTTTATAGAACTTACATTTTCTTGATATTAATTATATAAATTATATGCCAGACTATAATGTAAATACCATTCAGTGACTTACAAACTATTTCATTTCAATATCTTTGTAGTTTGGACTCTAACTATCACTAGCAGTCCACAATTAAAGACAAAATGTATTTTCAGATGGCAGTCATGCAAACAGGACTGCTGCTTTATTGAGAAAAAGTGTCAGTTTCATAGTTTTCAGGCATTATAATTTCAGCAGGAGCCCTTCAAGCATCACTGAGACCCAAATACCCATCTCTGTCTGTCCAGGACTCCAAATTAGGAGCTAGTGATGAGAGAAGCAGAGAGAATGGATTCAGGAGAGTGCACCACATCCAATTTCCAGGAAAAGCAGTAACAGTGGTACAACCTGCAGTTTTAGTCTCTCCTAGTGACAGTGGTTTCCTCAGTGGACTGGTTTTGTGACATGACTTTTGAGTTTCTGTACTTTTGTACATTTTCTGAGCTTGCCCATCAAACCATCTGTTGACTGATTTTTAAAATGTCCTTTCAGTAAATTCCTTCTTTACTTAAATCAAAAATAATATATCTTAATCACTTGCAAATTAAAGCACTTAGTGCAGTTGTTAACCACAGCCCTCATATATCTATGGATGATTAGACCAGAAAAGCTAAACCTGTAATGAATGCCTCAGAGCAGTAGAAAATAGTTATCCTGAAAGCCCAAAAGTTAATCAGGACAAGATTATAACTCTCAGCATCTGTGTGTTCACATTTACCTATATGGAAAGTATAATACTTGTAGATATTCCTACTAAAACATTTTCAAATCTATTTTGACAAGCTAGAAATATTCTCCTCCACCAGTAAAACCCATGAGGGTAAAGACAGAAAAAAGTATTGAGGTGAAGAAACAAACTCTATTATTTGTGACCTGAAATAAAATCTCATGTCGCTTGACATCTAGCCTAGTGTTTTCCTACCACAGTGCACTGCCTCCCAGCTATTTTAGAGGAGAAAAGTGTTTTACTTAAATTACTGGTCTGGTGAATACTTTGGGAAGTGATCTCTGATCTCTTTCTGAAATCATGGGTATTTCTAAATCTTCAGGGAGAAGACTTGAAGTACTGAGGACTGTCTTAGAGAACAGACTTTATATCTGTGTAAAAGCTGCCCCAGTGAAGAGAATGTAAAAATTAAAGGAATCAGAGGAGGGAGGACAACTACAAAAGGTAGGTCCACATTGTCCATGAATTGTTAATGTTTTTAACGTGAGGTGCGTTATTTATGGGTTTTGACAGGGTTTGGATTTTTTTAAACTCTGTACATATTTCTGTACTTGAGAAGCTAATAGTTTTGAAAAAAAAAACTTTCATTTTAGCCACCAATACTACTTAAACATTACTTAAACACAGTGTTTAAAAATTGAATAACTAATATTTAAGACCCTAATGATCATGTATAGAAAAGTGAAATAAAATTATATCAGTAAATCCACACCTTAAATTTGGGGGACTAATTAAATAATATATGTAAACTTTTCTTAACCAACACCATATGCTTCTACAGTAATTTAAATTATAGAACTGAATAGCTAGACGATTCCTTGAAAAGCAGTGTTGTCTTTCTAAGAAGTTTACTAAATAATTAGTCTATTATTTCTTAAGAAACAGCAGTAACCCAAAACAAGCACTTAAAATAATTTGCCTGTTAATTTCCACCATTTTCCAGAATGCTCAGAAATCAATAAAGGATTTTTAAAATGTGACTTTTTCAGGGTTGTGGAAAGAAAATATATTTATTGGAATATATAAATTCAGAATGAGTTAGTCATCTTAGAAAGAAGTAGATCCAAACAAATAAGGCTGACACTTCCCACCAAAAGCAAGGCTCATTCAGACAACAGTTTATAAAGGTGCCCAGAAGAGTGTGTCTGAACATGCATTTGGTTCCATAACTCAACTCACAGTGTAACATTACTTGAAGGTGATTTTCTGATAAATAGATGAACAAGAGATACCTTATGTATGATTTCATAATGTATTATGGGTGTAAGTATATGTTTTGCTAGAATTATTTTTACTAAGCAGAACATTCTATTCCTTGAACTTGTTGGAAATTGAATCTATGGCTTTATTTGATAGGAAACCCTGAAAAAACATTTTTTATTCCTTTATGTCTGCTGTTTGGAGAAATCATGTTAGTAATACATAAGGAGCAGATAGTATGTTATGTTAACAGAGGGCACTTGCAATTTTCTGTTTTATTTTCTTTTTACATGAACATCTGGGTGTTTCCTTTTTCAAGCTTTGCCTTCTGTAGGGAGTGAGAATGGGACTGTCTTAGAATCCTGGTGCTAAGGAACAAGACTAAATGTGGTAGTTACAATTTGAAGAAGAAAGATTTGTAATGTGTACCATAAAGTGAGTGTGTGAGCAATCAGACATTTTGTTGCAATGTCAAACAGTGATTTTTATCAAGAAATAATTTGATTTGGTCTCCGTTTACCTTTATATTTCCCTGTCTAGACATCACACACACAAACACACACACACACACACACACACACACACACACACACACACAAATGCTACAGCATATAAAATTATATTCAGTTCCTCTAACATCTCATTTTTCTATTACTTCCAGGCGTTCAGGCATGTTATTTCCTGTGTTCATTTTTATGACTTATTCCATCTGGCTACTTACTATTCATACTTCAGGCCTCACTTAGAAGTCATTTGCACTAGGAAGCTTCCATAACTGCCGAGATTTTTCCATCCCCCATCTCAGTGGTTTAGTTAAATGCCTCTTCTATATGCCCCTATTCCCTGTATTATCTGTATCAGGTCCATTTATTGACAACATTAAACTTGCCTGTGTACTTACCTGTATCTTTGTCTAAATTATAATTGCTCAGGAACTGTGTAGGTCATGTTTGCCTTATATTTAGAGTATCTAGCATGGTGTTTGGCACATAGAACATTCTCAGTAAATTACTGCTAAGCACATTTTTTAAAGTGGTCCTGGGAAAGAAGCCCTGTGTATGAGACTTCTCCTGGATGTTTCCAAGTTACCTTCAAAACACCAATTAAGATAGAATCAAGAAAGGACCTTCAGGATGGCAGAGGACTAAGACATGGAGATCAGCTTCCTCCCCACAAATACATCAAAAATACATCAACTTGTGGAACAGTCTTCAGAACACCTACTGAACACTGGCTGAAGACCTCAGACTTCCCAAAAGGCAAGAAAATACCCACGTACCTGGGTAGGGCAAAAGAAAAACAGAGGCAAAAGAATAGGGATGGGACCTGCACCTCGAGGAGGGAGCTGTGAAGAAGGAAAAGTTTCCACACACTAGGAAGCCCCTTCACTGGTGGAGGTGGGGGGTGGGCGGGGGGAGAAGCTTCGGAGCCACGGAGGAAAGCACAGCAACAGGGGTGCAGAGGGCAAAGCAGAGAGATTCCTACACAGAGGATTGGTGCCGACCAGCACTCACTACACTGAGAGGCTTGTCTGCTCAGCTGCCGGGGCAGGTGGGGGCTGGGAGCTGAGGCTCAGACTTCAGAGGTCAGATACCAGGGAGAGGACTGGGGTTGGCTGCTTGAACACAGCCTGAAGGGAACTAGTGTGCCACAGCTAGCTGGGAGGGAGTCCGGGAAAAAGTCTGGAACTGCCTAAGAGGCAAGAGACCATTGTTTCAGGGTGTGCAAGGAGAGGGGATTCAAAGCACCGCCTAAACGAGCTCCAGAGATGGGCACGTTTTGCAGCTATCAGCGTGGACACCAGAGATGGGCATGAAATGCTAAGACTGCTGCTGCAGCCACCAAGAAGCCTGTGTGCAATAACAGGTCACTAACCACACCTCCCCTCCCAGGAGCCTGTGCAGCCCACCACAGCCAGGGTCATGTGATCCTGAGAAAACTTCCTCAGGAGAACACACGGCACACTTCAGGCTGTTGCAACATCATGCCAGCCTCTGCCACTGCAGGCTCTCCCCACATTCCGTACCCCTCCCTCCCCCCAGCCTGAGTGAGCCAGAGCCCCTTACTCAGCTGCTACTTTAACCCCATCCTATCTGGGCGGGGAACAGATGCCCTCAGGCGACCTACACACAGAGGCAGGGCCAATCCAAAGCTGAACCCCAGGAGCTGTGCAAACAAAGAAGAGAAAGGGAAATTTCTCCCAGCAGCCTCAGAAGCAGCGGATTAAAGCTCCACAATCAACTTGATGTACCCTGCATCTGTGGAATACCTGAACAGACAAAGAATCATCCCAAAATTGAGGCGGTAGACTTTGGGAGAAACTGTAGACTTGATGTTTGCTTTCTGCATCTCATTTGTTTCTAGTTTTATGTTTATCGTAGTTTAATATTTACAGCTTACTATCATTGGTAGATTTATTTATTGATTTGGTTGCTTCTTTTTCATATATTTTTTTCGTTCCTTTTTCTCATTTGTGAGTGTGTATGTGTATGCCTCTTTGTGTGCTTTTGTCTGTATAGCTTTGCTTTTACCATTTGTCCTAGGGTCCTGTAGGTACGATTTTTTGTTTGTTCTTTTGTGTTTTTTTTGTTTTGTTTTTTGCGGTACACGGGCCTCTCACTGTTGTGGCCTCTCCTGTTGTGGCACACAGGCTCTGGACGCGCAGGCTCAGCGGCCATGGCTCACGGGCCCAGCCGCTCCGTGGCACGTGGGATCTTCCCGGACCGGGGCACGAACCTGTGTCCCCTGCACTGGCAGGTGGACTCTCAACCACTGCGCCACCAGGGAAGCCCCGTTTCTTTGTTTTTAGTATAGTTTTAGTGCTTGTTATAATTGGTGGATTTGTTTTTTGGTTTGGTTCCTCTCCTCTTTCTTTCCTTCTTTTTTTATTTTCATTTTTCATTTTTAATATTTTTTAATTTTTTATTTAAATAACTTTATTATTTTTTTTCTTCTTCTTCCCTTTTCTTCTGAGCCATGAGACTGACAGGGTCTTGGTGCTCTGGCCGGGTGTCAGGCCTATGCCACTCAGGTGGGAGAGCTGAGTTCAGGACATTGGTCCACCAGAGACCTCCCAGCTCCATGTAACAACAAACAGTGAAAGCTCTCCCAGAGGTCTCCATCTCAATGCTAAGACCCACCTCCACTCAACCACCAGCAAGCTACAGTGCTGGACACCCTATATCAAACAACTAGCAAGACAGGAACACAACACCACCCCATTAGCAGAGAGGCTGCCTAAAATCATACTAAGTTGACAGACACCCCAAAACACACCACCGGACACGGTCCTGCCCACCAGAAAGAAAACATCCAGCCTCATTCACCAGAACACAGGAACCAGTCCCCTCCACCAGGAAGCCTACACAGCCCACTGAACCAACATTACCACTGGGGGCAGACACCAAACACAATAGGAGCTACAAACCTGCAGCCTGAGAAAAGGAGACCCCAAATGCAGTAACTTACACAAAATGAGAAGACAGAGAAATACAGAGCAGATGAAGGAGCAAGGTAAAAACCCAAGAAAAAACAAATGAAGAGGATATAGGCAGCCTACCTGAAAAAGAATTCAGACTAATGATAGTAAAGATGATCCAAAATCTTGGAAATAGAATGGAGAAAATACAAGAAAAGTTTTACAAGGACCTAGCAGAACTAAAGAGCAAACAAACAATGATGAACAACACAATAAGTGAAATTTAAAATTCTCTAGAAGGAATCAGTAGCAGAATAACTGAGGCAGAAGAACAGATAAGTGACCTGGAAGATAAAAGAGTGGAAATAACTACCACAGAGGAGAATAAAGAAAAAAGAATGAAAATAATTGAGGACAGTCTCAGAGACCTCTGAGACAATATTAAACTCACCAACATTTGAATTATAGGGGTCCCAGAAGAAGAAGAGGAAAAGAAAGGGACTGAGAAAATATTTTAAGAGATTATAGTTGAAAACTTCCCTAATATGGGAGTCAGTGAAGTCCAGGAAGCACAGAGAGTCCCATACAGGATAAATCCAAGGAGAAACACACTAAGACACATATTAATCAAACTATCAAAAATTAAATACAAAGAAAAAATATTAAATGCAGCAAGGGAAAAGCAACAAATAACATACAAGGGAATCCCCATAAGGTTAACAGCTGATTTCTCAGCAGAAACTGTATAAGCCAGGAGGGTGTGGCAGGACATATTTAAAGTGATGAAAGGGAAGAACCTACAACCAAGATTACTCTACCCAGCAAGGATCGCATTCAGATTCAACATAGAAATTAAAACCTTACAGACAAGAGAAAGCTAAGAGAATTCAGCACCACCAAACCAACTTTACAACAAATGCTAAAGGAACTTCTCTAGGCAGGACACACGAGAGAAGAAAAGATCTACAATAACAAACTGAAAACAATTAAGAAAATGATAATAGGAAAATACATATCGATAATTACCTTAAATGTAAATGTATTAAATGCTCCAATGAAAAGCCACAGACTAGCTGAATGGATACAAAAACAAGACCCATATATGTGTTGTCTAGAAGTGACCCACTTCAGACTTAGGGACACATACAGACTGAAAGTGAGGGGATGGAAAAAGATTCCATGCAAATGGAAATTTAAAAAAAGCTGGAGTAGCAATTCTCGTATCAGACAAAATAGACTTTAAAATAAAGACTATTACAAGAGACAAAGAAGGACACTACATAATGACCAAGGGATCAATCAAAGAAGAAGATATAACAATTGTAAATATTTATGCACCCAACATAGGGGCACCTCAATACATAGGCAAATGCTAACAGCCATAAAAGGGGAAATCAACACTAACACAATCATAGGGGACTTTAACACCCCACTTTCACCATTGAACAGATCATCCAAAATGAAAATAAATAAGGAAACACAAGCTTTAAATGACACGTTAAACAAGGTGGACTTAATTGATATTTATAGGGCATTCCATCAAAAAACAACAGAATACACTTTCTTCTCAAGTGTTCATGGAACATTCTCCATGATACATCATATCTTGAGTCACAAATGAAGCCTTGGTAAATTTAACAAAATTGAAATCGTTTCAAGTTTCATTTCTGACCACAATGCTATGAGACTAGATATCAATCACAGGAAAAAAAACTGTAAAAAATACAAACACATGGAGGCTAAACAATATACTACCAAATGACCAAGAGATCACTGAAGAAATCAAAGAGGAAATCAAAAAATACCTAGAAACGAATGACAATGAAAACAAGACCACCCAAAATGTATGGGATGCAGTAAAAGCAGTTCTAAGAGGGAGGTTTATAGCACTACAATCCTGTCTCAAGATACAAGAAAAATTGCAAATTAACAACCTAACTTTACATCTAAAGCAATTAGAGAAAGAAGAATTAAAAAAAAAAGAAAATTAGCAGAAGGAATGAAATCATAAAGATCAGATCAGAAATAAATGAAAAAAAAATGAAGGAAACAATAGCAAAGATCAATAAAACTAAAAGCTGGTTCTTTGAAAAGATAAACAAAATTTATAAACCATTAGTCAGACTCATCAAGAAAATAAGGGAGAAGACTCAAATCAACAAAATTAGAAATGAAAATTGAGAAGTAAAAACTGACATTGCAGAAATACAAAGGATCATGAGAGATTACTACAAGCAACTATAGGCCAATAAAATGGACAACCTGGAAGGAATAGACAAATTCTTAGAAAAACACAACCTCCTGGACTGAACCAGGAAGAACAGAAAATATAAACACACCAATCACAAGCCCTGAAATTGAAACTGTGATTAAAAATCTTCCAACAAACAAAAGCCCAGGACCAGATGGCTTCACAGGCGAATTCTATCAAACATTTAGAGAAGAGCTAACACCTATCCTTCTCAAACTCTTCCAAAATATAGCAGAGGGAGGAACACTCCCAAACCCTTTCTACAAGGCCACCATCACCCTGATACCAAAGCCAGACAAAGATGTCACAAATAAAGAAAACTACAGGCCAATATCACTGATGAATATAGATGCAAAAATTCTCAGCAAGATACTAGCAAACAGAATCCAGCAGCACACTAAAAGGATCATACACCATTATCAAGTGGGGTTTACCCCAGGGATGCAAAGATTCTTCAATATATGCAAATCAATCAATGTGATACCATGTTAACAAATTGAAGGAGAAAAACCATATGATTATCTCAATAGATGCAGAAAAACTTTTGACAAAATTCAATACCCATTTATGATAAAAACCCTCCAGAAAGTAGGCCTAGAGGGATCTTACTTCAACATAATAAAGGCCATATATGACAAGCCCACAGCCAACATCGTTCTCAGTGGTGCAAAAGAAACCACTTCTGCTAAGATCAGGAATGAGACAAGGTTGCCCACTCCCACCACTATTATTCAACATGGTTTTGGACATCTTAGCCTCAGCAATCAGGGACGAAAAAGAAATAAAAGGAATCCAAATCAGAAAGGAAGCAAAACTGTCATTGTTTGCAGATGACATGCTACTATACATAGAAAATCCTAAAGATACTACCAGAAAACTACTAGAGCTAATCAATGAATTTGGTAAAGTAGCAGGGTACAAAATTAATGCACAGAAATTTCTTGCATTCCTATACACTAATGATAAAAAATCTGAAAGAGAAATTAAGGAAACATTCCCATTTACCATTGCAGCAAAAAGAATAAAATATCTAGGAATAAACCTATCTAAGGAGACAAAAGACTCATATGCAGGAAACTATAAGACCCTGATGAAAGAAATTAAAGATGATACCAACAGATGGAGAGATATACCATGTTCTTGGACTGGAAGAATCAGCATTGTGAAAGTGACTATACTACCCAAAGCATCTACAGATTCAGTGCAATCCCTATCAAACTACCAATGGCTTTTTCACAGAAGTAGAACACAAAATTTCATAATTTGTATGGAAACACAGAAGACCCCAAATAGCAAAAGCAATCTTGAGAAAGAAAAACACAGCTGGAGATATCAGGCTCCCGAACCTCATACTATAACCAAGCTACAGTAATCAAGACAGTATGATACTGGCACAGAAACAGAAATATAGTTCAATGGAACAGGATAGGAAGCCCACAGATAAATCCACACACATTTGGTCACCTTATCTTTGATAAAGGAGGCAAGAATATACAATGGAGAAAAGACAGCCTTTTCAATAAGTAATGCTGGGAAAACCAGACATCTACATGTAAAAGAATGAAATTAGAACAGTCCCTATCACCATACACAAAAAGAAACTCCAAATGGATTAAAGACCTAAATATAAGGCCAGACACTCTAAAACTCTTAGAGGAATACATAGGCAGAACACTCTATGACATAAATCACAGCAAGATCCTTTTTGACCCACCTCCTAGAGAAATGGAAATAAAAACAAAAACAAATGAGACCTAATGAAACTTAAAAGCTTTTGCACAGCACAGGAAACCATAAACAAGACGAAAAGACAACCCTCAGAATTGGAGAAAATATTTGCAAAGGAAGCAACTGACAAAGGATTAATCTCCAAAATATACATGCAGCTCATACAGCTCAGTATCAAAAAAGCAAACAACCCAATCCAAAAATGGGCAGAAGACCCAAATAGACATTTCTCCAAAGAATATATACAGATTGCCAACAACCACATGAAAGAATGCTCAACATCACTAATCAGAATTAGAATCACTAATTACAGAAATGCAAATCAAAACGACAATGACGTATCACCTGACACCGGTCAGAATGGTCATCGTCAAAAAATCTACAAACAATAAATGCTGGAGAGGGTGTGGAGGAAAGGGAACCCTCTTGCACTTTTGGTGGAAATGTAAATTGATATAGCCACTATGGAGAACAGTATGGAGGGTCCTTAAAAAACTAAAAATAGAACTACCATACGACCCAGCAATCCCCACTACTGGGCATATACCTTGAGAAAACCATAATTCAAAAAGAGTCATGTACCACAATGTTCAATTCAGCACTATTTACAATAGCCTGGACATCGAAGCAACCTATGAGTCCATCGACACATGAATGGATAAAGAAGATGTGGCACATATATACAATGGAATATTACTCAACCATAAAAAGAAATGAAATTGAGTTATTTGTAGTGAGGTGAATGGACCTAGAGACTGCCATACAGAATGAAGTATGTCAGAAAGAGAAAAACAAATACCGTATGCTAACACATATATATGGAATCTAAAACAAACAAACAAAAAATGGTTCTGAAGTACCTAGGGGCAGGACAGGAATAAAGTCGCAGACATAGAGAATGGACTTGACATGAGGAGGGGGAAGGGTAAGCTGAGAGGAAGTGAGAGATGGCATGGACATATATACAGTCAAATGTAAAATGGATAGCTAATTGGAAGCACCTGCGTAGCACAGGGAGCTCAGCTTGGTGCTTTGTGTCCACCTAGAGGGGTGGGGTAGGGAGGGTGGGAGGGAGACCCAAGAGGGAGGAGATACGGGGATATATGTATATGTGTAGTTGATTCACTTTGTTACACAGCAGAAAATAACACATCATTGTAAAGCATTTATACTCTTAAAGATGTTAAAAAATAATAAAATTGATTCTAAAAAAGATAATAATTTTTAAAAATTAAGTGGTCCTTATATCCACAGACAAAAACAGATCATAGTGAATGACAGACATTTTCTGAAATGTCACACCTGAACCAGGGAAATTGGAAGAAACAATGTTTAGTTCTGAGTTTTGAGAAGAGTATCCTTAGGATAAGTCTGAGCAGTGGACAAGTTATTAATTCAGAGGGTTGAGAAGATTATATTTTTGCTGTGTGTTCATGCAGTGTTACTGATTGGAAAACTAAAATTATCATGGATCTCAGCCCTGAGATTCCAAATTCCCTGTAACCTGAAGACATATCTCAGATTTAAGAAGGAAAATGTTAATAAAACAGCATTAGTTGAGTATCATGTTATTCAATGAGGTGAGCATTGACTCACCTAATTTAATGACCTCACTCCAACCAGGAAGAGAAGGCTCAGTGAAGAACAGAAACTCACCAAAAGCCTCAGAGCTCCACAATTCAAACTAAGTTCTTCTAAATCAATAATATTGACGTCATGTTGTTCCCAAGGCAACAACATAATATGCTGAATTTGTCATGGTGGACCATATATTATAGAGAGATAATTATTAGACTCTTAAGTTATTTTCATTGAGTATTTCTGTTCTTTCTCATGTGTCCCTAACACTTGACCAACTGTTATCTTCAACTCTTTCCCCCCAAACTTCCAACAACACTGATACCTGTTTAGGTATTTATGACATGTAATGAAGCTTGAGCAACATTACCAAGCATTTGCCCTGAAAAGAAAGTCTGTCCCTGTTGTTTCTTCTTCACTTGTAAAATCTCTTATCAGGGTCTTACATGTAAAATCTAGTCTCTGGTTTTAAACTACTATTAATATTTTCGTAAGTGATCAGTGCCAGTGTGGCCTTATGAAAAAATAAACAGACACTTTTAAATAAAGCTATGTTACAAGAGAACACTTCCTCTATCATTTTTTTTTACCTCCTTGTGTTCTTCTCAATGCTACTTTTGTATCAAACCCTAATAGAATCAAGTTATTTCTCACTTTCTTTCCCTTTTGTCTTTCATTCTTTGTCTCTAGCAAATGTAGACTATGACTGAGCTGACACCCGTGCCTTATTCTTTTTTCAAAAAAGTCTCAGACCATCACGATCACAGTTGTCACATATTTTTTAAGTTATCAATATTAATTTAAACAAACAATTGAAGATATATTTCTCTGATACTAGAACATAGTTATTTCACTTAATCAAAATCTTCAAAATTCTCTAAGGCATAGGAATGAAAGTGTGATACAGCTGTCTTGATTCTCAGATACTTAAGCTACAATCTGGGCAAATTAAAATCTTAATAAATAATTTAACTGACTGAACTTGTATTCTCCTAGCCAGCTTTGTATGTTGTGATGCTTGTGACAGTTTGAAAACTCATGGATCTTACCCACCAATGGAAGTGCTTCTTTTAAAAAATAGATTTTCACAGAAAACTAAAAACATTCTTCATGGCAATTGTTTAGTAACTTTAATGAAGATTGAGGCTTTATGGAAAAGTATCATATACAATTAATTTATGTCTTTAAATATGAAGCATGTCTCCTTTAAACAGCACATTAAAAAAAAAATCTGTTCTCCCAATCTGTGCATTTTAATTGCAGAGTTTAAATCACTCATATTTCTTGTAATTTCTGAAAAGAGAAGACTTAGTTCTGCCATTTTACTATTATTTTTCTATATATCTTAATGTCCTTTTCCTTATTTCCTCCATTGCTGCCTTATTTTTTGACAAATAGATTTTAATCTACTATTTTAATCCCCTTGCTATTTATTTTATTATATATTTTCAAGAATTGTTTTCTTAGTGATTTCCCTAGGGAATACAATTACCATCTTAATTTACAATTATCTAGTTAAAATTAACACCAAACTAATTTCAATAGCATATAAATTCTTTGCTCCTATACAGCTCCATATTCCACCTTCCTTTATACTGATATGATCACAAATGACATATTTATACATTTTTTATACATTTTGTGTTCATAAACATAGATCTGTATTTATTACCTTATGCAGTTGTCTTTTAAATCAGATATAAAAAATTTATACATAAAAATGAGTTATACTGTCTTTTATATTTGCCTATTATCTATTTATCTTTTTACCTTTCCTGGTGTTCTTTATTTCTTCATGTAGATTCAAGATACTGTTGTTGTATTTTATTTCATTTTTAAGGATTCCTTTTATTATTTTCTGTAGGGCAGGTAGGGTAACAATGAACTCTCTCAGTTTTGGTTTATTTAGAAATGTCTTGATATCTCCTTTATTTTTGAAGGAGAGTTCTGACAGATACAGAATCCTTGGCTGACAATTGTTTTCTTTTCAAAACTCTGAATGTGACATCCCACTGCCTTCTGGCCTTCAGCTGATCAGATTCTCTGATGATTAATCAGCTGTTAATGTTACTGAGGATCACTTGTATGTCTGAAATGATGATGAGACATTTCCCTCTTCCTATTTTCAAGATTTTCTCTTTGTCTTCAGTTTTTGACCATTTGATTATGATGTGTCTCAGAGTACATCTCTTTGGGCTTATCTCATTTGAGCTTCTGGATGTATAGATGACAGTATCTTCTCCAAATTTGTAGTTTTCAGGCACTATTTTTTCAAATATTTTTCCGTTTGTATCTTCTCTCCTTGACTACTCCTATTATGTGTATGTTGGGTACTTAACGGCATCCCACAGATCTTTGACGTTTTGTTCATTTTTCTTTCATTCTGCTCCTCAGATTGGATAACCACAACTGACAAATTTTCAAGTTCACTGATTCTTTCTTCTGCCAGTTCAAATCAGTTTCTGAGCTCCTCTAGTTAGTATTTCATTTTAGTTGTTGCACTTTTCAGCTCCAGAATTTCTGTCTTTATAGTTTCTATCTCTTTATTGGTATTCTCTATTTGATAAGAAATCATTTCTGAATTTTCTTACTTCCTTGAACATATTTATAATAGCTCATTTAAAGTTTTTGTTTAATGAGTTCAATATCTGGGTTTCTACAGAGGCAATTTCTATTGATTCCCTATTTTTTCCATGTACATAGTCCATACTGTGTTATTACCTTGAATGTCTCATACATTTTGTTGGGGGACAAAATAAATAAAGTAGAATTGGATTACAAAATAAATATACATTAATACACATGAGTACATACTGAAATATATCTCTCTAAATGCCTGTATTAAAAAAGAAAAAATGATTTCACAATAACCTAATTTTTTACTCTTATAAATTAGAAAACAAATAGCAAATCAAACCCAAGACAAGCAGAAGAAAGGAAATTATTTATATTAGAGGTAAAATAAATGAAAAGGAATAGAGAAAAACAATAGAGAAAAACCAACAAAACCAAAGTTGAAGTTACAGATTAATTTGAGAAGACTTGATATCTTCTTATCATCTGCAATCCATGAAACCATTATATATTTCTTTTTGCTTAGGTCTTTGATTCATATGTGTACTCTAATTTTCAACATCTTAAATTACACATATTTTGTTTGATTTATACCTAGGTATTTTATGTCTTTTAAGGCTGTAGTAAATAGCATTTAAATTTTTTTCAATTTCCAATTTTTTATTACTAATATAAAAAGTACTTTTGTATATTAACCCTGTATCCTACTAACTTGATAAACTAATCTATTCTAGTAGTTCTATTGTGTATTTATTGAGATTCTTTTCTGTAGAAAACACTGTCATTATGAATACGGAGGTTTTTATTATTTGACTTTGTCTTGGTATTATCATGGGAACAATGAACTTTCCAGCTTTCTGCACCTTAAGTGGCAATGGAGTCCTTATTTTCATAGCTTTTGATATGGTCTTTATTTTTTTTTAAGTTTATTAGAACCCAGCAGAAGGCTAGGGCAATTTTATCCTTCTATATCTATTAGCTTTCAAAATGAAAATCAAGAGGGATTATTGCAGGGATTCCATGTACTGTTCTGTGCCCCACTTCAAAAAGTATTAATGGTAGATTCTTTTTCCTTTGAATTTCCTTCCCCAAGAAGCCTTTCACGCAAGATACGCAAAAATATACTCACTGAATAGAGTCAAAAGCTGTCTTGAAGAGAATATTAGTAAGACGTGTGTTTCTAGAGACAGAAGATTTGAAGACAGCAGTAATTTCTGCTGACAGCAAATGAGAAGGGCCCTACCAATAAAACAGTGACATTAGACAGGAAAAGACAGATACAAACAAAGGAAATCTCGGTACCTGGGTTGTAAGAAGATAATAAATTAAGGCAACCTATGTGTGGTCTAGGAAGTTGAATTAGAGTGATGGGGAAATAGAAACATACAATCCCTTTCTTAATTCGGTACCTTTTACATGGCTCTTCCTCAGCGTAGGTAATATGTAAAGAAAGGAGTGTGTATGTGTGATGGAAAACCTGGTTAATAAGAGAAAACCTAATCCAAGAACAGGGCCAGCTATATGGGCATGCACCTGTACAGTCACTCAGGGCTCTGTGATCAGTTTAATGCTCTTCTGTCACTTTCTGAAATTCTTATTAATTTTTAAATGAAGGAACCTTGCATTTTCATTTTATACTGGGCCCTACAAATTATCTGGACAATCTTGTACAGGACATATGAAGAGATATCAGTTTATACCTGTGAATACTAAATCAATTTCTTTCACTTTTATCAACCTGAGGACTCGATAAAAATTTCTGAGCAGTGTGTGGCGATTTTCTATACAATGGAAGAAAGAGAGGTTATACTAAGGGGGTGTAGGGAATTGCTATATAGTTATAAATAGTTTTTTTTCATATTAAGTTTCAGATGCCATTCTGAAGACAATTAGACTTAGCTATGTTCAACTTTAGGGACCGCCTTTCTCCTTTTTCTACTTCTTCTGCCATTATTTCATGCAATAAACATTTGCACTGGGCATTCCCAAAAGTAGGCATTTTTTTGATCTATACACCTGCATGTTCTTTCACTGAACACCCACAGGATCAAATGGCCTGATGTAGAATATGCCAGCTGATTATCAAGTTGATGCCATTTGAGATTTTACTCGGTTAATAAGCTATTTTCCTCAAGATCAGAATTTAAGAAATATTCTATAGTCATTCTGAAGATATGTAGCATTCAGCATGTCACTTTCAAGTTCTCGACACTTCAATTTTCTGAGGACCTAATACTCCAACACAATTGAGAGGTTAAAATAAGCTTCCCAGAAACGTCTTCAACAACTGGCACTCTGTTTATAAAACATGGCACTCTTAATTAGCTGGCACTGTATATTTAAGCAAGTCAAATTAAGGCTACTGAGAAGGGTTGAGGAGGAAGCAATCATCACACTAATCACACTACAGTAGGAGGAGCAGTAGTATAGATGTCATGCTGACTGTGATTTAAATCCTTTCCCATCACCACTACCACAGGGTACCTCCATTTCTTGTCTGTAAAACAAGGGAAGATGCACAAATGAAACAACACCTGTATTAAAAATATTAATCCCCTTATCCTTAATAGAATGCCTAAAGATTTTATGTATTTGCATAGTCATCATCATTGCTATACCTGAATATTATTTGTCAGCCCTTTCATTCTTCCTATACTTCATTTTACTATTTTTTAATGCATTAAGTATTTTTCATGTTCTATTTTCTCTAATGTAAGCTCCTCAAATAACTTTTGGAGAATTTGGAGCAACAAAAACAAAGTGAATTAATTAGATAAGAGACCCTCAACTTTGTGGATGATACAAAATGCAATTTAGATATCTAACATTGACCTCTCTTTAGAATGAACAATTTTCAAAATCTGGAATGTTGAAATTTAGCATTTAATAATTACAGCAAGGTAAAATGGTGTTAAATGTGTATAAGCACTTTCATTTAATGTATGCACATATTTAAACAGAAAGCCCCAAAGAATGCATACTTTAGATGTTTTGAGAAAAAAATATTTTTGTTCAGAAATGCTTAGCATCCCCAAATATCCAGGTAATTATCTCCAACATATAATTTTTCTTAAAATAAATTACTTTTGAATTCGTTCGAAATTCTATAACACAGATACAGTTATGGGACTGAAATAAAAGCCTAACAAGGTAGCTCAATCATACTAAATAACAGCTCATAAAAAAAGGCATGCTCTTGTCTCACTTTCAATTAAAATCACAGTTTGATTTCCTAATTTCATTCCTGTAGCTAATATTTCCTTAGAGACAAATATCTACTATCCCCTAGGCTAATCTGCTCTTCCTCCCAACAGATTATCTGATCTCAGATGTCACTTAGTAAATATAAATATCATTTTATATATGTTTTCAAACACTACTTAGCAGTGTTTAGTTTATCAAAAAATATTTGGAGTGGCATCAGGGATTCAGTTGCCTTCCTCTTAGGCTATATTTAGCATAATTAAAATAAAAGCAATGAAATAAAATGCAAAAACTAGCATCTTAGCCCTGAAATTTCATTAACTAACTTATCTTGATGAAGTTTTCTAACCTCTGTGTTTCTTATTTGTGAAAAGCAGGTTTTATTGATTAACAGTCAACTATGGCCTCTATTGTTTTGGGTGTGTTGACCTGAAACAAATAAACTGCCAGATATTTCTCCATCAAAGATGGGTTTATTTGGGATCAGTACAGAATTGCATCTTGGGGTCTGCAACCATGGGAAGCCATGTGCAAGTCCCCACATAGCAAGAGAAGGAGAACACTTTCTTAGAGGAGAAAAGGAAGTTGAGAGGGCTACAGTAAACAGAGTCCAAGGCTTTTCATTGGCTGAGTCCTTGCCAGGAAAGAAGAGGAATCTTTCTTCTTCATTTTGGGCTCTGCTATCATTGCAGGGCATGAGAGCACACTCTTCTGGTTTACCAACTCTATTTAATTCAGATTTCTGTTTATTAATTTTTCACTGGTAGGTGTTACCCCCAAAATATTAGGTGATAAAGTTTTTTTAGGGAGAAATGACTGAAGGCCAAGGTCACATCACAACTGCTTTTACAAATTGCAAGCTGTATGCTTCTGTGATTATAGAATACACACACACACACTATGCACCCATTTTACTACGGTTTATGAAAACCAAGTAAAGAAGCAAAGTACCTAAATGTCATATTCCCCTATTTTTGTTTTATTCCTTTCTGTGATTTGCAGACATTCCCCGTCTGAGTTTCCAAGGCCTGTTAATCACAGTTCAATAGCAACAGTGGTCAGTTGCCCTTTCTAAATGAGCAACTTACTCCTTTAATTGACTGGAGACCTACTGAAATAGGAAGGATGAAATACATAGTAAAGAAGACTTATTTCCTCAAATGATCACTGCTTTATAAGATAACCAATCAGATTTCAAATTCAAAACCAGAGACCTCATTTTTACCTTTATTCTTACTTGACAATGTAGAATTTTTCTCTTTTAATGGCCCTCTTCATTTTGAAGGTTCTCTTCCCTTAGATTTCACAATTGAAACCTGTCCTAATTCTACCCAATCTTTCTGAAAAACTCTTCCTTACTCCCACTCCCAAGTCAGCTCAGCATGCTCAGAGTGTACGTGTATGTACATATATGAATATATATACACATATGCATACATATATACACATATAAGTATATATACATAAACATATGCATATGTGTGTTTGTATACATAAATATGCACTTTGAGGATGTATGATAAATATATTTAATATATATGTATGTATATATTTATATACATATGTGTATGTGTGTGTATATATATATATATATGTATACATATAATTTTTCTGAGTTCTGCCCCCAGTCTTTGTCTTCTCAACTTTCATACATTCTTTAGTCCAAATCTATATTTGCAGCACCATAATCCCTACTCAGTGAGAAGGGGTTGCCTAATTGGCAACTTATCTACAAAGTGCAACAGATGTCAAAAAGTTAACATACCATCATCTTCCCTGCACCCCTCCTCCCCCACAATCTGCTTTTTCTCCTTTTCTCAATAGTCTGACCACCTATTACAATAAGATGTATTAAAACCTGTTAATTAATATCATTATTTTAGATACATCCCTCTCAGTAATTTGTCATCAACCCAATCCAATATTATTTTGCAAATATATCATGTTTCATACGGTTTCCCTTGTCCATTTCCTACCTTAATTCAACATTTTATTACCTTTGTTGGACTATTAACATAGCCTTCTTAAGATATCTCTGGTTCCAATTTCTGTCCAAACTCCATCTCCACCAGCCAATCATTCCTCAAATTAAGTTGAAGCTATCTTTATCTGACTTGAAAATCTGATCATAGTTTTGCTATAATTAAAACTCAATACGCACACATTCAGATGTCATTTAATGGTTCCCAGTTCTTTTAAATTGTATCCATGGCTATTTACATGTGACTCAATTGTTCTTGATTCTAGATGCGCAATATATTTTAACAACTTTCTCAATAATTGACAGGACAAGTAGAAAAATATTAGTAAGGATACAAATTATGTTAAAAATACTCTCAAACAAATTACCCTAATTAATGTTTACAGGATAATACACCTAATATCTGGCAAGTACACATTATTTTTAAGTGCACACAGAACTTTGACCAAGGAAATTTTTATTACAGTCTTACATAGTATAACTTTTGACTACAAAGACATTTAATTGGAAATTAATAACAAATATAAATTTGGAATATTCGCTATTTGGAGTTAAACAACACACTTCTATGAGTTAAAAAAGAAACCACAAAGAAATTGAAAAATACTTTGAGTTGATTAATTATTATATAATCAATGCAACATATCAAATTACATGACAGTGGAAACACAACATTTTTAAATTTGTGGAATGAATTTAAAGCACTGCTTAGTGTGGAAATTACAGCTTTAAATATCTGTATAAGAAAAGAAGAAAATCTTTAATTCTGTTAAGTAGAAGAAAATAATAAAGATGAGACTAGGAATCAATGAAATAAAAAACACATGAACAATAAAGAAAATTACTAAGACAAAAGCTAGTTCTTTGAACCCTTACTAAGGTGATAATCTCATAACAAAGAATAGTGAAAGAAAGAGAGAGGAGAGACAGTGAGAGAGAAAGGAAGGAAGGAAAGGAAGGGAGGGACAGAGGAGGAAGGAAGGAAGGAGGGAAGGAAGGAAGGAAGGAAGAAATTGCATTATGAAGTGAAAGTGTGTATATCACTACAATTTTTTCAGACATTAAAAGAATATGAAGAAATATTATGAACAACTTTATGTCAATAAATTCTACACTTAGCTATAATAAACAAAATCTTTGGAGAAACAGCTTACCAAAACTGACTGAAGATAAAATAGAAAATGTGTTTCACCCTACATCTATTCAATACAGTAAATTCATATTTAAAAACCTTCCCACAAAGAAGTTTATTTCATTAAAAGGAAACATTATCTTCTCAAAAAGACATTTTGTTTTTTCCTCTTGCGGTATGCGGGCCCCTCACTGCTGTGGCCTCTCCCACTGCGGAGCACAGGCTCCGGACGCGCAGGCCCAGCAGCCATGGCTCACGGGCCCAGCCGCTACGCGGCATGTGGGATCCTCCCGGACCAGGGCACGAACCCGCATACCCTGCATTGGCAGGCAGACTCCCAACCACTGCGCCACCAGGGAAGCCCCCTCAAAAAGACATGTTTTTAAGACAGTTAAAAGGCAAACCATAGACTAGAAGTAATTATTTGCATTACATGTATCAGACAGAGGACTTATATCCAGAATATATGAAGAATTCTTATAACCCAATAATAAGGAAACAACACCCCAAACTTCAATAGTTACTTCACAAAAGAATAAATACAAATGGCTAATAAGCACAAGGAAAGATGCTTAATATCAATTATTATCAGAAAAAATGCTAATTAAAATGACAATGAGATATTTCATTACCATAAGAATTGCTAAAAGAATAAAGACTGGAATATTAAATATTGTTGAGATTGCTGAGCACCTGGAACTCTAATACATCACTGATAGAAATGTAAAGTGGTGCAACTACTTTGACAAACAGTTTGCCAGTTTATTTTAAAGTTTAAGCATTCACAAAACATGTAACCCAAGGGTTCCATTCCTACACATTTATGCAAGCTAAAGAAGAACATATGCCCACAAAAAGACTTGTAAGCAATTGCTCATAACATCTTTACTGATAATAGCAAAAAAAACAAAAGAAAACAAAACTGGAAATAATTTAAATGTTCATCAAAAGGTGAATTGAAGATTTTGATATCATATTTGTGTGTGGATGATATCCTACCTTTACTTTATGTTTGCCTTTACTGGTGAGCTTTCCCATTCATAATTTTCTTGATTCTAGTTGTGGCCTTTTCTGCCTAAAGAAGTTCCTTTAGGATTTTTTTGTAATGCTGGTTTGGTTGTGCTGAATTCTTTTAGGTTTTGCTTGCCTTTAAAACTTGATTTCTCCATCGAATCTGAACGAGAGCCTTGCTGGGTAAAGTATTCTTGGTTGTAAGTTTCTCCCTTTCATCACTTTAAATATGTTGTGCCACTCCCTTCTGTCCTGCAGAGTTTCTGCTGAAAAATCAGCTGATTACCTTATGGGGGTTCCCTTGTATGTTATTTCTTGCTTTTCCCTTGTTGCTTTTAATATTTTTTCTTTGTCTTAAATCTTTGTCAGTTTGATTAATATGTGTCTTGGCATGTTCCTCCTTGGGTTTATCCTGTTTGGGACTCTGCACTTTCTGGACTTGAGTGAGTGTTTCCTTTCTCATGTTAGGGAAGTTTTCAGTTATAATTTCTTCAGATATTTTCTCAGACCCTTTCTCTGTCTCTTCTCCTTCTGGGACCCCTGTAATTCGAATGTTGGTGCATTTAGTGTTGTCCCAGAGGTCTCTGAGACTGTCCTCATTTCTTTTCATTCTATTTTCTTTATTCTGTTCCATGACAGTGATTTCCACCATCCTGTCTTCCAGCTCACTTATCCATTCTTCTGCCTCAGTTATTCTTCTATTGATTCCTTCTAGTGTATTTTCCATTCCCGTTATTGTATTGTTCATCTCTGTTTGCTTGTTCTTTAAATCTTCTGGCTTTTTATAAACTTGATGGCTCAGTCTTTGAGTTCACTCCTCTTTTCACATGATTCACATACTTCATTTTGACAATATTCTGGAATTAATAGCTTGGTTAGTGGACTCAGTGTATGTGTATCTTGAACTTTGTTTCAGTTTTGGACTCTGCTCTAGGATTAATAAATCTGGCCAGCTCTTTAGGTGCTGGTAAGAGATAATGCCCCAATCTAATTTATCTCCTCCATAGAAAGAGAAATAGATCTTCACTGTAAATATCATCAAAGGTAGCAAAATGGATCAGGCCAAAACTGTATAAGAAAATATTTTAAATCAAAACAAAAATCTTAGCATCCACAGGAATTTTCTTATTTATAAGACTGGAAAGCAAGGATATTAAGATTGGAGTCTTAGACTCCAATGAGGTGGGCATTTTTGAAGTCTGTTCCACTGGAAGAGTCTCCTAGTTTAGTGATATATGAAACCTCTTTCTACATTAATGTGAGACTGTTGAAACAAGTGCAGGTTAGACATCACAATAGATGTGCTAGGAAGAAACTTAGGAAGCATCATTTAGAATCAGTTGTCTGGACAGAAGTGCCCCACATATCAAACCATATTTAGATAAGATTACCTAAGAAATTAAGATTCAGCTAGGAAGTAGGCATAATGAAAATTAATGAAAGAACCATATTATTTTTATTATGTCACTGATTTTAGATGGCATATTGAGGTCATTTATGTTAATGTGAGGATTATAGGTTTGTGTTTACCAAAAATATCAAAACTGTCCATTTCTGTCCATTTTATCAGTAAGTGCTGTTAAAGAGAGAATTGCACTTATGCAACCTTAGAAAGAAAATGTAAAGCGTATTCACTTGGACCTTTATTTTTTTCTCTAATCCCACAAGTACACACAAGGAGATAAACAATGTGTTTAACTCCATTTCCTTGTGAGACAGTTTTTAAATTTATAAGGTTTAATTTATTTAATCATGTTCCTCACTCAGCTTTCTCTGCCGCATACTACCTCTAACAGTCAGTCTCTATTTATGTGGGAACAGCAAACATCAGAAATGTACTGCCTACATAAATAAAAAAGGTACTAGGTAGGTAGCACTTAGAAAACAGAAGGTTGAGAGTTCCTGAGAATTGATGTATTTCACAATTTAAATATTCATGGAAGAGCCCTCGTGGTTTCTGTATAATCGGCGTAACCTGTTTTAACATTTATGTGATTGTCCTTGCCCTAGATTTCACTCATTAATGTTAGAGAATAGTGTTTTTGATGAGCAGGCTGCTGTTTCTGGTTAAGTTTTATCAGCTAAGATGCCATTTCATGTTTTAAGTTAAAGAAGTCACAGTCAATAATTTTATAACAGTCAGCATATCCTTCTTAACAGGAGATTAAAGAATAAATCACTTCCATTGATTAACAATGTTTTTCGCTTTAGTAAACCAAATCTTTGGACCTTTGATTCCACTTTTAAATATTTCTGAAGTGTTAAAAAAAAAAAAGCTATGTTTTGTAATTAAATTTTTAAATGCAGAGAATATTATCCAGCTTTACTTTAAATTTGATCCAAAGGTCTTTCAGTGGTTTTCTCTCCAGTACAACTCAGAAGGGCTTTACATATAACACATATGCTTGATTTAAGGCCTATACTGGGTAAAATTCCTGCCTGTGCTATCTCTTTTCGACCATGAGTAGCTGTGAGCTAATGCCAATTTTATTTTCTATTTCCATCAACTGTCCTACCTCTCAAATGGACAAAAATAAATGGGAAAATTGAAATCTAGAAAAGTTGTATTTCTAAGTTGAGTCAACAAATACATTAACCTTTTCATGCCTAAGCAAACATTTTGTTATATTTATACAATCCTTTCTCTATATTATAGCTTTGATTTTGTAGACTTGTATGTTTTATTAAGCAGATATCCATCACAGAGAGATCATCACAGGTAAGAGGTCTAAAATTAATAAATTAAGTTAAATTTACATCTTTGAAAAGAAATGAAACAAAATAATAGCATGCAAAAAGGAAAAAGTTACAATAATATAGAATCACAACATAAACAGAATACCTATCTGAACAAAATTTGCTTTGCAATTAAAAAGATTGCAGACTCCAAACCATAAAAACTTAACAAATATCAATACACACCACTGGGAGATACCAATTTCTCACCCACCTAACAAAAGTTGAAAATTATTGCTATTACAAATGTTGAAGAGGAGGTGAAACAAGAGCATTTCATTCACTTCTGGCAGGAGTGTTAAGTCCAACCTCTTTGTGAAACAGATTGGTATTGTCAACCATTGTAGAAAATATGTATGTTCTATCAATGAGCAGTTGCACTCCTATGAGTGTATCATAGGGCAGTGTTTCTCATATTTCATTAATTACTTGGGGATCTTGTTTAAATTGAGATTCAAACTTATTAATTCTGGGTGGATTCTTAGATGGCACATTTCTACCAACTGCCCAAGTGATGCTGATACTTCTACACAGATCACACATTGAGTTGCAAGGCCCTAGACAAAATAATGTACATTTTGTACAAAGATACATATAAAATATTTATGTCTGTATTTTTCATAAAAGACAAAAACTGAAATCCATACCAGTGCCCATCAAAAGTGAATTTGATAAATTATGGTGTATTCAAAGAAGTGAATACTGCACCGCAATGAAAATTAACATGTGATAACTTCACACAACTAATGGTGAAAGGGAAAAAAGCCACAATTATTTCATTTATGTTGAGGACCTTAACAGACAATACTATATTATATGGTATAGAGAGTTCATTAATGCATCATAAAACTATGTATAAATAATACAAGAAACTATTTACCATAAAATGATGATAGTGTTTACCTAAGCTAACTTTTATGTTAAAAGAAAGTATTTTAACTAAAATAGTACATACAAGGACCTTCTGGAATGTTAATAATATTCATATTAAACATAATTTAAAGCAGTACATCCATGTTGTATGTTCTTTTACCTATTTGTGTTTTATTTCACAAAATTAAAAATAATATAAGAAATGCAATGTTATCAAAGAAGAAATGATAAAGCAACAAAAATAAGTTTAATTTAAAAAGAAGAATTAATATAAGGAACAAAATGGAAAAAATTACCTAAAAATAATAATAGAGGCAACAGTTTACAATAAATATCCCAAACATCTGAATTAATAATATAAATTGATAGTTTGAGAAAATCACACAAAATGAGCAAAAAGAGAAAATGACTGAAGTGTAATTAGAAAATATTATAGACATGAAGAACAGACAACAGAAATCTAGAGTAAACTTTACCAATATCATTAACAAAATAATCTATGCATTTAACACAAATTGAACCGTAATAAAAACTACTTGGAAATGGAGAAGTAAAATAATAAAATACTGGCAGTAAGTACAGAATCAATCAAATTAAAGATGGAATTAAAAACTGAAAAAATAAAGTTAGTTGTGGTAGCAAAACAGTGTATTTATTTACTATAATACAGTTTCTGAAATATAAAATAGATAATGTAAAAGTAGTTTGTTGAGAATAGCTTGGGTAAATCTTTTCATAACTTTCTAGGAAGAAGAGGAATTTCAGGTAGATAGGGGAAAAAGGCATCTAGCATCAGTTTTGTTCTTCATCATAACAGATTTGTGACATCAGGTGTTCCTTACGTTCTGTGGTTCATTGTTCATTCGTGACTCTTCTACGTTTTTCTTTCTGTCACTGGGGAGGAGCTTAGAAATAAATGTCCCAGAATCACTTTCCATGTTTACTTCTAGGTTAGAGTCTGTCAATGAGAGGAACTTGCTTAAGAGGCAAAAGCCCTTATTTTCACTGATAGTTACAGGCACAGAGAAAGCTCTTGCAGTCACCTGAATCAGTGCTGTGGACAGCTGAAGTAGTTTGTGGCAGCTTTCCTCCTATTCTTGAAATTCACAGCAGTTTGGAAGAAAGTTACTATCGTTTGCTGCTTCTGTTCTGCAGGCAGCTGGGATACTGGAGGGTGACGTCACTAAGAGTGTGGTGTTGTTAGCAACTGAGATGACCTGCTGTTGCTTCACCTCAGCCTGCTCACCTACTCATCCTTCCTGTGCTGTGTAAAACTCTAATTTCCTGTGTTAGAACTGTTTCTACTACAAACATTTACAGTAACTTCTGCTTTCCTGCCTGAATTCTGACTGGTTCGATTATTTCTTCATTCCTATAATTGAGATGCTGAGAAAAATTTTACTTAATGTTATAAAAGTAACCACTGGTAAAACTAGACTACAATTCTTCTAAATTATGGAGGAATGGGAGTTAGAGGAGATGGAAAAACGTCAGACAAAACACATGTATATTTAAGTATTTATATTTAAATTTCACATGAACATATTAAAGCAAAAAAGATGGGTAAAGATATGAGGCTAATGCCCAATAGAAAGATATCATAGATTAAAATCTTAATATTGGACACAGCTAAATACAATTCAAAATTTATTAGATAAGACCAATCAGTTTATTATATAATATTGAAGAGTAAAAATCTTCAATGATACCATGTACCATTCTGAATATTAGTCTGTGCCATTAAAGAAGAGCACAAAACAGCAAAAATTCATTATTATGTATCAAGTTATATATAATATGTTTATTTGTTGGTATAATATATATTATTATAACATATTATCTTATAAATATTAGAAGACAGATGTATCATTATTTGGAGGAAGCATGGGGACTTTTATACCTAGAAATAATGTTAAATATATGGAAATACTTTTAAAACATAAGAGCTTTTTAAGTTTGTTGGTTACCAATAAATATACAACCCAATCATTTCCCTATAAAGAAACAGTGACATAAATATAATAGAAGAAATAGAATATAATGAAAATGATACTTTATATCCATATATTACACATTGTGCAATATATAAACATACAATAGAAAAAATGATTCCATTAATGGTAGCATAATGGCCACAATAACATCAACACAACATGGTGGAATTATGAGATATGTGTAGTTTTTATATAAAGAAAATTGTAACTGTGCTACATTAGTGAAACCTGGAATAATAGATATATGCCTGATTTCTGGTTATGTAAGGCTATTAACTCTACTATGTATTTTATTTTTGAGAATTTAATTTAATCACAATAAAATAATAAGCAACAACAGAATTGTTATGAAGTTGAATGTTAAATTTATTTGGAATTAAAAGAATCATATAAATAGCCAGGAAAATTCTGGAAGTCGGAGGGGTATAAGGAAAATTACATTAATATTGAGTGCTGACAGGGGTATAAATTCATACAAAATTCTCTGAAGGCAATTTGGCAAAATCCATCACTTTTAAAATATAATTTAACTAATCTGGTTGTAGGGATTTAGCCTTTAACTTTTTTTTTCATGAGTTCATACACACACACACACACACACACACACACACTCCAACATTATTCCAATCTGGAAACAATGGTTACAACAAATAGGTTTATCTATACAATGAAATCACATTTAACTGTTAAAAGAACCTAGTAGATGCATTAGCATTGACATGGGAAGTACCAATATATTAAAAAGAAACAAGTTGCAGAGAATAGGTCTAGAGTGAATCGTTTCTTCTTAAAATAAATAATTTTATGTGTTTATAATATGTGTACATTAAGAACTTGGAAGTAGATACATTATACTATTAACAGTGGATGTTTATGCCTTTTGGGTTATTTGTGAGCCTTACTTTCAACTGTAGGCTTTTCTGTATTATCTGAAGTTTTCAACTTTGTTTTACTTTTGTAATCAGAAAAATCAAGCCATTTTTTTAAAGAAAGATATAAGTTCCATATTAGCTGTTTCGGTTGATTACAGAAAGAATTTTATATATCCCAGATTTATTGAAGCTTGAGGTAGAGAAAATAGGAGAATGCAATTACACAGGAACTTCTATATCCTATTGTCTTGTTTACCTTGTATAGTGTACTGAAATGGAGAACTATGGTTACAATGAAAATGAATCCTGTGAGACAGTCATTTTGTGGATAGATTTATTTTTATGGTTTTCTTCATGTTTGAAGGGGGAAAAGACATAAGATGAGAATGGGAACAATAAAATATCTCATTCTGTACCTTCTTTTATTGACAGGTATAAGTAATACCTTATGTTTACATATCACCTATTTTAGAGAGTGAAGTATGTTTATGGGCACAATTCATCATCAGAACATTCCTATGCCTGCATGCAGACACCCACAAGATGACCATCTGAATAAATTCAGTCAAACAATTATCTATTAACAGCTAATTTTTAAAAAATCCCTTGTCAGTTAAATCCAGTTATTTTCTCATTTCATTAATTGGTTATCTGGTTTGATATTATAACCAGATTTTAATATTGTGCAAAGTTGTGCTATAATAGGGTAAAACTGGCACAATCTCTCTATTTTTTAAAAATATCTTTAGCATATTCAAAAATAGAGTCACATTGAAGTCCTAGTACAGGAAATTGTCCATAATTCCTCATTGTACAAAACCTGATTGCCTAAATTTTTGAGATTCATTACATTCTGGAAGATTTACATTAGGTAAAGCATCTAAGTCTTAATCTCCCAATCATTCTTTAATTTAATACTTAATAACTATTGAGAACCTACTGTAAACTTTGGACATGCAAAAATGACCACAATCTTTCAAGGAATACAGTCTATTGGATACATGAAGAGTATATAATAAGATGAAAATGAATAGGAATTGGTAGTTCTAAGAAAACTACCTACCTATTAAATCAAGAATAACCTGAACAAAAAGGGTAGAAAAGGCATTGTAGTAAACAGGTAGTATCTTTTGGGAAAGAACAAAATAGTTAAATAGCCTGACAAAATCAGTATCTATCTGTTGGTTGGAATAGAAGTTGAGTAGACAAAGTGGCAGGTGATGCTGATGCTTAGGAGGTATTCTTATATACCATGCTCAGCCAGTATGCTTAGGGAAGCCGCTGGAACAGAGGAGTGGCTCAAACTTGAGTGAATAGAATGGAATGGTGTTAGTATCACTGGAGATTGTCATCAGACTGGAAACCATAAACCATTACCTTTGGCAATATACATTTCTCAGAATTAATCCTGCACAAGGCAGGGTGATAAAAGATGAAATCACTGGCTCTGTACCCTAATCTCTTGGCTTTGCTGGGTCCTGGCAAACTGTGTGTCCAGTTTGTGTGATCATTAGGCAATTCATTGTTTTATTCTCTCTGTGTCTTAGGTTCCTCATCTATAAAAATATTAGTCACAATAGTGCTTCATAGAGTTGTTATAAGAATTTAATCAATGTATGTAAAACAGAGCAGTATCTCAATAAATGTTAATAGTTTTATTTGTCTTGTCTTATTCTCCATTTTAAAAAATGGTTTAGTCATGTACCTTTCTTTACAGTAAATTCCACTTTCTTGTCAGGGAGCACCATACACTGTCATGCTGCTTTCTTAATATTCTTTTTCTTCACTCTCTTAGAAGCGCTTTGTAATCCTATGGTTAGTATTTTGTTATTTAATCTTCCATCCCATGTGAAAGTCTCATACTGCTAGTTCCTAATATTTTTTTCCATATGACTGGTGCAAATGCTTGGAGGAAAATGTGGTCAAAGCAAGACTGGTTTAGCCCATATCACAATGAATCCTTGCTAGGCAACAAAGGAGTCTTGAAGACCCATGAGGAAGGAGGGAGGGGGTTCTGACTCTAGGGACCAAGATTGTGTCAAATCTTAGCTCACAAAGTCACAGCTAAAGGATGAGTTTATTACTGTCCTTATTTCAGTTTCAGTCCAGACTGACTCAAGAATCATTATAAACAAAGGACTTGGACAGTGGAGAATCAGGGTTAACTTTGGAAAGGGGTGGGAGGGAGTAAGATTTTTAACCATTAACTCACTTATTCAGACAAAAACTATCAAGTGCCTAGTGAGATTCTTGTATCACCATCTTTGATAATGGGGATACAGAGATGAACCTAGCATCGATTTTGCCTTAAGATTTGTATCTAGTGGGAGAAACAAACAGGAAAACAGACAACATGGATCAGTGCTCTAAGTGCTGAGATGAGGAAAATTCCCTGTTGTGGAGGCTCAGAAGACAGCCACCTAACATGACAGCATTTTCTGCAGGTAACATCTGTTGCTGAAGTAGAGCTGTTTATTGTCTTCCCTTTCTTTCCTTTTGCTTTGTTTGGGTGGGCAAGTACACTGCAAGGGTGTTTGCCGCCCCAGTGAGGAGCAGAACCCTGCAGGTGTCTTTTGCTCCTTATTAAATTAGGGGTTGAAGGTGAAGCCTTCGCGGTATTCCCCTCACAACCTTTGGACTGCTTAGATGAATGATAATATATAAATTGAAAACTTTGACACTTGCCTATGGTCTCAGTTTCTCAAAGTCCTGGATTCTCATTAGGTTCACTGAGATATTCAAATTTCCAACTAGGGCCCAGATGGGATATTGCAGGGAAAGAATAAGAAACAGAAACACTATATATGTAGATTATTAAACTAGCTTGTTAATATGCTAAAGTTATTGTGAGTATAATGAGCCATTACAGGTGAAATATCATTATGGTCAATAATTTTAACAAAACTTTTCTTGTCTGTCTGTAGATTAATTATTCTCCTTTTATACTCTAGTTGGAATTCTGCTTCATTTTTTTTTTTTTAGCTTCCTCAAAAGGAAAAACACAGGAAATAATTGCATGACAAACAATTTAGCTTCAGTTAAAAACTTACATGGATAGAATTCTGCTTTAATAATAATAATAGCTACTTTTGATATTTTCCAGATTTTGTCTAAGGATCTGTATGTATATTATCCCTTTTAAAAACATAACAACCTCATCCATCTATTTTGGAAACAATGGTTGTAAATATAGGACATCAACAAACAAAATAGATCTCTGAGCAGCCAAACTAGATGTTAAAATATTATAAACTAAATTTCATGTCATTTGTCATAAGAGCAAGGAGTCTTTCCCTGCAAGAATTCCTTTGTGTGTGTGTGTGTGTGTTTGTGTGTGTGTGTGTGTGTTTGTGTGTATATATATATATATATATATATATATATATATAAAATATGTATCTTAGTAACTTTTTTTCCTGAAATGTTCATTGGCTGAAATTCTGGAGAATTTATTTTGTAAATGTAGCTTCCCTCCTGGAGCTGAGGAGCACTCTGTTTACAAGTTAATTTTGCACATATATAGATTAGTTTTAAACCAGGCTTTCTGAGATGTGATTCATATAGAATATTAAACAAATATCTAACTATGTTATAGCAGTTATTGTCCTATAGCCTACCCCTCTAAATGTAAGGTTGTAAGGAGGACTGACAATATTTTTGCCCAGTAACTTATTATCCCACTAATTTAACTCCACTTAGGAAAAACCATGTATTTTCATTATTTATTTTATTTTATTTTTAAATTAATTTTTATTGGCATATAGTTGATTTACAATGTTTTGTTAGTTTCTACTGTAGAGCAAAGTGAATCAGTTATACATATACATATATCCACTCTTTTTTAGATTCTTTTTCATTTTTTATTTTAAATCTTTTTTCTAAGAAATTAAAATAATAGAAAATTAGAAATAATAATAGAATAAATACACATATCCTATGATTGACAGTTTCTCACATATTGTCATATTTGCTTTATATTTTAAATTAATAATGTAAATGTCAGTATTACAGATAAAGTCGAATTATATTTTGTTTCCATCCCTAGAACCATTATTCACTTCCCTTACTAGAGGTGTATTTTGTTTAATTTGCATAACATGATACAGAAATTATTAATCTATACATTGCTTTTTCCCCACTCACTGTTTTCATTTTTAAAAATCTATTCATGTTCAATACATAGTCCTAGCTGAATCTTTTATCTTCAATGTAGAATTCCATTTCATAGATATATCACATTTTATTTATCCATCCCCTTGATGAAGGGCATTTGGGCTGATTTTTTCTTCTGCATTCTGAACTCTGCTAAAAGGAAATTCCTGTCTGCATTTGTCAACATGTTTTCTAGGGAATTACATAGAATTATTGGGTTTATGATTGTGCATTTGTAGTTTTACCAAGTACTGCAAAATTGTACTCTAAAATAAATTTTACTAACTTATACTCTCACCAGGAGGTTATGAGAATTCCCATTCTCCACAGTCTCACCAGCACTTTTTATTGTCAGATTGTTTTTTGTTGTTATTGCCAAACCGATAGGTGAATAAGAGTATCTGTAAGTCCATTTACCTCTCAATAATTTTAAACAATTAAAAGAAATATAAAAGCGTGAAATAGTATTCTGAATCTCCTCCATTAGTGAAATAATTGGAATATGTTAGAGAGGATCTATGTGAACACATATCCTAGGAAGAATGGAACCTGTTTTTTTGCCAGAGAACTTTTATTATTCTGCTATTTTAGTCTCTTTTTTGGAGACACATCTTCTGAATAAATAAAATATTAGAATGTAAATTTTCTACTTCAAGTAACCCTGAACAAATGAAGGCCAGATTAACTAAAGACTTTGGTAAGCATTAGTTTAAATTTACAAAGTTGTTTATAATTAAGAAATAATTATACTGGCTAGCCCTACTCAAACAAGCTCCCTTTGCAATGCAATGCTCCTAAAATAATTAGTAAGCATACAAAGCTTTGCATAAATTTGAGTTATTTAATTAATAACATTGGAAAAAGTACTAGCTTCTCTACCGTCATTATTTTTCATTTTCCCCTGCACCCTATATTCCAAGTGTATTGAACTCTTACTTCTGCAAACCTCCCAAGAATTTTTAACAACTCAGTACCATTGTGCACATTGTTCTTACCTGTGTGGAAGGGACTGCTAAGAGTTTTCTTTTCTTCTTTGGCACATAGACACTATTTCCCTCTTTCCCACATAGTTGGATATGCCTTGTCACTGGATTCCAGACAATAGAATGTAAGCAAAAGAGACATGTCATTTCTAGGTCTCAGCCATAAATTGTCACATACATGGTCTTTCTTGCTTTTCCCTTCCCCTCTGACTGGAAACATCAAGTTCTCTCTTGAAGGATATATAAGTGGCATACTTTGATAGCCACCCCAAATATATAAAATCAGATCTTCACACTATTCCAAGAGGAATAGGATATTAGGCTAACTGCACATAAATGGTTGTAGCATTGGATACTATTTGTTGCCAATCCAATTTCCATTTTTCCCCTCTATTCCTTACTTACTGTAGCCTCCAAATCACATGCCCACATCTCTAGCTCCAGAGGTGAATTCCCAAATGAATGCCCCCATCAACCAGGAACATCAGAATTAAATAGTTATGTAATTGAAAAATAAATGTTTATTTTGGTTGGAGCCATTATGCATATTTGGATCTATCTTGCTATAGCTAGCACGGCCCTAAGTAATACAACGTAAAAACCCATCCCTCCATGTTCCACCAGGGAATCCAACTTTAATAGGAAGTTGCTTAGAGTCTATGTTGACTTCTACAAGCATGGATATTTAGTATCTTCTCCACTGAGTTTTCAAGTTCTGTTTATACCTCTTTTAGAGTGTTTTCCAATTTGCATTATTATTATTATGTATTCATCTGCCTGAATCGCCTTTTAAACTTCTGAGTGCTTAAGAGAAGTAAACATTTTCTATTAATTTTTGTATCCATGTTGAAAAACACAGAGCTTTGTTTCAAGCAGAAATAATTTAAATAAATTCAACAATTAAGTAAATAAATTAGTATAGGTGGAAATACCTTGCAGAATATACAGAATATATCATGGGATGGATCAAATGATTAAATACCACATCAGCTTGGGTGCTCCAAGAAGCAGAATTAGAAGTGTAATGAATTTATTGGGGAAAAATCCTGTGAAGGATAAAGAGGGAGGGGAATAGACTTCAGACCCCAGTGCAGGTCAGATACCTGTGAAAGGAGAAAGGGAAGAAAGGATTGGATAGGAAGAGTCTCATATTCTTATAAAGTTCTGAAAAAGTTTCAGCCAGGCCATTGGTGTCCCTGAGCAAAGGCTGCCTGCTGGAAAATTTCAACCTTAGGCAGGAAGGATACAGCAGTAGTACCTCCAGCACACTGGCTCAGGAATGGACTTGGAATAGTCTGAAGGAAAGTGATAGTAGATCCAAAAGGGTGGCAGTGGGCTATTAGTCAACTAGGCTGTCATGGCAGGTTCTCTACGAGATCTGAGTGACACACTTTCATAGTAATCACAAAAAATATAATATCAAAACTTGGAACTAGAAGAAAAAATAACAGGTAATTTACCTATGAATGGTTATTAATAGTAAGCATTATTAGGCATTATTTGTTGCCTGCTTCCTTATTTTTACTTCCTAAATTCCATAAATTGCCTAATTCCATCCCTGTCTTTAGATGAAGGTACTATTTAGATTCACCCATCATGAAAATCCTATTTCTTTCACCAGTGCCTCATTTTAAATAAGTAAGGGGATCTGATTCTGGCAAATGACATAGAGGAAGTCTGTTGGTGATATTCTGACGAAGGTTTGTTCTCTCCAAAAAAATACATACTGAATGTGTTGGCCTCTTGTCTTCTGGAAGTTACTGCCTCTGGATATGACACCTAGAACTGCTCCCAGCTTGAGCATGCTAGGGAGGGAGGAGTCAGGATTATCCCAGAGAAGCCAAGCTAGAGACCTGACCTCACACATCTAGTGCCTTTCTTACTTCTGGAGCATTTGACCTTCTGGACTCTTAAGGGAGAAACATGATCTCTTTATAATTTAAGCAAGATTCATTTGTATCTATTATCTGATACTGAAAGCATACTATCTGTTTCAATCATTCTATACATATTTTTTAAATTATATGAAAACTAAAATACACCAATGAAGTATATAGCAATATGACTACCACAAACTAAAACTAAAAATAATAAAATTTCAAAGAGAACATGTGGGGAAGATGTGTATGGATACTCTTCCAACTACTGCAAGTAGTCAAAGAAATGGAGTTGTAGAGGCATAATTTGACTTTGATAAATTTTTTAAAACATGATATTCAATATTGGTATAAGGCTTCAGGGAAACTAAATAATTAAATATAATTTTAAAGCAGTTTAAACTATGAGTTTATGGAAAATAAATTTGTAATAGATATTAAAAGTTCTAAAATGATCATAAACCTTAAGTCCTGTCATTTAAATTATAGATATTTATCCTAAGGAAATTATTATAAAACAATATAATCTCCCTATAATGTTGATCATTGTGACTTTTTTTAATAATGGGAAAATATTTAGCTATAGTATGATTACCTAACAATGATGAATGGCTAATTAAAAGATGTTCTTCAACCAGAATAATTGTTTCTCATAAAAGCCCACTAATACGAGTTACATGTGATACTTGTTAAAAATACAGACTCGTGGTTCCTTATTAGACTTCCTGAATCAGAATCTCTTGGGAAGTTACCAAGAATTTACATGTTTAACACTCATCTCAAGTGATTCTAATGACCAAGCACGGGTTGAGAAATAATGCTCACTTTTAAAATTGTTACTATGAAGACTATGCACAGGTATTTAAAAATGTGTCATTATATTGAGAGAAAAATAAAGAAATATAGAAAATATATTGTGTGCATTATGATTACAGATATCTACAAGTTTGTAGATAGACAAGGTTAAAAACAATTTGTTAAATGTGTATATATTTCAAATTATTTTTAAAAATTTTATAATGTTAACACTTTCTTTAAAGAAGGAAATAACTGTAAATTGTATTATAAAACTGTTATATATATATGGATAATTTATCTAAACTATAAGTACATAGAAAGAGATATATAATTTTTATGCATATAAATTTACCCCCAAATTAGATTTGTCCATAAAAGTCTCTTCACATATTATACCAAGTTTTACTCAATATTATACATACAGTTTTGATCCTTAGTTCTCAAGAATGAACATAAATAACTTTCAGAATGGAAAAAACATTTAAAAGGACATAGCAAGTCTGCTAGAAAAAGTGACTAATAAAATGTTCATCTCTTATGGAAGAGTATAATGCAATCGTGAAGTTGAAACTTTTATATACTCAAAAGCCAAAAAATGTTGCAGTTTTGATAATCTAGAAAGCAAAATATTTGCTACATTTTGGATTATTTTGAATCATGATAAGACATTGCAGAAAAGAACCAATAATACTTGCACTTACATCTAAAAAATTCTTTAAATGGGTTCTGTTGTTTTTTTGTGTGAAGCTGTATATTACCAAGAGTCAATCAATCAAGAAATCATTCTTCCAATCATTTCATAGTAATTGAGTTATAATCTATTTCTGGATCTATCAACATTACTGATGGATGGCTTTGTCTTACAATCATTTCTTACTAATATCTATTGACAATTTCTCATCATTCCTTTGTTTTAAGATGGTAATACCTCAAAAAAATAGCACAAATGGATAACAGTAATATCATCATTTTAAATTTTTACTGACACCAGAAATTACCTCAGAAAGAAAAAATAAGTTATTGTTATTACAAATGAACATTTGTGGTATATTTTAATTTCTAAAATCCAGCTAATTCTTTAATAAAAAAGTAGTTTGTACAGTTTAAAAATGTTGTATAATGTATTGCACATCTGAATTTCTACCAGTTAAGTATATCTGGAAAAGTAAAAAGGTATACATTTTTTTAATCCCAAAATGATAAACAGAAGCTGTGAATACTTAAAAGAAGATGAAGCTGCCACCTGTAATATTTATGGTTTTTTCAGTATGTGCCAGGCTCTATTTTAAACACTCTGCATTTAATCCTCATTACGAGCTTGTGCAGAAGTATTGTTATATCCTTTTTATAGATGAACAAGTTAAGATAACGGTGGGTTAAGTAACTTGTCCGTGATCCTATAAAGAGTAAGTAGTGGAGGCAGGGTTCAAAATCACACAGCCTTGGGATCCCGAGCTCACACTTTTATCCACTGTACCACAGTTGTAGACTGATAAAGTTGGACGGACGTGGATTTAAATTAAAAATCCACAAACTCCTATTCAATGTGAAAATCACTTAATTTATATTTTATTTTCCAATTTTAAAATTCAAATAATATAAACATAGTAAAAGTAGCATATGGATTTCTTCTCCCCCAACTTTTGTTTCTTTAACCTGAATATAAGTGAGGACTACAGTAATTTTGAAGACCAGTGCAGTGATAACGTCTTTCCCCAAATTTATCGTTCTCATAAAAAACCAAGGAAAAGGGTTATATCAAGAATGCTTGAGACTACACAATGATACATATACCTGCTCATTACAATTTCAGTATTTTCACAGAGAGTGAGAGCAGGTAATATTATCTAGGGGGTAGGGTAAGCTGGGACAAAGTGAGAGAGTGGCATGGATTTATATATACTACCAAATGTAAAATAGATAGCTAGTGGGAACCAGCCTCATAGCACAGGGAGATCAGCTCGATGCTTTGTGACCACCTAGAGGAGAGGGATAGGGAGGGTGGGAGGGAGACGCAAGAGGAAGGAGATATGGGGATATATGTATATGTATAGCTGATTCACTTTGTTATAAAGCAGAAACTTACACACCATTGTAAAGCAATTATGCTCCAATAAAGATGTTAAAAAAATGTCTGCCAATAAGAAAAATTATGCTGCTCAATAAATTAAATGACTTGTACAAGGTCACACTGATTACAGAGCTAGATTCTAATCCTTGCTCTGCCTGTATAAGCTGTATAACTGTGGACAACTCCATTTCTTCATCTTTGAAATGATTGGTTGGTATCATATAGTGCACAGGATTTCTGTGAAGAGAAAATGAAGTGATGCATTTGAAACACTTGAAAGGTGAAAAATATAATACAAACATTCTAATCAACCTAAATTTGTTTAAATGATAGTGGATTCTATTTAAATATATATATATATATATATATATATATATATATATATATATATATATATATAGCAAAAGATCACATTAACAAGTGTTACACAAGAAAACATCACATAAGTTCTCCTTCCTGTGGAGTCACAAGAACCCCAAAGTACAGAAATCACTAGTACCACCAAAACCATTAGAACTATCAGTCAGCTATCACTAGTTGGTTAACTTGTTGCTAGGTAGAGGAGAGTTATGTACTCCATAAACTATTATTTTTCAATATTGATGTTGATTAATCTTACTTGAGATTATATTTGCCCCTTGTATGCATTCATATTTGAATGCTTGAGGAAATAGGTTTTGCTTAAATAATTCTTAGCTGTAATAGTATCCTTGGTTAAAATAAATGTGACTTCTGTGTGTTTATCATTTTGTCAAACCCTACAGTTATGGTTTGGAAATTTCCCAAAGGTTTTTAAAAAGCAAATTGAATGTGTTTCAGCGAAAAATCTCTTATTTTGTTACAAGTTAAAACATAAAATTCTTTGTGTTGACAACGAGGGAAGAATGATTTGCTTGTCATTTGAAATGGTTGAGCTATAAAGTACTGACATATGAAACTTACAACAGAAATTCAGAATGACCTTACCTTCAAATGATAAAAATGGAAACTTTGTAATAAACTTCTCCAAAGTAATACCTTAACAATGTACTTCAGTGTTTCAGCTCTATAGAGTTCTTCATAATATACTGGCTTAAATCAAGTTAACTATCAAGGACTCTTGAAATGGCTCAGTATCACTTTCTCCCAGCTAGAAGAAGGTTAAACAGAGCTGGATTACTCCATACTAGATGAAACAAAGAAAAATTACATTCCCCTGCTTTTTTCATCTTTGAATCCAATCTTCTTCTCCCCTATTTCTACCCCTATTTCTTCTTTCTTCACAACCTCTGGACAGCCTCATTATTCTTCCCTTCACTTCTGCAGTGCTCAGTGGATCAGATTTTCATTAATAAATGCATGAGTAATTCAATAACTACTAACTGATTTATGTTCGGGCTCATATTTTATAATCCATTATATAATCTAGTATTAGTTTACTTTTTCTAAGGCACAATCTTTTACACCCAAATATCTTTCATGCTCAAAATTATTCAATGTCTCCATAAAGAAAAATCCATTAATATATTTATTCAATAAATATATATTAAGCACCTCTATATATTAAGTAATAGGCTAGACAATTAACAGTGAGCAAAATAAACACAATCCCTGGCATCATGGATTATATTCTGAGGTGTACAGGGAAGAACAGGGGATGGAGAATGAAGTAAACAGACAAAAACAGAGTGATTTAAAATTTTAGCTAGTGTTATAAAGGAAAACATGGTGAAGATGCAGAATACTAGAAGGTGTTCTACTTTATATAGGGTAGTCAAGGAATACCTCCTAGAGGAGGGGTCCCCAACCCCCGGGCAACGGACTGGTAGCGGTCCATGACCTGTTAGGAACCGGGCCACACAGCAGGAGGTGAGCGGCCACTCCCCATAGCTCCCCATCGCTCACATTATCACCTGAACCATGCCCCCCACCCGCCCCCGTCCGTGGAAAAATTGTCTTCCACGAAACCGGTCCCTGATGCCAAAAAGGTTGGGGACTGCTGTCCTAGAGAACAAGACCTTTAAACTGAGACCTGAATGATAAGAGTGAGCCATGAATCTACCAAATGAAAGTTGTTAGAAAAAAAAAAAAGAGTACTATATTGGCAAAAATCCAGAAGCATGAAAGACTTTGCCATGTTTTGGAAACCAAAGGAAAAACAGTGTTGCTGGAGCATAATAAGCAAGGGGAAAGTGACATGAAATGAGGCCGTAGATATAGGTAGGGGCAGAAAATGCAAGCCTCATTAGAATTTCTGATTTTTAGATTCTATTCTAACCATAATTTAAGAGGCAACTCTGATGTAGAATTCAAAGACCTTAAGATATGGCCACGAATACATTCTATGCCTTTTTACTTCCCTGCTTTCAGGTAATCTGGCCTGCTATATTTCTCATTGTGATTTATCCCTTTTCTTCTCTAAAATGTTGCTGAGGTGGTTTCCTCTACTTGTTACAACTTTGTTACCTTAATTCTGCCTACCAGCAGCTACACTCTTCAAATCCTGGGGCAAAGTGCACCTTCTCTGTGAAGCATCTCTAAACTCTAACCAGAGCATCCCCCCCCTTCTGTCCTCCCTTCCTCTATTTCTCTTTTCCCCCTTCCCTCTTCCTTTTCTTTTTAAAGGCTTTCACAACTTAAAATATTCATATAAGACACAATAATAAAGAAAACTATATTTTCATAGAGCTTTAGAAATTACAAAGTGATTCACATATATGCTCTAGCTATGTGGTCTATTAGCCAGATTTTAGAGATGAATAAAACAAAGGGCACACGAGTTAATGGGACTGTTTAAGTATGTTCAGCTATAAACTAATGGAGCTCTTATTCAATCCAGATACTCTGATGGTGAAGCCCATGATCCTAACTGCCATGCATGCATAATACTTCTGCTTTTCATTTTAATTATCTATATGCCTAAGGTTTGTATTTTTAGGCAGGTCCTTGAAATATGAGATCAAATCTTATTTGTAATTCTTTTCTTCTTCTTAGTGTTTAGCAGAGTATCATATATTGCACAACAACATTAGCTTAATTAAATGAAATAACTCATTGCCTTTCATGAATGCAAGGTGCCAACATACATCAAAGAGAAATCGTGTCTTGATTCCTTTCAAACATCAGTAATGTATGCTCAAAAAGCACTTATCTTCTCCCTAACCAGCTCCATTATTTACCCATTTTCGTTCTCATAATGTCATCAGCAGCTTCAAGCTTTCAATCTACTTAGTTTTCTTTTTTACTTAAATGGCTTCCTTCTTCATAGGGAAAATAAAGGCAACTAATTATGAACTCAGTCAGCTGCTCAACCACATTTAGAAATGTGCCTGCATCTAAATGTATTGTTAATTCCTTCTCGTCTGTTTCAGTTCTTTCTCTTTTCTAATCCCAGGACAATCTCTCTACATGTGCACTGATTCCTGTATGGTCTTATCTCTTCCATGACTTTTTTTCATCAATTTCACCAACTCATAAATATATTCAGCTCCTCTCTCTCTGTGTCTACTAAATTCTTCCCTTCTGTTTGCCTTTATGCCCAATATAATCACATACTAAGGCTACTTCCCCTAAATCTGATCTTATATTAAACTAAACATTTAATTATTTGAAGCATTACTCATATTACCATATTTTTCTTCCTGTGGTAGATTAATTTAACTTATGCCTGTAATGCCTTATTTTTTCTTTCTCAAGAACATAGGATATTGTCTAAAAATATAGTTAGCCAAGATGTCACCTGGCTGCTGTCTATTCCAGGTCAATAAAGCCTAGGTTAAAGGAGCCAAAGGAATCTTAGTAAAGTCAGGCATTATCAACACTAATAAAGTTAACTGGAGAAAAATAGTGACAGAATCAAAATGCAGTCAGCCTAGATTGCTGGAGGTCCTAGATCTATGAACGTGATGGTTGGCATTGCAGATTGGAAGAGACATATTAAATCTTTCATGTGTATCACTAATGATCCATGAACCTGAAATGTTACATATGTGTAAACAAATTCAATGTTTAAAAGATTTGATTGTTTTAGAAATCTATCATATATTGCTTAAATTAGGAAACATTTGATAAATTTTTCTTTGTAATTTACCCAAATAAGAAAAAATGGATAAAATTTTTTTGAGACATAAGTCATAGAGAAGAAAATTTAATCATCTCTATACCATTTTTGATCTATGTTGGCATAATTTCCAGGTCAGTTAGTCTGTAGCTCTTAACAAAGGTAACATAATGTAATTTTCTTCTTCTGGAGAATATTTTTTCTGTATTTTAAGTTATTTCACTTAGATATGAAAATAGTGTCCATATGTAACACTGGAAAGCACAAAATATGTTAAAGAGAAGTAAATCATGCATAACTTTTCACCCAGAAACAGTTATTGTTAACATGTTTCTAAATTCTTTTCTCTTGTTCTAAGCATGTGTTTTCAAACATTTAAAGCTCATCCTGTTGCACATTTTGCATTTGGATTTTATTTTTTCTAGTTAATTTAAATATGTTACTTTAATTTTAAGCTATTTTTTTACTTAATCTAAACATTACACATTCTCCATAAGCATTCTTTTCAAAGGCAGAAGAATTACACATTTACTAAAGTTCCATAACAATTATTGTATTAATACTCATTTGGAATGTTTCCAGTCTGTCTTTCAAAATAATAAACATTTGCACTGTAGAACATGGAGTTTAATTTTATAGTTAATATCATTTTCTTTGTATAGATTCCCAGACATGGGACTATAAAGTGTAAGTGATATTGAAGTTTTGACCATTTTAACTTTTGATGCATTGCTTTCTATTTATCCCCCAAAGAAATTCACCATCAATGTATTAAAAAGCCTTTACCTTTGCCACAACTGATTGTTGCCATTAGTGAACCATCTATACTGAATAAATATATTCAAAATAACATTCAATTATTTATTGATTGTGTATTTTATAGATTGCTAAAATGGCTAGGAAATTTAAAAATTGCGTTCATCACTGCCATTTCAGATTTTGTTAATTTTGTTACCATTTTAGGACTCCTCTTCAGGAGTCTTGATTGCTAGAATGACTGGCATAGTTTGTTGTCTACTACAGCGCTTAACCTATTACAGTCCCTTATTTAGTACATACTAATCAATAAATATTTTGAATGATTTACAAGTGAATTGATTAATAAATAAATACATTGATGAATGAATAAATTCCCCTATCAGTCTGGTTGGCAAAAACATGAGAATATTTTAATCCTTGTGGAAACACAGTTCCATAAGTGGCCAGCACTAGAACATTTCAAGATATTATCAAGTGTGTATTTTTTCTAAGGAAAACATTTTCATGCCCACCTTATCTTATGATAGTTTTCATCACTTGACAAGAAATGGCAAAAACATACTAAAGACATCAGTAAATTCCCCCTTATTCATAGTGCCCTCTGTTTTCTTTTGAGATGTTGACATCTTGAGAATCTTTCAATATCTAACAGTAGGCACTTAGGGATCCTAACATTACTAACAATTTCAAGAGTGGCTCAGATCTCCTACTCAGCATCAATATATCTACTGAATACCAGAATATTCTGAATAACAGAGGCAGGTTGTTACTTGATGGCCCAGTTAATAAATTATTTGGAATGAGGTTTCTATACAATTCTTCCTCCATAAGGTCTTCAGACCTACTAAAATGAAACCTGCTGTGCCTTTGTTCTTTCAGCCTCTGCCATTGTTGCAATAAACAATATCACTGTTCTCTGATTTTCCTTAATATGGCTAGATTCAGAATCAGAAGTGAAGGACTCAATCATTCTAGGCCGCGATAGCATCAGAGTCAGGTCATACTCATAGCTGTCATTGGGAATTACATTAGAAAAGGAGATCTGTTTTTGAGCAAATGCACTGCCTCTTGGCCTTTTCTTGACCAAAGGCAGAAGGAAGTAGGAAAGAACAAGTGGATAGAATAACTCTGAGAATAATGGCTTTGCTTATATTTCTGTTAGCTATAGTGGTACCAAGTTGGTGTGACCCAGGGAAACCTCTATTAAACAAGGATAACCTGGGGCATGTAAAATATTATGTTTGCCTTAAGTTAGTCAGGTTTTCTAGGAAGCAGACATTAAGACAAGATTAAACATGAAAAATTTTTTGAGAGGGAACTCCCAAGAGAGAAGAAGGGGAGGGGCCGTGAGAGCCTGAGAGGGCCATCAGAATGCAAAACACTTCAGGTATGACTGACTGAAGGAAAAAAGAAAAAAGGAGAGTTGGGCAGAAGCGTCTGAGACTGCAGTGCAGTTGTAAAGTAGATTCAACAAGGTTTCCAGGTGTTTTAGAGTCAAAGTTGTCCATCACAGTAGTTCTGTGTCTCCTAGAAAGACTTAGAGTTTCCCTGCCATTCTCAACCATTGACTAGGAGAGGCACATAGGAAGCATGGTCTTGGCATGAATGTGGAGATGAATTTCAAAGCACAGCAGCTGGGACCATGAGTCAATTATACCTTCTACAGTGAGAGATCTCAGAGGCGCATTCTCATGGCTGCCGCAAACCCTAAGGTGTGGTCTTTGCTAGATGACTAATTGTCTTCAATAGAATAAGAATGAGCAATGACAATGCATAAACTCTCCTCTTCAAGCAAAACTACAAAATGCTATAACCATCAATCAGTTTCTAATTGTGCATTAGTAAGCATACTACAGTAATATTTTTTTAGTTCTGGTCAGTATGGTCAATGTTCCTGATTTAAATTTCTTCAAAATAAAAAAAAAAAACTCACATGAATTGCTTCACAACCTGTTCACTAGAGAAAACTTTTGTTGTATACCAATAAATCATGCCATTCTATTATTACCAAATGTTCTTGAACAAACATAGATAACATAGCAAAACAATTTATCTTATCACTTTCCACAACAGAAAGTTTCTGCATCTTCCTCACCTCTACACAGTTTAAATAAATTCACTAAAAGAATGACATCCTGAAGCCATTTTATATCCATGCAGTTATTCATACATCCACTTGTTAGAGTGAGTTTTATTTTATTTTTTTAAATTCACCTGAAAGATCAAATTTGAATAGCAGTTACACATGCTCCATACACAGGCAAAACCATTTTACACCTATAATGAGCACATTTTACAAGGAAAATGCCACACATTTTAGTGGCCCTAAAACATATTTAAGATCTAGTCATTGGTTACTTCAGCAAAGGTCAGTGCTATATTTTCAGCCAATTTTCAGTTTGCTTGTTATGAGACTGGGATCCTTGTTACAGGCTCACAAAAAGAAACAGAGTTGAGAAAAACTTATTTATATGTTTAGTGTAAATGAGTGCATCAGATAAAAGGAGCATATAGTCCATGTCTTATCTTTTTCTCAGTAAATTCAGTGAACAAATAACGTACAGTGCTGAAGAGGTTCTGTTTGTTTCCTGCTAAAAATACTTGGCTTTCAATTGTGATGTACACAAAGGGCATAGTTGTGAAGTGCAATGGAATTTAATAAAAACCTTATTATGTCTCTGCTTGAGACATATGAGAAATGTGAGAAACTTTCTCATAACATGAGGAAGTCAAAAGAATATAGTTTTGTTCACATGGTGTAAAACATAGAGCATATCTAGCAAAAGCTAAAGGCTAAATATTTTTATTTAGTCTTAGTTAAAAATAAAATAACTATAAGCATAAATTTTATTTTATATGTAGGATTACTGTGAACCAAATAGCAGGGTCCATCTGTCTGTCTTTCTTCGTTTCCTCTTTCCTTCCTTTATTCCTTCCTTTTCCTTTCTTTTCCTTTCCTTTTTCTTTCTTTCCTTTCTTTTCTTCTAATTCCTTTCTAATTATTTAGTCAACCAATTATTGGTAATGTTGAAGAACAAATCTATTTTGTGACTTTAAATTCTGGGCTATTTATTAAATATCTCAATCAGATAAAAAGGAACACTTTGGAGACCATATATTATTCTGTGATCGTAGGAGTATAATAGACATAGGAATATAAAATGCAGAAACTATCCAGTTAGGGTAATGCAATTTTGAAATTTTAAAGTTACATTTTCTGTTCGTGTTTGTCATAATTACAGTTCCTTCCACTATGTTTACAATCATTGTGATAGTCAGTAGTTCTACATGTTTGATTTAATCTCCCAGGAACGGAAATATCAACTCTGAAGTTTATGATAACCACAAATTTGTATAAAATGCTTGTTTTAGCAAGTGTTTGTTCAGTTAAACCACCATAAAATGTATATACTGGGTAATGGAATTGCTCCCTTTAACTGTAAGTGAACTCACAAGCTTTTTAAGTTGATCAATACACTACTGTACAAACAAACTTAACAACTTTGTGCTAACTAACTCTAGTCTGGTAGTCTGACTTAAGTCTGCAGTCTGTTGGAAATAAAGATTGCCTCTAGCAATTGAGATCGTTTGTCTAATTATAACAAATATAATTAGAAGTGCAAAGGAAAAGAAAAAGGGCTTGATTAAACCTAATCAACTGTTCAAGGCAAGATAACTAATGTGTAAATACATTTATATCTCTAATAGAAATGATTGGTTACTAGGTGTTCAAAATTAGTGCTAGTCCAGGTAGCTGCTGTACTTGAAGAGCCTTCTTGTCTACATCTCTGTATATGCAAATCCTGCCCAACTTGCTCAAACGCTTTTCACAAACTTTCTGCTGAGTCCCACCACAAGAAATAACCACTGCTTCATGTAATCAGGTGTTTCATGGTTATCTCTTACATTCTTAAAAAATCTTTTGGGATCAATCCTGAAGTACTGCAGTATTCTAAAAGCTCATTTTCTAAAGAGTATTTCTTAAAATTTTTTGATGTTTTACTTATTTCTCTCAAAGGATATGAAAGAGATCTAAATACATATTTCAAGACACCCAGTATATATATTTCCTTTCAGCTACTAATCACATATTCTCTTAAACTAGTCTGTTGCATCTCTTTCTCAACTCTGAAATATGTCATTTCCCATCCTTTCTCTGCCATCCCCTACCATATGTCTATTCTCTCATTTTCTTCCTTCCTTTCTCTTTTCTCTTTTAATTACACAGATGATTTAGCCTTCTTTCCTCTAGAAAGTGGAATTTGGGAAAATGAACGAAATTTTCCTTGGCAGGAAGGAAAAGGGATGAAGTCAGTGAATACATTGTGCTAATATTTGTGTCTTATTATCTACAGAGTCAAGATAAATGCTTATTGAGAGCCTACTATGTGTTAGGCCTTGTACCAAGTAGATGCTAAGTGAGATTTTGGAGTGGAGAAATAATTCAGGAATATATCGCAAACTGTCTCACAAGACATTGCAGAACCCTTCTATTAAATTCTATTTTCTTTTAGTATATGCCCTTCCCCATTGTTAACACTTTGAGAGCAGATACTCTGTCTTACTCACACTCACATATTACAAAGTGCCAAATGCATCACTTGACACAGAGTAGGTTCTCATTAAATATTTCTATGGTTTTCATTATATGAACTACTTCTCCTACTAATGATAATTTACACCCTTTATTAGACTCCCTACCTATTAACTTAGAACTATCCATTGTGATTCACTTGTTTTAGTGTTTCTGATCTGTTAATACATCTTTTCAAATAACACACAAATAATAATACTGGAGTTTATGCTTGAGTAACAGCTTATGTCATCCACGCATAGAACTTCAAACTAAAAAAGATGAAATAACTTGTCCAAGTGTATGAATTAGAAATGAAAATGTCATTATTTTCATAAGACATATGAGTTTCTGTTTCATGCTTCCTTCACTATCTGCTTCCTGTCTCAGAGAATGAGACAGAAAAACTGAAACACTGATACTCGAGGCAACCAGAAAACAATTTACCTTACCATCATTTCTCCAAATTCCTCAGAGATGTTGCATCCTGCATGGTAGTAGTTTTATAAGTAGTAGTTACTAGCAGAACCGTTTAATGGTAGTTGCTGTGAATTACTATTTTCATGGGCTCAATTGCATCAAAGTCAAAAAACTTGTTCTTGGGAGCCAAAGAGTATGTGGCCTCATTAGACAAGAGATGATCAGGTATATGTTAAAACCTAGAATTTAAATTGGGAGTATTATTTGTGGTTGTATATCTGAGTTCCAGATTCTATCCACTTAGAAGAACTGAGTTATAGGCCAAAAACAATCTTTACTTCCTTCCTATGGACAAAAACCATACCTGAATGTATTTCATATTTTTTCAAGAATAAGTTTTAAAAAATAAAGGATATATGGGAGCAAAGGAAAGGCAAGATCATCTAGAAAGCACAGAGTATTATTTGTGACAGAATAATTATCTGTTGTATAATTTATGCAATTGTCAATTTTGTTTATTGTAGCCCAGTCTCCATTCTCACCAGTCTCATCTCCTGCTAACATTTTAGATGGGCACATGAACACCTAGTTAGAGACATCATTGCCTAATCTCTCTTGCAGATACATGTAGCCATCTGACTAAATTTTGGACCTTCATATGTAAACTGAAGTTATATATACAACTTTGGGAACAAGTGTTTATAAAGAAATCTTTTTTTAAAAACAAAACAAAAATAATTAATAACAACTTGAAATAAGACCTCAGAAAATAATTTTACATAAATAGGTATAGAAATAAACAAAGCAGTGTTCCCATTATTAGAGTTTGGCAATGTAGAATTTGAAGTAAAAAGCATTAAACTGGAAGAAATTAATTATTTTATATTTATAAAATTTACCATCCATTACAGAAAGATAAGAGGATAAAAATGTGTGTGCTGAGTAATACAGCACTTGAATATATAGAGGAAGACTCTTAATGCATGGTGAAGTTGATAGAAGCAGAATAAAGATAGGAGAAAATAATGTACCTCTCTCAGTTCTTAATAGCTCATGTGAACACAAACATAAATACAGATAGAGCGTACTCAAATGTTATGATTAATAAACATGTTGAAATATTTGCTATACTTTGTAAACATTTTTATCACCACCACTGAAATAATTAAAATATTGTAAATTTAATGGTTCCAAAAATTCCATGAAGCAGAAATTATCTAGGCCATATATCTGCTCAAAAAAAAGAAAAACTAGAAATATATTTTTAAAACCTTCAGCAAACCAGCATAAGGAAACCATATTTTAAAAATATGGTCCAAGATAATTCTTGAAATTAACAGAAAGTTGAAATCAAGTTCTGACTATAGATATAACAAGAAAAAGAATATACCAAAAGCTGAAATATTAGGAAAGCTCATATCTAAAATTCTTTCAACTTTGACAGAGAAAGAGAAGCAGTAAAATTAAATAAGAACTTTACTCAAACTTCATTTAAAATAAAAAAGAAAATTCATGGAAATCTATAGGAAAGAATTAATGAAAAAAGAAGTCTTCCTTCAGGATTTTGATCTGATACTACATTTCTTAAATTCTCCATTTCAATTATAACAATAAAATTAAACCTAGGATTAAAATCTCATTTTCAAGATAAAATATTAGACTGTCATCCATGCTTAGAAAAATTTAAGAGTTTTTATGCAATATAATAGAGACAGAACCAGCCTGACTGAAGTACTGACCAGTTTATAATCAATAAAATATAGAAGAAAAGTCGGCCTGGACATGAGTGATTATGTTGTAGTACAATCCCATTCAATGTCTAGGCAATAACAAATCAACAAATGACATCGTGAAGAGTAATGACCACAAGTATTTGACCTAGTAAAGTGTTTCCCAAAGTTACCTGATAATAAGAAGCATCTTGCTATTTGTTAAACTGATAGGTTATCAGGACTCACCTGGAGATTCAGATTCAGGGGGTTTGGGTAGTGCCCAGGAATGTGTATTTGTAACAAGCACTCTGAGGGAGTTAATCTTCAGGTAATTAATTGAAACTTTTCCCTAAGAAACCAGTGTTTCTATGTGGTTTCTTGCCTAAGTCACTTTCACTTCGCAAGGGAAATAATTAAGTACAGAGAATAGAAGGGCAGACTTTGGGCTTTGCTATTTCTTTACATTGTCATTTTGGGCAAGTTACTAAATCTTTGTAAACTACATCTACCTTACCTAGTTCCCAGAGTTGTTTTAAGAATTAAATAGGTAATATTATAAAGCACTTAGCAAGGTACTTGCACATTTTAAGTGCTATTCATTGTTAGCTGTTCTTATTCTTATTCGTTTAAGCACTCAACACAGAATATTATATTTAATTCCCACAACAACTTTGTGAGACAGAAACTGTTTAATTCCCAGCATAATGGTAAATGACACAGTAGGAATTCAAGCCCAGGTCTATGTGGTTGGAGTGTCCATATTGTCTAAGTATAGTAAATGAAACAATAATAAAGCTTTATATATAAATATATATATATACACACACACACACACATATACACAAAGACAAGTCACAAAAATGAAATAAAAACAAAAATTGCTCTAGCAATAAAATTAATGTTTTACCTTTCATTAGCAAAGATATGAAAAATGCTTATTCTCAAAAGTAGGGATCAGGCATAATTGTACACTGTTAGTGACATTTAAATTAGTGCAACTTGAGGGGCAGTATCAAAGTGGTAGAGTAGGAAGACCCTGAGCGCACCATGAATACATCAATACTACAACTATATGTAGAGCAACTCTGGCTGAGAATGGCCTGAAGATTAGAAGAACTGCACTACTACAACCAAGGCTATAAAGAAAGAACTGCACAGAGTCTGCTAGGTGGGGAGGAGAAGCTATCTGGTCAGGGCCCACATCCCTAGTGGGTGACTCAGAAGAAGAGGGGGATAACACAGATTCAGGGATCCTCAATAGGGAGTGAGGAGTTTGAGCCCCGTATTAGCCACCCTGGCCCTGGGGTCTGACACCAGAAAGATGAGCCCCATTAACTTGTTTGAAGATGAGGGGGGCTTACTGGAAGTTTGTAAGAAACCAAGACTGCTCTTGAAGAGCATGTGGACAGACTTGTTTGCTCTCGATCCGAGTGCAGAAGCAGCAGGTTGAAAATTGCCTAGTACTCCAGCTAGCCTGCCAGGACCACCCCAGTGCATCCCCCAACCACCACCAGACTCCTGCTCCATCGCTTCCTGCTACAGTGCTGCTCCCTGCTAAGGCAAAGATCACCATTGCTGCTACATTTGCATGCACATGCACCTGGGGAAAAGGAAAGCCAGCTCAGAACTGCACTCGGAAAACTTGAGCCTCAACCCAACCTCTAACAAGACACATGCACACAGTTGGAAGAAAGTGAAGCCAGCTCAGAAGTGCGTCTTCAAGCCCTTCAGCCCTCGCCATACCTCCAACGAAGATGGAGACTGCCGTCATGCTGGGAGAAGCCCAATTACCTTGAGGCTCCTGCTCCAGCCCCTCAAGTCCTGGCTCTGCCCACCCCCGCATAGGGCTGTGACCACCACTTAACCAAGGAGAAGCCCTGACCTGCACCTGGCTCTGGTTCTAAACCCTCTCTTCCAGCCCTATTTCCCACAAAGACAGTGGCTGTCAGTTCACCCCAGGAGAAGATGTGGCCTGCCTGTGCTCACTTCAGATCCAGCTGTCCCACAAAAGTAGACTGAATAAGGATAATCCCACACAAGGACACACCTTCAAGACTGGGATAGGTAACTGTTTTGCCTAATTTCATAGAGACAGAGAAGGTCACACAAAATGAGAACTGAATGGAATATGCTTCAAATTAAAAAAATAAGGTAAAAATGCAGATTAAAAAACTGTAATGAAATGGAGGTAAATAATTTACCTAGTAAATAGTTCAAAGCAATAGTAATAAAAATGCTCACTGAACTCAGGAAAAGAATAGAGGAATGCAGTGAGAACTTTAACAAAGAACTAGAAAATATAAAAAAGAACCAATCAGAGATGAATAATACAATAACTGAAATGAAAAATACACTGGAAGGAATTAACATATTAGGTGATACAGAAGAATGTATAATCAACCTGGAGATAGAATAGTGGAAATCACCCAATCAGAGCAGCAAAAAGGAAAAAAAATAATGAGCATAGTTTAAGGGACCTCTGAGACAACATCAAGTGTACTAACATTCACGTTATAGGGTCCCAGAAAGAGAGAAGAGAGAGAAAGGGTTGAAAATGCATTTGATAAAATTGTGGCTAAAAAATTCCCAAACCTGAAGAAGACAATAAATACCTAGGTCCAGGAAGCACAGAGAGTCCCAAGCAAGATGAACCCAAACAGATTCACACCAAGACATATCACAATTCAAATGGCAAAAGTTAAAAATAAAGAGAGAATTTTAAAGATAGCAAGAGAAAATCAAAGAGTCACATTCAAGGGACCTCCCCAAAAGGCTAAGAGCTGATTTTTTTGCAGAAAATTTGAAGAGCAGAAGGGAGTGACATGATATATTTAAAGTGCTGAAAGGGGGAAAAAAATAAAACTATAACCTAGGATACTCTACCAAGCAAGTTTCTCTTTCAGAATTAAAGGAAAGATAAAGAGTTTCCCAGACAAGCAAAAAATAAGAGTTCATAACCATTAAACCAGCATTACAAAAATGGTTAAAGGGTCTTCTTTAAGTAAAAAAGAAAAGGCTATAACAAAGAAAAGAAAATACTAAAAGAGAAAAATCCCACTAAAAAGGCAAATATTGATATGTAACAAAGGCAGTAGATCAACCACTTAAATAAGCTAGTATGAATGTTAAAAGACAAGTATGTTAAGTCAACTATATGTTAAATAAACAGTTAAGGGATCGACAAGAAAATGTAAAATATGACATCAAAAACAAAAAACGTGGTGGGAGGGTGTAAAAAATGTGGAGGTTTTAGAATGTGTTTAAACTTAAATGACTATCAGTTGAAAACATGTAGATATAGTTATAGGTCAACATGTATAAACTCCATGGTAGCCACAAATCAAAAAGCTACACTAGATACACAAAAATTAAAGAGAAACGAACACAAATCTGACACTAAAGAAAAATCATCAAACCATAAGTGAAGAAACCAAAAGGAGAAAAGAATAGAGGAATCTACAAAAACAACCATAAAACAACTAACAAAATGGCAGTAAATACATACAAAAATCAATAAATGCATACCTATCAATAATAACTTTAAATGTCATTGGACTAAATGCTCCAATCAAAAGACATAGGATGGCTGATTGGATTAAAAAACAAGACCTATCTATATGCTGCTTACAAGAGACACACTTCAAAGCCAAAGACACACACAGCTGAAAGTGAGGGGTGGAAAAAGATATTCCACACAAATGGAAACAAAAATAAAGCTAGGGCAGCAATACTCATATCAGACAAAGGAGACTTTAAACAAGAGCAATAATGAAAGACAAAAAGGGCATTATATAATGATAAAGAGATTAATCCAAAAAGAGGATATAACATTTGTAAACATATATGCACCTAATACAGGAGCATCTAAATATATAAAGCAAATACTAATATGCATAAAAGGAAAAACTGTCAGTAATACAATAATTGTAGGGGAATTTAACACCCCACTTACATCAATGGACAGATCATCCAGAGAGAAAGTCAATAAGGAAAGAGTGGCCTTAAATGACACATTAGACTAGATAGATTTAATAAATATCTATAGGACATTCCATCAAAAAAACAGCAGTATATACATTCTTTTCAAGTGCACATGAAACTTTCTCCAGTATAGATCACATGCTAGGCCACAAAACAACTCTTAATGAATTTAAGAGGACAGAAATTATATCAAGCATCTTTTCTGACCACAATACTATGACACTAGAAATCATTTTGCAGGAAGAAAAATGGAAAAAATTCAAACACATGGAGACAAACAACTTGCTACTGAAAAACTAATGGGTTAATAAGAAAATCAGAAAATACCTTGAGACAAATGAAAATAAAAACACAACTTTCCAAAATCTATTCAGCAAAAGCAGTTCTAAGAGGGAAGTTTACAGCATTAGAAGCCTACCCCAAGCACAAGAAATATCTCAAAGAAACTAACTTTCTGTGTGAAATAATTAGAAAAAGAAAGCCCAAAGTTAGTGGAAGAAAGGAAATAACAAAGATCAGAGTGGAAATAAATAAAATAGAGACCAAAAAATAATAATAATAATAACTATAGAAAAGATTGATGAAACCAAAACCTGGTTTTTTGAAAAGATAACAAAATTGATAAACCTTTAGCTAGGATCATTAAGGAAAAAAAAGAGTAGAACAAAATAAACAAAATTAGAATTGAAAAAGGAGAAGTTACAACTGATATCACAGAAATACAAATGATCATAAGAGAATATTATGAATAGTTATACACCAACAAATTATACAACCTAGAAGAAATGGATAAATTTCTAGAAACATACAGTCTTCCAAGGTGAATCAGGATGTACTAGATAATCTCAACAGAGCAATTACTAATATTGAAATTGAATCAATAATCAAAAAGCTCCCAATAAAATAAAGTCCAAGACTAGGTAGCTTCATAGGGTAATTCTATCAAACATTTAAAGAAGACTTAATATCTATCCTTCTCAAAGTATCCCAAAAACTTGAAGAGGAGGAAACATTCCCAAACTCATTCTACCAGATCCATACTCTGAAAACTATAGGACGTTTGTGAAAGAAATTGAAGATCATACAACTAAATGGAAAGGTATCCCACGTTCATGGATTGGAAGACTTAATATTGTTAAAATATCCATACTACCCAAAACAATCTACAGATTTAATGCAATCCTGTCAAAATACCCATGACATTTTCCACAGAACTAGAATAAATGAGCCTAAGATTTGTATGGAACCAGAAAACCCCTGAATAGCCAAAGCAGTCTTGAGAAAAGAAGAACAAAACTGGAGGCATTCTGCTTCTTGACTTCAGAATATATTACAAAGCTACAGTAATCAAAACAGTATAGTACCTGCACAAAAGAAGACACAGTAATGGAACAAAATAGACAGCCTAGAAATAAACCCACCCAAGCATGTATGGTCAATTAATCTACAGCAAAGGAGGCAAGAAATTACAATGGGGAAAAGACAGTCTCTTCAATAAGTGGTGTTGGGAAAACTGGACAGCTACATGTAAGAGAATGAAATTAGAATATTTTCTCACACAATATACAAAAATAAACTCAAAATGGATTTGAGAACTAAATATAAGATGTGAAATCATAAAACTCCTAGCATAAAACACAGGCAGCACAATCTTTGACATTTGGTCTTAGAAATATTTGTTTGGATGTCTCCTTAAGCAAGGGAAACAAAAGCAAAAATAAACAAATGACACCTAATCAAACTTAAAAGCTTTTGCACTGTAAAGGAAAACATCAACAAAATGAAAAGGCAACCTACTGAATGGGAGAAGACATTTTCAAATGCTATGTGTGGTAAGGGTTTAATATCCAAAATATATATATAAAGAACACATATAACTCAACATCCAAAACAAAACAAAACAAAAAACCAAACACCCCAATTAAAAATTGGGCAGAGGACCTGAATAGGCATTTTTCCAAAGAAGACATAAAAATGGCCAACAACCACATGAAAAGATGTTCAACATCACTAATCATCAGGGACATACAAGTCAAAATCTCAGTGAGATATCACCTCACACTTGTCAGAATCTCTATCAACCAAAACACATGAAATAACAAGCACTGGTGAGGATGTGGAGGAAAGGGAACCCATGTGCACTGTTGTGGAAATGTAAATTGGTACAGCCACTATGGAAAACAGTAATGGAGGTGCCCTGGAAAATTAAAAATAGGACTACCATACAATACAGCAATTCCCCTCCTGGGTATATATGTGAGAAAACAAAAACACTAATTCAAAAAGTTACACATACCCCAATGTTCATAGCAGCATTATTTCCAATAGCCAATATATGGACACAACCTAAGTGCCCATCAATGGATAAATGAATAAAGAAGATGTGGCGTATGTATAAACAATGGGATATTTCTCAGTCATAAAAAAGAATGAAATTTTGCCATTTCCAACAACATGGACAGATCTGGAGGGTATTATGCTTAGTGAAATAAGTCAGACAGAGAAGACAAACGCTATGTATTTTCACTCATACGTGGAATCTAAAAAATAAAACAAACTAATATAACAAAACAGAAACAGACTCACAGATACAGAGAACAAACTAGTGGTTACCAGTAGGGTGAGAGGTATGGAGAGGGGCAAAATAGGGAAAGGGGATTAAAAGGTACAAACAACTAGATACAAAATAAATAAGTTACAAAGGTGTAATGTACAACACAGGGAATATAGCCAATATTTTATAATAACTTTATATGGAGTATAATCTGTAAAAATTTTGAATCACTGTTTTATATTTTGTAAGTCAACTATACTTTTCAAAAAGTGAAAATAAGTGCCAAGCTCTAGGTAAGGCATCCAGAACACAGTAAAGGTGAAATAACTGGGGTTTTAAGTTCAGACATATGTATGCTTGAATTTCAGCTTTGATATTAAGTTGCTTTGTAATCTTGGCCAAGACGTGCTTTCTGGTCCTTAGCTCCCTCATCTGTACAATAAGGATGTTTGACTAGAAGATCTTTTTTCTTTGACATTCTGATTGTATAAAATTATTAACCTAGAAGTCAAAAGGAGGAAAAGAAATTAATTGAATAGGCAAAATTTAAATAAATTGGTGCAGCTTTTCTGTAAGTTGATTTGACAAAATATGTAAAATGCCAGAAAATGTGCATAACCAGTGATTCAACTATTTCATCACTAGGAAATATGGATGTTTATCTGTGAGAATGTGGATGTAACAATTCTATATATAAAGGTGAAAAATTATAAAATAATCCATACATTTAACAATTGAATGGATAAGATATTTGATGTTATCTTGTGAAATAGTAGGCAGCTTTTTACAAGCCATGTTTTTGGGAATTTTTTTTAAATGTTGAAAGTTCTCACATAAGGGTTGTACTTCTAGAAGAATGACAGATTAGATACACTGGGGCTTTGAGAACAGAGAAGTCTTTACACTTTGGTCCTACACAAATGTACTTTTTGTGTTGTTGCTGGATTCTCAAGTGATAAGAAAAAAATGAAAGCCATGAACTGAAAAGAGAGTGATGAGAGGAGATAGGATCTATTGTATGGATGTATGGGTTGACCTTTGCATAAAGCACATTTCATTCATAGTAGTAAGTGGAAAGGCAAAGTATTTGGACACCAATGTCCATGGGTAAGTTGTTGAGGTGCCAGGTCTTTTGAGGAACATCTTTTCTGATTGCTTCTCTTTTCTCAGTGAAATTGGAGGTAATGTCATCAACAAAAAGTGAGTATCAGAGAGGTCATGGGGAATGTTTAAGCAGAGAAGAGAAGATGTTAATTCATTGAGAAAGATTGAGGAAGAATGTGAATGGACGAGAGAAATACAGCATAATTGTTGAGCAGCATTTCAGACACTGTAAAGTTATTATTATGACTTTGAAGTTAGACCGTGGTACATATTTATTTGTTTAGTTCCAACCACAAATATAGCTATTAATGGCAGAGAACTGGATTTAACCGAGACTAAGGTTTTTTCACAAGATTATAAAATGGGTAACAGGAATTGAGACTATATAGCATGGGGTGATTAGAATAATTAGTCAAGTGATGTAAGCAGGTAAGAAAGTAAGTTAGGAATTCAAAAGTGTACGATAAGTGAGTCCCAGCAAAGCACCTTTATACCTCTAAGACCTGTATGTGCTTGTATAGGTAACACGGATTTGAAGGTATTAGCCGAGATGAGAAAATATCAGCATGCTGAAATAGAATCCCAAAGTAATGATTTTGCTTCTTTTCTTAAATAAGTTGAGGGTTCATAAGGGTTCCTTTTTAATACTTCATAACATACAATATGTTGTATGTATACTGTTTATTTATTAAGCTTTACATGATTAAAATTTTAAAAAATAAACGTGCATTCTAACATAATTAATGAGAATATTATGAACTCATAATTACTCAAAATAACACCTTCTCTCTAAGACCTTCTTGAACCAAGTAAAGCATCATGCTCCTCTGGTCACGCTTTATGATATTATACCATTTATTTCTACACAGAACATTTCAACATCTGATATTCTCTCATTTGCTAATTTGTTAACAAGCACATTGCTGTCTCCCCTTACTATAGTGGAAGGTTCTTGAAGCGAGGGGAGCTCTCATTCGCTACTACATTTCCATTGCTAGTGCCCACTTTGTTGTGGATGATCACATTTTTTGATACACTAATATTGTTAAAATGAATATGCTTAGAAGAAGATACATAAAAGGAGGCAGAAAGATATTAACAGTGTTTATAATTGGGTATAGACATCTAGGTGATTTTTATTTTCGTTACCTTCTTGTATCAAGCTTCATTCTTGAAATGAGATGGCATTTCTTCTTCAAGGTAGTTATTTTCATCTATAGTTACACAAAAGAACTGAGAAGACTCATTAGAAAAAAATTTGTAAAAAAATAAATTAAATGTTGGCATATATAGACATGTTTCATGGTCTGGGGCACTTAGAGTTTCCTGACGTAAGGTTTGAGTTTCCAAAACGTTAGTCATACCAAGTACTGATTACATATATTGCATGCCTTTTTCTTGAGACATAGTTCCAATTCAGGTTGACAGTAAACAGTTGAACCAGGGTGCAGAAATATCTGATTTACGTCCATAAGATAGTGTCTCAGTTACTTCTATAAGCATTTTGGATCCAGGCTATTCTGCTGAAGATACATACCCCAAGCTTAAGATGATGCATCCAGAGAGAATTATCTATTTTCACTTTGCAGAAATTTAAAGGTAGAAGGTTGATGTGTGTCTCAAGGGTCTCTGGCCCAGAGGAGCTAGATTAGTAATGTCAATAGCATTTCTAGCTGTGACAGAGGTCTTATTCTAAAAAAGCCACCTTATCTCCAGCTCAGATCTGGTGGAGTAAGAACATTGTTGAATTCAGTAGAAGAGGACTTCATTAGAGCTCTGAGGTCAGGGGTGCGAACCGTTCTGTTAGCAGTGACATTGGGAATGGAAACAGATCTCTAGCTCACCTAGCAACAAAGTGAGAGAATCTTGACACAGTGGATCATAGATGAGAGAATAGAAAGTGGCAGTGTCAGCAGAGACCCGGAAGATGAGCATTGCTATTGGCGGGTCAGAGTAAGACTATCAGGGAGTCTCCAACAAATGTGGAGGCAGCAATTGGTAACTGGAACTAACCTAGAAGTCTGTTTACTTCCCAGAACCTCCGTTTTCTCATTTGTGAAATGAAGGTGATAGCTACTGCATTAGTTTATTGTAATTAAAAAGATATGTAAAACAACTACATAAGTTTAGAGCGATAGAAGGAAGTTCAAGTATGAAGTTCTTAAGTAACTTGGGGACACCAAGAATTAAAAATATAAAATATAAAACTTTGGAAAAGAAGGGAAAGAATTGAATGGGAAGGTCTGTCATTTGATTAATAAACCATATTTTTCTGCTGGCAGTAATAATATACTTCAGCACCTAGATTTCACTACCATCTGCTGTTATTCTAAATGACCAAATCCCAGCTAAGTACCGTCACACAGCTGAGATGCGTTTGTGCTATATGTAGTTTTGAAGGTATTGAGATGAGAAAATAGCAGTTTCCTGAACTAGAAATCAAAAGTAATTTTAAAAATTTAACATCACTATATGTAACACTAAATCAGGTATCCCTATAGTCAAAAAAAGCAGCTTCTTGATTTACAAATATGAACTGTTTGAAAGTTAAAAAGAAAAAAAATGCAATCTGGTCCTGGATTTGTCTTTTACAAAATGACCTTAGAAAAGGTTTGCATAGTTGAGATTTAGTTGTCAATCTCCTTATTTTACAAATATTCTATAAAATTCTACATTAAGATTCTAAGGCACTCCCATCCTCAACATTCTGTTTTGTAGAATTTTACCTTAGATTATTCAAATAAAATTTAGTCCTGGAGAGAAGGAGCATTTTGCAGGAACTTACTAGCCAAAAAGTGCTACGTAAATTTAGATGAATTTCTTAGTCTCTGTCCCTCAACTTCCTTACCTGAAGCTAAAAATAATAGTAACTTCATAGGGTTGGTTTAAAGAGTTATATAATATTAGTTACTTAGAGGAATGTTGGAGAATAATGAGTTTCAGAGTAACAGTGTTGGAAATTCTCATCACATTGCTGTTGGTGGTAATTCTCTCCTGCTCTACCACTCTGATCCATGTCCATTTTCTCTGCCCTGCTCTGTGCCTGGGAAGGATGATTCCAGCTCACTTCATCAGTTGGGTCCCCTTGTCAGTTGTTTACTATTTGGTTTAGTCAATGGGAGACACTAGCAAAAGATCAGAGAGTAAGAGGAGAGAGAGAAGAGAATCTTCTCCAGATTGGCTTCCTGCCAATTGATTATGATTTCTATCAGATGGCCCCCTTCTCTAAGGTTTCAGCTCTCACTGAGGTGGAATAATAATTTATCATCCTCCTGACCCATCAGCCTTAAAAGTAGTAACAGTTTCCCATTTCTGTTAATCTTGGGTGATACAGTCCCTCGTTTTTTCCCTGAAACCTACCGAAATCCTTCACTGAAGTCTCTTCATTTGAACCATGTGAATTTTTTATTCTGTGTGGATCCTATTTAATAATTATACTGAATTTGTTAGAAGTTTCTATTAAGCAGTTTACTCAAAGTATATACTAAGATAATTTGTACTCTGTCGTTTTCCTCAGCATTAGAGACAAAAGTTCTAGTTTATTGAGTAAAATTTAAAGAAGAGAATAGTAAGAAAACATTAGTAGAAGTTAGGAAAAGATTATAAGTGAATTGAGAGAAGATACTAAAAATGCATGTTATGCACTAAGGACAAACATGATCGTGGTATGGAAATGTGTGTATAGGTATTAATTTGAAAGCAGAATGACTATGATGGAGATGAAAATACCCATTTCTATGCCTGTAAGTGCCTCTAAGTGTCAGGTAGATATTTTAAATACATCATCTGGTTTAATGTTTACCACACCTGCCTCCAACAAAGGTACTCTTTCCAACACATCATGCTGCCTCTTATAGTTCACTCTGGACAAGTTAAATGTCAGGAGACTGGTGAATATACCATCTTGAAAGAATTAAGAAACGGAAGGGAAAACAAGTGTCTTGGAACAGTGGTAAAAGGTGAAAATTATGGAAAATATATTATAGTCCTTTTAGTTTACCTTAATATCAAATTGACCTTCACCAGCTGTACCAGCAGAGTAAAAATGAACATCTGGCCCTTAAAGCCACAAACATTTCTCAAAGCAAAGTCAAACAGTACGTCTTTTGCTTCTCATTGCAATTTATTTACTTCTATTTTATTTATTACCACTTTCCTATAATTATATTAATATTTCTCTTTTCCAGCTAAAGTTGGTTCCTAGACTTCATCAACTACATTTTATCCTTTTTATTTCTAAAATATTGCCTGACCCATAGAAGGTATTTAAATTCATGAATGAAAAATTAATAACTAATTGCAGGTTCAATTCTGCTGGTTAAAATTAATCCATTAATCAACACTAGCAAGGTACTCTTTTACATCAAGCTATGCATTATATGAAATATACTACCTGATAAACTGAATTTCTAAATTCATTTTACTTTGAAATGCTCTGAGTACATTGATAGGGCACCAAAACACAAATGCAGCCTATATATTCACACATCAGAGAGGCTTTCCTACAACTTCTTACAGTTCTCCCAGTTTCTTAAAGCCTATTATTACATAATGATGAGAAAAAATAAATGCATACATCATTTTCTTACATTTCATATAGATATTAATTTATATAAACTCTGGAAAAATTGTTTTATGTGTGTGTTTGTATGCATATGTTTGTGTGTGTGTTTTCCTTTGACATTTGGAAAATAATATATTTTGGAAAACACTGTCTTTCTAAAATAACCACCTTAAATACCTGAACGATGCCATGTTTTAATCAGAACTCTACATTCTATAAAAGTCCACTATTCAAAAATTTTCACAACAGAGAAATAATAAAGTGGTATGAGTAGTTTGTATAGAATCTATTTAGATGTTAAGTATTTATCACAACCTACTCCCCAAAAAGGATATAATATAGAAATTTTCATTAACACTTTTACTTCACTAACATTTGTCACCAAGTCCTGTTAATTCTATTTATTAATTTGCTTTTGCATCTCTTCTTACCATTCCCCAATTCCTGTAACCATTTTAATTTCCACAAAATATCCTTCGTCCTGACCATTTCCCTCTAATGCAGTTACTGCAGTATCTCCTATCCAATAGCCTGCCTCTAAGCTCCACCCTCTCTCATTTTGCAATCACACGCCAGTCTGCGTTATCTTCCTAAAATATAAATTTGGTTGTTCCATAATTTATCCCAAAGGCCTTTTCACCCTTGCTTAGAGAAAATTAAGTTCAACTTTGTGAAAATTAATTTAAGGCTATTAACACCTGACCAGGGCTGACCTTTCAAAACTAATCTTTGCTGATTCTCTTTCTCCTGTTTCTACCATACACTCACAGACTACCCCAGGATCCATCATCCTGCCATATGACTTCCAAATCATGTAACTGTTGATATGCTTTCCTTTTCCTGGATAAGGGGCTCCTAGAACAAGGACTGTTTTCTTTACCTCTCTATCTCCAGAAAATAACATATAGCCTATCACATAGTAGAAGTACAGAACATTGATGACTTGCTATGGAAACTGTTCATTGAAAGCCAACACGCTCATAAAAATTCCATTAAATTGTCTAAGTCCTAAAACTCCTTTCAAAATTTATTACCGTTAGTCAATATTTTTTCCCTTAGAATTTTTTTCCTTTGAATAGTGACTACACGATTTTAAATAATCACATCTCCTGGACTACTTTTTATACTCCTTTTCTTGATGCTTTTCATTTGCCACTCATTAAATGAAGCTATAAAATCCGATTTTACCCTCTCTCCTTTCCTCTTCTCACTTTACATACTCTCCCCAGGCAATCCCATTCAGCTCATCGTTTCATTAAACATCTCTTTACAGATGGACTCCAAATCCATAAATCCATCTTTGGTCATCTTCCTGTATGGGACGTAATTTCACATTACTTCCTGGATATCCAGGTTATTAAGGTGATCAAGCAACATTTTAAAAAAAAGAAAAATGGGGCTTCCCTGGTGGTGCAGTGGTTGGGAGTCCGCCTGCCGATGCAGGGGACGCGGGTTTGTGCCCCAGTCCGGGAAGATCCTACATGCCGCGGAGTGGCTAGGCCCATGGGCTATGGCCGCTGGGCCTGCACGTCCGGAGCCTGTGCTCCGCAATGGGAGAGGCGGCAGCAGTGAGAGGCCCGCGTACCGCAAAAAAAAAAAAAAAAAAGAAAAAAAGAAAAATGGGTCCCACTTCAAACTTTATCTGTCATTGAAATCAACATCATTTCCTTCTGAGAGAGAAAAAAACACAACTTTGGAATCAACATTGATCACTTCCTCTCCCTCACATCTCACTTCCATTATTTATTTATTTATTTGGCTGTGCCCGGTCTTAGTTGTGGCACGCAGGATCTTGAGTTGTGGCATGCTTTTATCTCTACCTTTGAAATGCCCCTCAAATATGTTTACAAATTCTAATTCTCAAAAAACTTTTCCTGATTTTAGACTCACATTACACTTCAACTGAAATATAAAAAGTTGAGATGTTCTTTAACTCCCACTTATTGGAGTGAATCCATATTAAGCATAACCCACATTATGTTTCAACTGAAATATAAAAGTCAATATGTTCTTTAACTCCCAGTCTCACTCCATTCTCCAATGTAATTTTGGGTTCACATTCAGGATATCTGTCTATGTAAAGAGATACAAATATTCTATAACTTTTTTATAAGAAAGCGTTTATACTATATTTTATGTGTAAAAATATATATTTATAAATATATATAATATGTAAATACATATTTTTACAAGAAAATGTTTACATTTTATAACTTTTTTTATTAAAAATGTTCTGTTTACAAAAAAGTGTACATTTTACTTGCTTTCTTTTTTAATTAATATGTATCTTAAGGGTATACCTTAGAGAATTTCCATAACAATAAATGTTTACGGATAATTGTAATGAAAATTAAGTTACCTAGAACGTATGAAGTGCACATCGTAGTGCTTAACAAAAATACTGCATTGCTTGTTTTCCTGGGTTTCACAACCTGCAGTCTATCTATATTTCCACTCTTTCTCTAATACTTCTTGAGGCTAAGTATAAATTTTTTTCTGCATATTACTTGTAGCATGAATCCCTTGATTTCATTTGATTTTTTCTCTAGGCAAGCAGTAGGACTCAATTAATTGAGATAACTCAGTATAAGTTCTAATAAAAAAGCATGGCTAGATTTATACAGTAAGAAACTTTTACTCCATACACTCAGAATCACACACTTGCTTGTCGTTTTCCTTTTTCCCTCAGCTTTATTGAGGTATAATTGACAAATAAAATTGTATATGTTGAAGGTATGCAGTGTGAGGATTTGATATACATGTATACTGTGGAATGATCCACATCCATCCGCTCACATAGTTACCACTGGGGAAGGGGGTTGTGAGAACACTTACGATCTACTCTCTTAGCAAATTTCAAGAGTACAATACACTTTATTTAACCATAGTCACCATGCTGTGCATGGTATACATGTATGCATGTTCTGATCCCCAGAAATTATTTGGCTTACAGTTGCACGTACGTGTTCTTTGACCAAATCTCCCCATTTCTCTCATCCCTTAGCCTCTGGCAACCACCATTCTACTTTCTGCCTCTATGAATTTGCCTTTTTTGCTTCCCTATATAAATGAGATTGTACACTATTTGTTTTTCTCTATCTGGCTTATTTCACTTACCCAGAGAAAAACAAATGCCTTCCATGTTTACCTATGTCATAAATGACAGGATTTCCTTCTTTTTATGGTTGAATAATATTCCATTGCATATGTATACACCACATTTTCTTTTTCCATTCATCTGTTGATAGACACTTAGGTCTTTCCCACATCTTGGCTATTGTGAATAATGGTTTAATGAACACAGGAATTCAAATATCTTTTTGAGAGCCTGTCATTTCATTTCCTCTGGATATCTACCCAGCTGAATTCTAGGAGTAGGGGCAACAGAGCCAGAAAAGGAATGTCAAGAGCTGATGGATCCAAACTTTGTGATGTTGCTGTACAAGATCCAGAATAATATCTTTATTCTTTAATATTATATTTATTATTGATGAAAACAAGAAAAACTTATTCATTCAGCTGACACTGTTGAGCACATATTGTGGGCCAAACAATATGATAGACCCTGGAGATATAAAAATATATCTTCTATATGATTTTATGGAACATACAGTCTATATTTTAAATTGTACAGTATAGTCAATATATTGAATGAAAAGAATGCATATTATTATGTAATATGTATGGATAATAGTGGACAAACTCATACCTGTGAGAAATATATCAATCTGTATTCTAGGATGGGAAAAACAATATATGTGTATCTCTTTCTAGCCTGGAAATTTCTTCTCGTGTTTTTACCAGTTATTTGTGTCCTTAATTAATCTTCATCTTCTCTCCACCCTTTAACCTGCCATATTTTTTTTTTATTGTTGTTGTTTGCTTTAATTTTTTTTTTTTTTTAATTTGGGCTTCTAGAAATTAATAGTATTCAGGAATTACAGAATTGCTAGCTACTCACACTTACCCTGTCCTCAAACTCACTGAAGACAAAGCCACCTTCAGCTTAAATGAGGGAGGGGGAACCTGAAAGAGGAGAGTGTTGGGATTAGAGTGTATAAAAGGAGAGAAAATATGTTTATATTGTTAGGGATCCTAGGAAATATTCCTTGTTTAGGGGTCCTTGGATCCTCCAAGCAAATGCCAACTTGTAGTATATTTTCTTACTATGGAAACACAAATTGTCCCTGTAATTAGTTGAAAATTGCACACCCTAAATCATGAGTAATTTTATGCCATTATTTTAATGTGCTGACTCGTTTTTTTCTTTTTCTTACAAGAGCTGTATAAGAGAGTATATTTGCTTTTAAGCTGTATAATTTTAAAGAATTATTATTACAGAGAGTTACTATCACATAAGGGTTCAAATAAGAGGCATAAAATAAAGAACCTTTCCCTCCTCTCTCTGGAACACTGAGATTATATACACCACGAAATGTCTTTTTATTGTCAGGTCAGCTGGAAACTGCCCTGAGCAGATGAGAAAGCTCAAGCATTCCTCTGAGTCCTACCTGCTTAAATGACATCTGCTCCTCTCTTCACCATCACCCTGGGCCATATACAGGTCTAGGTGGTGAGGAGTCCTAGCAGCCCTTTCTCTTCTCTGGTCATAGGATCCTTTTCTTCCTCTCCAACTAGGTCTCAGTGTGGGAGGGCATATGCAGGTGGTGGCATTAAAACTCCGAGGTTTTCTTGTCCTCAGAGATGTTGTGTCTCTGTTCTCTAGATAAGAGCCAACCCAGAGGGAAAGAACCTGCTCTTGGTTCCATTTTGAATTAGGAAATTAATTTTTAATCACACTAATGCAATCAACATCTCAGTATTTTCCCAACTGTAATTAATTAATTTAAACTGTGATATGTGCTACAAAAAAAAAGAAATTCAGTAGCAAAGAAATTTAAGCAAGTGTTGTTGGGTTAAGCAAGACTTCTCTGAAAATTATTGTTCAAGACTGACATGCAATACAGAAAGGTAATGCAGAACAGAAAAGTAAACCACACCGTATAAAAGGGGAAAATCCATAAATCTGGAACTAGTGTTAAGAGCTCATTTTCTTGCATCTCCTTTCCCTACACTCTGCTGAAGCTCCTACACTGTACTACTCCTTTCACTCAAGCCTAAAGCCTCATGTACCATAGAGAGCCCTTCCATATTATATTAATTTTTTTCATATTTGTTTCTACTAACATGTGAGGTTTATAACATCAAGGCAGATTTTTCTCTTATTTATCTGCAAATGCTAGAACTTTATATTTGATGCATGATACATAATATATTCTTAATATCTACTTAATATGGCATTGAATATTACTTAGCTATTTTTAACAACATGGTAACACCATTGTAACTATTCATCATTATAACTTATAAGATAATTTTTCATAATCCAAAATTATGGTGGTCAGCTACATACTAATCACCATACAGAATTACCTGACACTCATCTTCTCAAAATGATATTCATCTATCTAGAACATAAGATGTTTCACCAATTATTTATCAGTATTCTAATTATAATTGTATTATTATAAGTTGTCAAAGTCAGAAATATTAAATAAAAAGGCATAAAGATTCAGCCATATTTTTTCAAATCCACTGCTACATTTTGTAGAGTGTATATGAATTCCATTTTTAATTTCTCATTTATATTAATCAGGAAATATCATCTGTGATTGGTAGAATTTAATTTTAGTACTACTCTAAAACTACTCTAGAATCCATTAATATTTAAATCATTATAACTATTGATTTTTATTATGCAATGGAAATTTGAAATCATTTGAAAATGTCCTCCTTATCATATACTATATAGTGTTGATATATTCATTCATGCTCATGAATATAAGATTTTCCTAATAATTAAAAACTCTGTATATCATGATAAAGCATAGTTCTTTTAAAAATCCTCTTTAGAAATATAAAAAAGATACACATCTCAAAATTTCTAGTAAATGATACTTCTTTTACTTCTGTGATGCCCTTGTAAGTAATTAGATCCTACCATAGAGTAAGTTTTAGGAAGGAATGTATATTCTGTGAAACTAAATATCTTCCTTTTATCAAGGATGGTGTTGTACTAATCAGCCTAGCTAGCTCTCTGTTCTTATATTCAAAAATTTCTGAATCTGGTATCACTTGGACAGTCTTGAAACATGCAGCATCAGACTCAACTCAGAGAGTGAGAACAGACCTTTCCTCTTCAGCAGGACTTTACTTAGCCCTGAGCTCAAGTACTGAATATATGTGCATCAAGTCAGCTGTGTCGCTGGTTCTACCAGAGTCTTGGTCTGGTTTTCCTAATTGCTTTGTTTCTTTTGACCATTTCTGTACCTCTAGTAACTGGCTCCTCTAATTGGAATGCTATCTCCATACACTTGGGAATGTGCTGATTATTTGCTCTCAGTAGGAATTCTGGGATCTGGAATTCAACCTCAGATCTAGTCCAAGGCCCATATTATCATGTCTCCCTGGGCTCAACACTGAAAATGTCAGTGTCTGTAGACCAGATTTCCTCTAGGCTTCACTGACACCTCCTCCTAGCCTTTCACTGAGACCTTTTCAGATTGCATTTCCTGCCCCATCAATTATGTCTTTGCTCATTATTAAAATTCCTTGTCACTGTGTCTAAATTAGTCTATTTTGTTGAGCTCTTCCCCATTATCAAAATATTTTATAAGCAGAAATAATAGATATCTAACAAGGAGGGTGAGGGGAAAGGAAAACTGTCAGTGCCAGGAAACAGAGAATTTATGAGGCCTTGAATGTTGAACAGTAATTCTGGACAATCTTCTCCACTGCACTTCACTAATAAAAGTTTTAAATTAGTCTTTCTTCCATCATGTTTGATGGCACTTAAGTTGTCTTTCTGTCTCTAGACTCATCTTTACTAACCTGAATTCCACATAACTGTCAAAATGATCTTTCTAATTAGCAAATCTGACCTTGTCACATCTTTTAAAATCCTTTCATCACTCTTATTTTTTTCAAACAAATGCCAATTTGTTGATATGGCAATTAGCCTCCTCAATGAGCTTGCCCAACCTCCTTTTTCCTCATGACCTGCTACTGTCTTCCCACATTTTACTGTTTAGATATTCCAAACTCCCTCCACAGAGCACTTGATTGTGTCTTGTGGTGTGCTGTGTCAGGCTCCTGCAGGCTCCTAATGACTCTCAAGAGCTGACTGTTAAATATTCAGAAATGTTGCCAATAATGATTAAATAATTTGGCATCTTGAAATTAGCCATGGTGGAAGTATATACACTATGGAAATAGCAAATGCCACACAGCAGGGCTTCTTCCACCTCCGATAGGCAGATGACCAGCGCTGGAAGCAGCTCATGTACTTCAGGTGTTAAAATCCTAAAGGTTGCGTGGATTTCCATGCCTTCCACTTGGAAAGGGCAAAGAGTGGAAATAAAAATGGATGGCAGAGAGAGGGCTGCAATCCTGTCTCTATATACACTAATCTTTTCTTAGTGTGTATAGAAATGCCTAGTCAAGGTCCTGAGATGGGAAAAGTTTAATTTATACCATAAATAAAAATAACAGCTATAATAGCAATCATGACTGAAAATCCTTTATGTTTGGTTATTTACATATATTTTTTTAATGTAAATTATTTTGCTGTTGTGTAAAATTTTAATTAAGTTTACAATGTAGCCTTTATTAAATATTTCTAAATAAGATAATTGGTATTTGATTTGTACCTCACACTATGATACTTATACAATTTAGTATTCACAGTGATACTCATACTTTATGCATCATTGATTAAACCTGTAGTGAGTAAGATTAAAACATGATTGGTAATTCTTTTGGTCTTTAAAGACTTACACTCCTTGTGTTTCATATAGGAACTTTCAGATCCCTACTGCAAATGATATAAATTCCATACAAAATATACTTATATAATGACTGTCCACTGATCTCTCAGTGGTTTTAGATTTGTGATTGTTTTACTTAGGCAGTTGGTCTGCGATTATTTTTTAACTCTCCTGTTAGGTGGAAAGACTTGAATTAAGAGATTTTCTCCATTAGAGTAAATTATTGACAAAAATGTGTTTCTGAAACATAGCATATCTCTAACGTAGAAGGATTTCAGTGTACTAGTATAGGGTACAATCTAAAGACATCCTGGATTTCAGACCTAAAGAAAATTTTGAATAATGGATTTTGATTGCTCAATTGGAGAAAAATTCTGGGTTTAAATGTTGCGTGTTTTAACTTTATGCTGTATTTAACAAAGCAACATTATCCCTCATTATTTCTGTATCTAGTAAGCAGTTCAAGGAAATTACAACCTCTAAGCTTTTAACTTTTGCCCTTATTGACAATGTAGGTTATATGAAGTACTTGTATTGGCCTATTAGCTTAATGATGCATGATAGATAGAAGGGAAGAACGAAGTGATAACTAAGAGAAAAAAATCCAGATCTTTCAATGGGTTTTGTGTGTGTGTGTGTGTGCTGAAGATAAAATGTCTAGAGCTTATCCTTGAGAAGCCCTAGAACTGACGTAAAGTCCATGTGGATCCCCCAAATTGCATAGATTTTTAGTCTTTCCAAGGAATATAAATCTAATCTCTATTGGACTCTCAAAGATCATAATAAGCATCTGGGCAATTCCTGTCATCTGGTAACATATGACATGTCATGAGTGAGGGTGGAAATACATCAATACTTTGTTGTACATGTGTTTGGAGACATGCATGGGCATCCAGGCATTGACTACAGTATAGTATTTTGTCCTTCCAGTGAGACAGTTTTTGAGAAAAAAGCACTTGGTGGCTATCAGGACACAGTGCCCCTTTGACCACCAGGATTTTTCAGATGCTGGGACTTCCCTGGTGGTTCAGTGGTTAATACTCCGTGTTCCCAATGCAGGGGGCATGGGTTCGATCCCTGGTCAGGGAACTAAAATCCTGCATGCTGCACAGTGCAGCTAAAAAAAAAGATTTTGCAGATGCCACTCCTTCTTCCTAATATATTCTTCTTGCCTGATTTCCTTGTGACCTTCCACAAATTTACCCATTTGATTGACTTGGAATTCATTAATCAAATAAATGTTAAGCACCTACCATATGCTAGGCATTCATTTAGGCACTAGGAATTCAGGAAGTTTATATTCTGTTGGAAGAAATACATTGAAACTAGTTAATTAAATGTGTGATAGAAAGAGAGAATCATCATTTAAGAATTGTTTAGACATCACCTTCTCTGGCATGCCTTCCTTGATCACCCCAGTCTGTATTCTGTTGCATTTACAGATACTCCCAGAAGATGCCATGCTTCCCTCCATTCAAGCAACAGCTCCACATTGTATCAGTATCTCTTTATGTTTGTCTCTGACAATAGACTCCAAGAATGTAGGTACCATATTTTCTCCATCTTTTTTAAAAGTGACTAGTCAAATTCCTAGGTCATGGAGTATATGATTTTAAAAAGCTATAACTTTTTGAGTCATTTACTTATTTAGGGTATTATTCTAAGCCCTTTCCATGTAAAACCCATTTTCTTTTCTTGCATAACAAATTACCACAAACTTAGTGGCTTACACACACACACACACACACACACACACACATTTGTTATCTCACAGTTTCTGTAGATCAGAAGTCTGGGCACAGCTTAAATGGGGTTCTCTGTTGAAGGTCTCACAAGGCTGTAGTCAAGGTGTATCTTTATTTGGAGACTTAGCTAGGGAAGAAACTGCTTCCAAGCTCACTTAATTTGTTGGTAGTATTAGTTTCCTGTAGCTGCATGACTTAGGGCCCTGGCTTCTTAATGGCTGTTGGCTGGAAGCTGCCCTCAGTTCCTCGAGGCCACCCACAGGTTCCTACCATGTGACTCCATATGCGGTTTACAACATTGCTGTTTCCTTCTTTACGGTCATAAAATGATTCTCTTTTTACAGTCTGATAAGACATGTCCTCTTTAAGGAAATGTAATCATGGGAGTATCATTCCATCATTTTACCATATTCTCCTGCTTAGGAACATGCCAGAGATTCTACCCATACTCAAGGTGAAGGGATTTCATAAGGGCATGATTCATTGGGGGCTGCTCTAGAAGGTACCTGCCGTACCATGTATTCTCTCACTCAATCCTCAAAATTCTATAAGGCATATGCTCTTATTATGAAGTTAAAGGAACTAAGGGCAAGGGCACCAGCCAATAAAAAGTCAAGCCAGGTTTCAAGCCAGACAGTACTACTCCAGAATACAAACTTTTATCTTACACTATATTGACCCCACTAAATACATGTCCACTGAATTTATAAATGAAGTAGTGAGTAAACAAGTGAATGAATTAATGTTGATATAGATTTTCCCTTTACAGATAATATGAAGTGTATCTATGTACATAATAGAAATACACTCAGCACAGCATGTTGCTTAAACTAAGAAACTGAGAAAAGTTTATGTGTCTTATATGTCTGTTGGGTAGAATGGAAGAACGAATTTTCTGGGCTATTTAACTTTTATTTCACTTTTTTTCATCCTTAATTTTGATTCTTTGTAGCATTTGGATACTTCAATTTCATTATTTAAAATTCCTATGGTACTAATCTATTTTGAAGTCATTAGTAATTATTGGGTAATATTATATCATGTTATATTATACTGATAGAATGATTTATTTCTTCATTCATTCATAGTATATTTTCCCTAACTAGAATATAATTTTTGTGAGGACAGGTCTTATCTGTTTTTAAAATAGTAGGCACACAGTAGGCACTCAATAAATGACTTTGAATGATTTCACTGAATCAAATAAAATAATATACTAGAAAAATAAATTTCAATCTACTATCATTTTTCTTCTTTTGCTCTAATATTGTGGTTGCTACTGTTTGTGTTTTAAATACAAAGTATCTGGAGAATAAAATAGTAGAATGAATTCTCAAGCTTCATTTGGCTTTAATATACAATCAAACAAAAACGTATTTTGAATTTTTGTTGTTGTTTAAACATCATAAGTATTTAATTAAATTTCAAGTAGCTAGTGTTGGAAAGAGTGTCTCACTCTGCCAACATAATCCACATAGATTTAAGGGAAAGTTGTGTTTTCCCATATGGGCTTAATTCAGAAGGCCTAACTTATAAAACATTGCTCTGATTTCTGAAGACACACTCATTTCTATGATATATTTCAAACTACCTAAATGATTTTGGAAACAAGATTCCAACAGCATTTTTCTCCCTTTCACTTTCAGCTAAAAAATATCCAAATCATTTATCATGGGGTAGATCTTTCTTGTATCTTATAGCAATAAACTCGTGGCTAACATATGGTGTTATTTAGCTGTGTAACAGAAAAGATTAATCAGCTGACAAAATGTCATTATAAAGGAAATATTTTAAGCTGTGATTTTCTTTTTTCTCTCACTTGTGGGCATCCAGCCAAATTCATCTGCAGCTAGCTTAAAGAACAACATGTGGAAATGAAAATCCAAACCCTTAAATTATCAGTGGCATTTAGTATATTCGAGATGCCACACTGGAGGTCCATTGCTTGTGAAATGTAAATGTTTCCCTTTAATGAGAAATTACATTGTTGTTTTAACTGTGTGTGTGTGTGAGTGAACTTTTGGAGGGTTCATTGAAAGCATTATCATTACCAACATTATCAACAACAGCCTTGTTCATTCCCTTACTGTTGCCTAACTCACGACTTATAGTAAATGATTATCCTAGATATCTTTGAAAAGAGAAGGTTTTAACCCAGGAGTGGGAGGACTCATAAGAATGACCTTAATAAAAGCTGTAGCTTCTTCTGAAAAAACACTTTAGCATTGAATTGCTTGATATGTTAGGTTGATCCTATTATTAGGGAAAATACTCACTGGCTGGAAAAATAACACCTTATTAACAATATGTATTATTGCTTCTTCAAAGTCATATAAGTACTGTAATAAATTTTTTTAAATTCATTTTAAGAGCTTTAACAAATCATAGTAGCTTTTCCCTGTTTTTTTTTTATTTTATTTTAAATTAAGCCAAAAAAAAAGTAATATAAGGATTGAGGATCCACTACTGCTTTTTATATGAAACCTTTATACTTTAAAATGTTGACAACCACTGCATTATCTCATTTACTCCTCATAAGTTTCCCATTAACACCTCAAATTGAAGAAACTAACATTAATTGCATGCTTAATTTTAAATAACCACTTTACTAATGAATCTTTGAATCATTCTGGAAGGTAGGCCCTACTTAATTACAGGTCATGGATGTGAATACTGATCTGTTTTATTTTAAAACCTTTGCTTCTCAAACTGACCTGGACTGTAGTTTCCAGACAAATTTAATATTTGTCTTACCCATAAACATCTGAGGATTTTTAGCAGTTTTCCAGAATTAATGAATGCTGCTCCCATTTTTATCTGGATTCTGTCATGCCACAACTTCTTTCTTCACTCTGGTTTTATATTTATGCATTTATATATTCACTATATAAATCTAACAAAGAACTCATTCCCATAACTTTTTCAAAACTGCTGGATATGTGACAAATTATTTTGTAATGCATCTGTATAAATTAACATGCTAAGTATCCAAACTGAAATTCAGACTAGCTAACAGTATGAACTCTACTTCATTTATATTTTCAGAGCATGAATTACATTTTTTCCCAGAATAGGATAATTCTTCCTTACTGAGTTCTATCTAAAAATAATGAATACTATGTTAAACATGAAGTCACAAAGGTTGTTTACACTGGAAACTATTCATAAAATTAGTTATTTCCTTAGTTCCCAGGGATAGTAGTTAAATTGTTTATTAGCAGACACAAACAAATTAATCTGTTGGAATAAAATTAAGCACAATGTCCTTTGACATTTACATGCGTGATAAACACTGGTTTATTCTGCCAAATTTATGTTGAACATAAAATAATACCTAGCCCAATTAAATAAATATGCATTGAATGTTTTCCAGTAACATGTTATTCCACTAAATGATAAGGTTCTAAAGATATCTAAAACACAGCTTCTGGCCTCAAAGAATATAGTGTCTTTTAGGGAGAATAAGACAAGTAATTTTTCAAGTGAGTCTTAAGGGCCTGGTATTATAGATTCTATAAAAATGATGCAAAGTGCTATGAGAATTTAAAGGAGAAAGACCTAACATTGAGTTGGGGTGATTAAGAAGAGCTTTAAAGAATTGATACGGTTGAGACCTGTATTTAATTATGTGTCTTCATGCTGTGAAAATAGAGAGAAAGGTCATTACACTAGGGTGTATATCTTGAGCGATGACAGGAAAATGAAAGCATTCATTATGTTTGTGGAATAAGTATTCCCATTTGACTATATAACAAGTCACTCCTTCTTTCACCAATACTTAATGAGTACTTACCATGTGTTAGGCACTCTTTTAGGGACTGGGAATTTAAGAATGAACAAAATAGGCAAAAATCTTTACCTCTGAAGTTTACTTCCTTGTGATAAAAGGTAATAGACCTATAAAAACATAAATAAGTGAATGAATGATATGAAGTAGGGCTGCAAGGTCTATAGATGAACTCAGTAACAAGAAGTCTTGAATGCAGCTTGGGTTGTTGTTTTTAATTCTGTTTTAATTTAATAGTTTGAGAGCTTGTGACTGATAGTATAGACACTCTGATACGTAACAATTGGCATGTGCCTGAGTGTGATGTATTCAGAAAGGGAATCAGGAGACTACTTCAAACAGTCCAGGTATAATGTCGAAGTAACATGAGTCACTAAACTCCCTGTATTGTTAATGCCAGTTAGGGCTACGTATTCTGTTAATTTCAATATAAAGAGTCCTAACTTGTCTATATTTAGATCAAGGTTTAAGTGTCATTTTGCAATTTGAATTATAATTACAAATTGTGTAATGTTTTAAAAGTCATAATAAAAGAAAAATAAAGTATAGTTTTGGAATATGGCATAGTTTATATAATTAGATATTTATTTATTATAATATTCAATATTTTGAGTATTCAAACTGTAAATTCAGAAATGCTATGTATTTTGTGAATTCAATTTAATGTTATAAAGCAAACTTAATACATGACAGTATCAGTGTCTAAGGACAAATAGAAATAAACCATTAATTACACTATGTCATTATCTCTAATAGATATATATAAAAGATAGGTTCATTTTAATGAACAGTAAATATTCATATAAGAATTTTTAAAGTTTTATGGTAATTAAAATATTGAATATAAATGAAAAATGGGAAACAAAACATGAAAAATTATATATGAATGTGTATCTATGCCTATGTATGCAGATAAAATTATCAAATAATCTATAAATTTAATATATTCCAAAGAAATATATCCATATGGATTCTGTGAAAGTTGATAGAGCTGATTCTAAAGATCCTCATGAAATTAACATATATAATAATGCTCAAGATATTACAGCAACATGGGAATACTGAGAGAAATTTCTTCAAAATATAACAATATATAAAGCTACAATATTTAAATAAGTATGGTATTAGTGTGCAGAATAAAATCAATGCAGCAGAATTAATCATCTAGAAAAATACTAATTTACATGTAGTACATTATAATGTGTATGTATTTCAAATTAAATTACTAGAGTTAGTCAACAAATTGGGATAGGATGACTTTTGTTGTTATTGTCGAAGGGATCTAATTAGTCCATCTATTAACATTTATAGAAAAAAGTACAGATTTAAGAACTTTTTTCAGTCTATATGTCTATAACTTAGATTCTTCTTAAAGTAGAAAAAAAAGCACAAACTGCAGTGCAACAGTGATGAAATTAATCACCTTAAAATTATATCTGTGTGTGTGTGTGTATACACATATATATATCCAACAACAATGATCATAAATAACTTTTGAAACCATAGACTATACTGATATGTTTGTGCACATGTGTGTGTTTGCATATATATATGACCTTATCAGGCATCCAGACTCTGTAAGGATCTTTTACTAATGCTTAAAAACAACAAAATAAACACAAAATTAAATCAAATCAAAACAAAATCTACTTATTAAAATGGTAGTACACCAAAATCACAAAACATCTGAAGAAATATAATGCCAAGAAAGAGAGCCAGCAAAAACAAACACTGAAACTCTGAATCAATTAAGATGAAATTAAATTTACTTCATTTAAACAATCTGAAATGTCCACTTAGGATACAGAAAGGTGAAAGGTGTTGTTATACAAGATAAAATTAAGTGTAACCTCTAGATGAATTGAAAGCCTATGGTGCACTGAGGGTAATCATAGTGACCTAAACCTGAATAGATTGACTCAAACTTCAACACTAGAGGCTACTAAGAGAAGAGATGTGCCCATTTCCAGGGGTAACTACACAAGATACCAAGTTTATTCATAAATTATAATAATACAAAAAAGAGGCTGAAGAAGAAAGAGAATGAGAGAAGAAGAATACACTATTGTATTATAAAATAGGTACACAACAAGGACCTACTGTATGGCACAGGGAACTATATATTCAATATCTTGTAATAACCTATAATGGAAAAGAATCTGAAAAAGACTATATATAACTGAATCACTTTGCTGTACACCTGAAGCTAATACAACATTGTAAATCAAGTATACTTCAATAAAAATGTGTTTGTTTTGAAAGAAACAATTTTGAGAAAGAACAGAGTTGGAGGAATCATACTTCCTGATTCAAGATAGACTATAAACTTCTTCTTAAACTTACTGTTTAAGAAGAAAATGTAGAATTGATGGATAGATAGATAGAGAAAAAAGACAGGCTAGAAATATACTACACAAATATGGTCAATTGATTTTTGAACCCATTCTTTTTAGTTCACCTCTGTTTTTCACATTTTGATACTTCTATATTGCTTATCTCATGCTAGAGATTCTTAGGCAGTGATTTGGGCAAAGAAGATTTTAGAGAGAATAAAGAAACTTTGGGTAAAAGCATTCTTAGCAGGAGGCACTAAATGTCTTACAGTATAGCAGTATGTACATCACAAAAAATCTCTGGGTTGTGTGAGTAATATATTGTGACTGGAGCATAAAGTGCATCTGTGGGCATGGCATGTAAGAGGCTTGAAAAGTAGTTTGGAGCCAAATCACTAAAAGCCTTTTTGGCTTTTAACACCATGGGGAGCTACCACAGACTTCTCAGCAAATGGTCATAGGCACTGTGTTCCTGTGGTGGTGGAGGGTAGATACCAAATGTGAGTGAGTTGAAAGAGCAGAAGGCAGAGAGCCCAAGGGTCAATATGTGAAACGGCCCATAGGGGAGATTATATGAGTGAAATGCAGGAACAGAAGTAGATATTGAGAGCAAGGAGAATGAATTTAAAAAACTTTTTTAAAATTGATGTTTCACATTACGCGATGACTCACTGAATGTGGGACTGGAGACAAGAAAGCAAGAATATGACTTTCAGGTTTCTGACCTGTGCAAGATGTCTTTAATTTGGCCCAAATCCATTAATGTATTTAGCAGACACCAAAATGGCAGTCATTGGATGATGTGAATGGAGAGGGCATGTGATAATTAGATAAGTTTTGGACTTAAAAAAGTGTGATTTAGGGACAGACACGTGAAAGATATCAAATAAGCAGTTTGAAATACACGTCTGACAATCAGAAAAGAGAAGTATACTGGCAATATATATTTTTAGTTTATTCAAACCAAACATTCATTTATAAAATATTTTAGGGCCAAATATGTCATTCCCTAGTTATAAATTATCTACATGTATGTATATAATCACTATATATAGAGATATAAACAATTAGATGACTATATATACATAGTCATCTAACTGTTTTTATCAACCCTATGAAGAAGATGTTTAGGCCATGGTAATGGAACAGGTGGCCCATGGAGTGCAAAATTAGAGAAACTCAGCAGAGCTAAGGATGCTCCTTTGTTATCTCCAGTTTTAGGGTACAGAATGAAAAAGAATCAATCAAGCAAAAAGACAGTATTTTAGGAATGGTAAAAGAACGGTAAAGTTGAAGCCAAAGGTGCCTGGTTTCAATAAGAAGGAATGATTAAGAACTTTAGGTAACCTGGAAAGGTTTAGATCCAATAGAAAATGAAGAGTCTTTGGATTTTCCAATTAGATGATTATGTGTGATGTTTGGATTTTTTTCATTAATTTGTGATACTTGAGGCAATAAAATGAATTAGTAAATTGGAGCTAGAGAAATTAAAGACTGTCTGTAGAGACTATACTTTCAAGCTGTTAAATTAGAGAAAGAGGAGAGAAAATAAGAAACTTAATAAAGAGATTTTAGTATTACCAGGTATACCTGGGCATATTTGTAGTTTAAAAGTTGACAGAACAAAAGAAAAGAATAATGTAAGATTTTGTGGAAGGATAGATTCTAGATCAGCCGACAAACAGGATCAGAAAGAGAATTGAAAGCTTAAGAAGAGTAGGGCGTGTATGAAAGCAGAAAATACTTCAGGAGTGGTAAGGTAAAAGGCAAGTCATGGCTAATGCAAACCCAATTTCCTTTCCAATCTCAGCATTTAATTAGGAAGTCCTTAGCAGCAAAATGTTTACTTCCCATGTTTTACAGCATTTTAAAATAAGCATATAAAATAGATCCTTAGAGCTATTAGATTAAGTTTTTAACATATGTTCAAATAAGTTTGAAACTTGATTATTACTCTTATTCTTGGCAGATAAAATGAAATATTATAAAATTGTTCTTAAATCTAGTAGCAAATCTGAATCCTTCAGTTTACTATTAATTTATACCTGGGTAAGATTTACTTCAATTAAATGTTTTGTGGAACACAGTGCATAAAATAAAAATATAGTTTTTGCATAGAATAATTTATTTACATCTTTTAAAGATACACAGTTTTAACTGTAATCGAGTTGTGGGATATGAGTGAATTGTTTCAAGAAGGCTGTTCATTAAACGATTTTTGAGACTTAATTATAGAATCACATCTTTTAAATTGTAAGGAAAGGTAATTTGCATTAATTTCTTGAATTAGATGATTCAATATACTTATTTATGTAACTACCTTTTAAGAATGAGATTGAGAAAAGTCTGCCAAGCGTTGCATTTCGGTAGACTCTTAAATCACTCAACAATAACTTGCAGAGTAGGCTGACACTCTGCTAGAGAAAAAGTCATGAATTTGTGCAGTATAAGCACATTTAAAATACCTGTGTAGTAAAAAACATAAACAACCTGGAAAAATATATAAAGTAATGTTTAGCATCGGGTGCCAGGAAGTCACTAAGGACAGATCAAGGAGGCTTTCTGAACTTATTTCTACACTTTTCACAAAACAACTGATTAAGAGTGATGATACTAAAAAGTATGTGCTTTCAAATTGAACATGTAATGTAACATTTATATTAATATTAACTATTTTATAATAACATTTTTGGGTTTATAAATTTTAAAAATCTAGTGAACCATCAGAACTCCTCTCTAGTTCACATATATTAAGAAATCTCAAAACTTATCCAATCCAAATATATAATATCCCTAATTCAATGACTCATTTGCATTCTCTGTTTATTAATTATAGCCCCACTTAAATATTGTCCACTACAGAAAATAATTCAGTACAAGACGAATTATATCTGAGAGAAAAGCAGTTCTATTTATAATAAAATTCTTTTTAAGGTAATTTATTTGTATGTTGTGCCCATATAATTTCCATGAGAATTTCCTGCAAAATTCCTGTTTAATTTTTAAAATATTCAAGACTGGCTCTACTCTTTAAAGACCAGAAACTATAATGCTGTGTGTTTGAGAAGTGCTGTATTTTAAATCATTTGAGCTACACATTTCCAGCTCCTCTTGTACATGTAGACTGAAGACAATGAAAACTCTTTCAGCATAAAAAGCCAAATGACTTTTTAAATTATGAGTGAGTTTTACATCTGTGTCTTGTATGTATGTATAGAAACCAAAATAACTATTTAATTAATTCAACCAGTCTGTCATTTTTAAAGGGAATACATAGTTAAATAATTGATATAATGTGGATTTTAAATGAAGATGCTTGCTTGAATATTTTGGTTTCTTAATCCATGTTTATATCATAAAACATGATGCTAATTGACATATATCTGCTATTTTCCTATATTTATTTTTCTTAATTGCCTTTTTAAAATGGAAACCATAGACACTCAAGAAAAAATAATGGCTATGTACTAAGTATATATTTAGTAGTAATATAAACAATATTATTAATCATTTAAATTCATATGGGGCAACATAGTATCATACTAGTATCTGTGTTTTTTTTATTTGATGAAAAAAGCAAATCAAAGAATACTTTTCATCTCCTCTATGATTAACAACAAAACCAAGTCAAAAATTAAGAAAGTGTACTTTAAGAAAAAGATATTCAAGTACTTTTTGAAGGACTTATTCTTGCTCTGTTCACTATACATGCTCATACAAATACTCAGTAATTCAATATGAAAAGTGGTTCTTCACCTATATTAGGAACTCAGCAAATATTTGTTGAATGAACTATTTATGGAAATGAATCTACTACTTTAATTTGTGCTTTTTTTGAAGTTTTTTTCAAGTAAGAGCAATAGTAAACACAATGAAGTTCTTGTTTTGTCCAGATCACCAGCCTACAGAACAGTGATTGTTACAAATACTACATGATATATGAAAAGATGCTCAACATCACTGATCATCAGGGAAAAGCAACTCAAAACCACAATGAGATGTCACCTCATATCTGTGAGGATGGCCATCATTTTTTAAAAAAGATATAATTGGTAAGAGCATGGAGAAATTGAACCCTCGTATACTGTTGGTGGGAGTGTAAAATGGTGCAACAAAAAAATGAAAGCAGAAATACCTTATGATCCATCAATATCACTTCTACATACATATCCAAAAGAATTTAAATCAAGATCTTTAAGAGATATTTACATTCCCTGTTCATTGCACCATTATTCACAATAGCCAAGATGTGGTAACAACCTAACTGTACATTGTTGAATGAATGGATAAAGAAAATGTGGTGTATACATACAATGGAATACTATTCAGTATTAAAAAGAAAGAAATTTTGCCATATGTCATAACATGGATGAACCTTGAGGACATTATGGTAAGTGAAACAAACTGGTCACACAAGAACAAATACTACATGATACCATTTAAGCAGTGTGTAGTATAGAGAACAACACTGCAAGTTTATGTTCAGCCTCTGGAAAATAACACCCTTCAAAATGTTTTGTAAAGCTCAAAAATCAAAGCTAATTTTCAAGGAACCCTAAGGATTTTAAATGATTTAAAAGCAGGCCACAAAAGAGAGGTCAGACATAGAAGGACAGCTTCTTGATACCACAGGCTGTAAGAGCCATGATCCTTGACGAGGGCAGTCAGAGCAGGTTTTTAACTATCAGAGACATAAGTGGAGTTGGAAACAATTGAGGACACTGGAGACAAAAAGTACTGCTGTGTCATAGATTTCTTATAATGAAGGAGGAGGGCAGTAATGTGATTCTCTGGAAACATTTAATTTTCTGACCAGAGTTCAGGCATTTGATTTTTACCATAACTGGTATAGCCTTGAAAAAAAGGAATGCACCTAAATCACAGTCCCTCTCTCCATATTACCAGGCTTCCTTTGGACACCTCCTCACCACATATTCTTTTCACTGCAAGTATTGCTCTCACATCTCTAACAGACATATCTATGATAAAGGTACTAAATCTAATTATTCTTTAAACAACTCAACTCATAACCATTCTTATTTAGCTTTTACCCAAACCACGGTCCACAAAACTCTAAGGCTTTTTCTGGGAAAACTGATCCAAATCAGCCTGTACACTTTTGTATTATCTTTCTCTTCTTAATATAATATGTAAACATCAGAAGCTCAATATTTCAGATAATTGTCATATACCGCTTCTGTCTTTCTGAGATGCTGGTCATGTTTAAAACTTCCTTGGTTTTAAATTTTACCCATATAAACTATTACTCAGGCAGCAATATTGAATTCTAGGATATAGTCAGGCTCACCCACTGCACTCAAGGGAAGGAAGTAATGCAGTTGGCAACACCCAAAAGAACCACTAATTGGAATGAGTGAGGCTCAGTTTTGGAAAAGAAAGGGGCTGTTGTTAACAAAAAAGTAAGAATTGTACCGGAAAAAAAGTAGGCATTACACACAAACTGTAAATGTTCATTATTATGGTTATTAATGAGATAATAGTAAGAGAAGCCCTCATATTATTGCTAATAAAAGTGTAATCTGGAATCAGCTTTCATGGGAAGAAAATTTGCAATTTTATAAAAAACCTAAAATTATTCGTATTTCTTACCTAGTGTTTCCTTTTAAAATTATAGCTTGAATAAATAGCCTGAAATTGGGAGGGACTTCTGAAATGGCAGTATGACCTTAGTAATTACCCTACTTAATAAAAGCAATGAAAACACTGGCCAAAAAATTAGTCAAAATCAACTTTTCCAAAATTCAGATTATTAAAAATATCCAATAATCTAAGAACCTTTTAATATATAAAAACTGCTCAACCTCAGGAAGAGCAGCCATGTTTGTGGCCAGCTCACAACTATGGAAGTAATGAAGACCATCAACCTTGCATTTATAAGAAGTAGTCCAGGTTAGAACTCCTCAAAAAGTCCCATCCCCAGAGCACTGTCAACTGGTTTATCTTGGAGCTCTGATGAAAATCCCCATGCACAGTGTGTTGCTATTATTTAATCTTTCTTTGAGCTTTCTCAATGAAAACAGCCTTAGCCTGGGGCATTTGTTGAAAACAATCAGCAGCAATTGTCAAACATCATAGTTACCTGAGTCTACAATATGAGTTGGGGCTAACAAGATCCTGGTCAAAAACTTAAAGAAGAAATCTGAGAAACAAGATGCCCACAGGGGGCTTTGGAAAGTTCTGCCATTTCTGAGTATATAGAAGGTCCCACACATGTGCAGGTCTTTATGCATACACAGAAAAAAGTTGAGGGAACTACAATGAGAAAATCAGTGAAATTAAAAGTCACTTATTTGAAAACATCAACAAAATTGACAAACCCTTAGCTAGAATGATGAAAAAAAAAGAAGAATCATCAAATTGCTGAAATCAAGAATCAAAGAATTGACAGTACTGACCTTATAGAAATAAAAAGGATTTTAAGGGAATTCTATGAACAATATTATGCCAACAAATTAAACAACTTTGATGCATAAATTTCCAGAAAGATAAAACTACTGAAGCTGACTTAAGAAAAAATAGAAAAGCTGAACAAATCTGTAATAAGTAATGACTTCAAATTATAACGAAAAACTTTCCACAAAGAAAAGTTCTCCTCCCAGTGGCTTTATTGGTGAATTCTACAAACTTTTGAAGAATAATTAATCCCAATTCTTCACAGACTCTTCTAAGAAATAAAAGAAAAGGAAATATTTCCCAAACCATCAGATGAGCCAGTATTACTCTGATGTTGAAACCAGACACATCACAAAAAAACAATGCTAGAGACCAATATCCAATATGAACAAAGATGAAAAAATTCTCAACAAAATGCTAATGTTGACGAAAAACAAAAGCACAACCTAAAAGCTGAGAATTTTGTTTTATTGAGTGGACAAACTGAGGACTTAAGCCCTGGAGGCAGCCTCTCAGATACCCCTGAGGGACTGTTCCAAAGAGGTAAGGAAGGCACCTGGATATATAGTTTTTGCAACGAAAAGCAGGTAGTCAGAACATCAAAAGATTAACGTTAATTAAAGAAAACAAGTTAATGAATTTAGCACTTTTCTATGTATGGGAAGGTGCAAGAGTCTGGGCTCCTTGAAATCATTCCTTTGATATGCACCTTAAATATCTAGGGCCCGTATTCTGCTTTTCTCCATCCTGAATCCCTCAGGGTGCACAGTCAGCTGCAGTAGCTGATGGCTTGATGGCCACAACATACTTTGTTTACTAATATGGCAGGTGACATTTTTCATCCAGATTAACAAGTCAAATTCAGCAACATATAAAAGAATTGTACACAATAACCAGGTAGGATTGTCCCAAGAATGCAAGCTAGATTGAACATCTGAAAACCAATCATTGTAATGCACTATATTTGTAAAATAAAGGATAAAATCTATATAATCATTTCCATTGATTGCAGATAAAGCACTTGACAGCCTCCAACACCATCTCATGATTGAAAAAAAAAAAAATTCAACAAACTAGAGATGGAGCATCTATGAAAAATCCAGAACTGACATCCCACTTAATGGTAAAAGACTATTTTCTGCCTAAATTCTGGAATAAAATATGTTCTCACCACTACTATTCAAAATTGTACTGTAAGTAATATTTAGGGAAAGTAGATAAATAAAAGAAATAAAAGGTATTCAGATTGGAAGGGAAGATATAAAGTTATCTCTATTTGCAGATGACGTTATATTATAGATCATAACACCAAAAGAACATATCAAAAGAAAAAAACTAGGTAAATTAGACTCACCAAAATTAAAAACTTTTGTGCTGAAAACAAAACCATCAAAAAAGTTAAAAGACAACCCACAGAATGGGAGAAAATCTTTAGAAACCATAAATCTGATGAAGAACTTGTATCCAGAATATATAAAGAACTATTACAACTCAAAAGTGAAGACAAATAACTGAACTTTTTTTTAAAACTTGGCAAAAAATTGAATATTTTTTCTCCAAAGAAGATATACAAATAACCCATAAGTACATAAAAAGATGCCTGCATAGTTATTAGGGAAATGCAAATCAAAACCAAGATGAGATACAACTTCAAATTCCTTGGGTGGCTAAACCAAAAAATACAGACATAGCAAGTGATGGGGACGAAATTGAGACATTCCAACTTTGCTGATAGAAATGTAAAATGGTGCAGCCACTTTGGAAAACAATTTGGTATTTCCTCAAAATGTTAAACGTAGAGACACTATATGATTAAACACTACCATTCCTAGGTATATACCCAAGAAAAATGAAAATATATTCCCACACAAAACCATGCACAAAAAATGTTTATGTGTATTGATAATTGCCAAAAATGGAAACAAGCCAAATATCTGTAGCTGATGAATGGGTAAACAAAAGGTGGTATAATCAAGAAGCAACAGACAAAGGATTAATCTGAAAAATATACAAACAGCTCATGAAGCTCAATATCAAAAAAACAAACAGCCCAATTAAAAACTGGGTGGAAGATCTAAATAGACATTTCACCAAAGAAGACATACAGATGGCCAAGAGTGAAAAGATGCTCAACATCACTAATTATTAGAGAAATGCAAGTCAAAACTACAATGAGGTATCACCTCACACCAGTCAGAATGGCCATCACCAAAAAATCTACAAACAATAAATGCTGGAGAGGGTGTGGAGAAAAGGGAACCCTCTTGCATTGTTGGTGGGAATGTAAATTGATACAGCCACTATGGAGAACACTATGGAGGTTCCTTAAAAAATTAAAAATAGAACTACCATATGACTAAGCAATCCCACTACCGGGCATATACCCTGAGAAAACCATAATTCAAAAGGACAGATGCACCCCAATGTTCATTGCAGCACTATTTACAATAGCCAGGACATGGAACCAACATAAATGTCCATCGACAGATGAATGGATAAAGATGTGGCACATATATACAATGGAATATTATTAAGCAGTAAAAAGGAGCAAAATTGGGTCATTTGTAGAGATGTGGATGTAAGCCAGAGTACAGAGTGAAGTAAGCCAGAAAGAGAAAAACAAATATCATATATTAATTCATGTATGTGGAATCTAGAAAAATGGTACAGATGAAACTATTTGCAGGGCAGGAATAGAGATGTAGACATAGAGAACGGATATGTGGACACAGGTGGGGAAGGGGAGGATGGGACAAATTGGGAGATCAGGATTGACATATATACGCTACCATGTGTAAAATAGATAGCTAGTGGGAACATGCTGTAAAGCACAGGAAGCTCAGCTCCGTGCTCTGATGACCTAGATGGGTAGGATGGGGAGTGGGAAGGGAGGTCCAAGAGGGAGGGGATATAGGTATACATATAGCTGATTCACTTCATTGTACAGCAGAAACTAACACAACATGGTAAAGCAATTATACTCTAATAAAAAAATAATAAAATAAGAAAAAGAAGTAGAATATTATTTAGTAATAAAAAGGGGGGGAAAGTACTGATACATGACATAACATTCATGAACCTTGAAAACATTATGCTAAGTGAAAGAAGGAAGTCACAAAAGACAACATACTGTTTGATTCCATTTAAATCAGATATCCAGAAAAAGCAAATCTGTAGAGACAGAAAGTAGACAAGTGGTTCTGAGGTAAGGGTGAGGAATGCATACTAAAGAATGCAGAATTCCTTTAGGGGGTAATGAAAATATTCCAAGATTAAATAGTGGTGATGGTACAACTCTATGAATATACTAAGACATTTTAAATAGGTGATTTTTATGGTATGCGCTAAATCTCAATTATGATATTATTTATTTTATATATATATGTGTATATATAGATAGATATATGAAACAACCTTAGAAAAATGAAAACATGGTTAAATAAATTTTAGGGCATTTAATCAATATGGCTTCTCAAAATTGAACATGTAAGAATCATCTGAGTAAATTGTTTAAAATGCATATTATTGAGTCCCTATCCCACAAATTCTGCTTCAGGTGCCTCCAGAAGATCCTATTGTAGATTGTCCCTGGACAACACTTTGAGAAATATTTCACTTGATGGAACATTAAGCAACCATTAAATTATGTTAAACATTAATTATGTTTACACAGTGTTTGCAATAACTTGAGAAAAGTCTTTTGTTTTCATTTTAATTGAGGAAAGCAGAACATATGGTATAAATCTAAATTTTAAATGAAAAAAATTGGTTATCTCAATCTCAAGCTAGGTAAAAGACTTGATGCTTAGAAAAGTTAACTCTGATGGAATATATGGTGATTTTTTTCTTTGTTTTTAATTTTTCCATAATATATATGTTGTACAATCAGTATAAATTATTTTTATAATCAGAAAAAAATAAAATTGACTTTTAAAATGAGAACAAACCATGTTGAACAAGCCATTCAAAGTATGGAAGGTATTTATATAAAGCTCTTTGGTTAATTCTTCCTATTTTCTAATTTATGTAAGGAAATTTGTTTCCAAAATAATTTTTAAATATTTTCGCAAAATAAAAGTTATGTAGTAAATATAATTTTTGTGATGTTCACAAATTTAGAATTAGTTTTCTGAGAAAACTGTGATTGATTTTATGAATGATATATATTTTAAATCGGAATTTCAATGTATATTACTAGACTCACAATATAATCTGTCACATATTTGGATCTAATTACATGTTTCTGTATTCATTCATTAAAGTTAAAGTATGTTTATATGTTCAAACATACTGTTTTGCATTTAACAATATAGACTGGATTTTTAAATTGAATTTAAGTAAATCATATTGTATGAAAGATATATATCACTAAATACCTCTATATAAATTATACTGAAGGAATACTCTTTGTGCAGATATTCAAAAGTGATAGTGCGGGAGATGGGAAGTGGGGTATTTACTAAAGTTTGCCTGACTAAAAACAGCTTGGTTTATATTACTCTCTTACCAATATTTATATTTAAGGCTTGCAGTACACACAAGATGCTTATGCATTTTGAGGCTGACTACATTTTTATTTTGAAACATTTAATGATAAGTTGCTATTGGCTAAATTTAATAGGTTCTTGAGAAAATGTGGTTGTATCTCCAGATTCATAATATCACCCTAAACCAGATTTAGCATTTTATTATAGAAAGAATGGAGTCAGGAGTCACATATCTGAGACTCTTTTGAAACAGAACAGAAAAAGCCTAGAAGTAAAATGGTGATGGGAAAAGACAATGTATTTTCCTCTGCCTGCCTGCATCTGAAATAAGGGTATATTTAACCCAGAAAGGAATAGATGGACTGTATTTATAATAGTCAGAGATAAAATTTTATATTATTCAATTTTTCTATTAATTTATTTCTTTTGCTCCCAATGCCAATTTCTTTTGCTCCCAATACATATAGGTGAATTAAATGAAAAGAAAAACGATACCATGTATGTAGTGTATGATTAATGGAAAGCTATTTATTTCAAGTTTACTTTGAAGTATTTTCTAGTTTGGGTTTACCTACTGAACTCAACCTCAAGGTAAAACATAGCATTAGATTTTAATATATTTATAATTTTTGGTACAGTACATTGTCAAACAGAAGAGCCACTAAGTGTCACCTCAATAATGTCATTGGAATAGAAGTGCTAAATATATCCATCCAGTAAACAAGAGCGAGGTGGGCAAGATATAGGAAGTAAAAATCATTATACCTTAAAAATTTGACTGAATGGGTGAGAATGAATAAACTCAATTATTTTGCTTTGAAATATTGGTTTCATTTTTTAAGTTGTTTGGTGTTTTTCAAGTAAATAATTAGTAGAAATGGAATGAACTGTGCTTTTGAAAAGCTCCTCTTTGCCTTCTGTACTGAACTGTAAATTTTAATTTGATTTTGTTTTGATCTTTTCCATGTCTCTATCACTTAGAATAGTGTCAGGAACATTGATGAAAAGGTCCTTTATATTATGTTAATAAACACAGCTATGGTAGAAATGATCTATCCCATAGTTAAGTCTTCACTACCAAAAAAAGGTAAATTGGACTATAAATGTAAGAAAACAGTCTGCATTCACAAACCATATGTAATAAGGTTATCAAAAACCAAATATATATACATATATCCTTGCATAGGTAGCAGTGTTGGGTAATTATTTTGACATTAAGCAGTTGTTTTCTTGATTGACAGCTCCTTCACTGACTACTGATGTAAGCCAGGTAAGTTACTTAACTATTTTGAGCTTCTTTTTCTCATTTGTAAGATAGGAAGAACATCTTGTGATATAAGAAAATGTAAATTTAGATTCTGTTTTTCTTAATTTGAAAGAAATAAATTCCCTAGGAAATACATATTTGTAAATCTGTGATAATTGCAATACTATTTATTAATACTTGTTTTAGTATGTAAATATAATCCTAGATACATTATTATATCTCAAGAGAAGTTACTTAAGCCGCAACTAACAGGTACTAAGTAATTATTTCAACCTGACCACTGTCGCTCCAATTTACAAGATGGAAATTAAGATTACAAAAGATGATCATTTTCAAGTCACAAAATTAGTTATTCAGTCAAATATAAAGCACAATTCAATCAGCAGTCTAGTATCTTTGTATAAATAAAATGAAGAAATGTCAGCATGTATCTTAGAGTCCCTTTTTATACCTAGTTGCCTTGCCAGCTATGAGCATGGCAATTTGAATTCTCATCCTCTGAATAAAGCTCCTTGCATTAAGATGCTGATTTCCCAAACCTTTGATTTATGCAATATTTGAGCTTATCCTCTAACTGTCTTATAGGCACACCTCCCCCTCATATTGAGACTAGAGGCACTAAATCCTATGACACCTATCAGAGTGGGTAAAGTATGGTGCAGACTACCACTCTTCAATTTGTCATGGGAAACATAGAAAATAGGGTATCAGATTTTACTAGATGTATGAAGTAAAAGTATTATCTTCCTAAAAATTTCAAATTATTGACATTGAAATTTCAAATTATTGATATTAATTAACTACTAATATATTCCTGTAAAGGGGTTTTACTGTGTATTATAAAGATTAATATAAAACAGACAGACTAACTGTATGAACCACAAGAGTAGTACTAAAATGATTGAATGTGAATTAGAAAGAGGTCACTTTTAGCTCAGGATGAGGATGGCCCTTGCAACAGTTAATGTTGACGAATGATTAAAGCCTTCTGAAGTAGTGAGTTATCTGTTACTGAAGAGGTTCAAATTGTTGATTGTCATGCACTTTGTAGAGAAGGTTGAACCACTGAATGAGTGCTTTGACTAGCTGATGCTCAAGAGCATTCCCACCCCTAGATTGAAATTCTGTGATCTTCACAGAATGCTAGTAGACTATAGACCACATATTGAGACTATAGGCACTAACTCCAGTACTTATAGGATGTTAGTAGTGATAATGGAAGTAAAACAATGCATGACGATTGTAAGATTGTTTAGAGTATACAAAGGAATTTTATATAATGTTTAATTCTCACCCTAACCCTGCATGAGAATTATTATTGCTATCATTCCTATTATAGGTAAGGAAACTGGAGCTCAGAAAAGTTTAATGTCTTGGCTATGATCAACCCATAAGGGAAGAAGATGAGTCCTGATGCAAAACTGTCTTTCCAAATCTCTTGTCTGTTCTATTACATGATTATAATTGAGAACAAGTAATTTAAAATTTTCCTGGGTTTCCTTTGCCTAAAAAAAAAAAAAAAATCAGAGTAAAGATTTAAAAATCAGTGAGAATCCCATGGAAGTATTTTAAATACCACACTTTGGTTTAACTTCCTAAGGGAGTGTGTGTTGTATGGCATTGCCTGGTTCCTTAATTATCATTAAGATAAGCCCCCCGGGACAGGTCCCAGCCTGTTAGGATGATACGATGTGCTGTGGCATCATGCCCTAGTCCCCAGTCAGAATCCATTTCTGAAAGGGTCTTCTCATTTATGAAGACTTTCAGGGAAACCGAGAGAGCAGCAACTGCTGATCTGTCTGTTTTGCCTTGGTCACACCCATCTTCTGAATCAGGAATGCAGGGTCGTTTTAAATGTGCTGCTTCAGGGCTTCCTGTGGATAAGAATTTTTAAAACTCCTTACGAATCTCATTTTGTACTGAACTGGTTGACACCAACCACTGCAAGTTCTGCAGTCTCACCAATGGGACAAGGTGGGCTTCTTTACACCCTTTAAGAAACACTTGGCTATGCAACTCCCCACAAGTGCAGGACTAAATTCTCTGTTACCCCCTCTACTTGTCTCACTCTATCCCATTCCTCAACACTGAGGAGGAAGGATTTTTTCAAACCTAATTACATCAACTTTCAGCCTGTTTAATATGGCTGAAATATGAAATACGACTTTTAATAAAGCAAAACTGGTTTGTTTTTATTTATTTATTTTTCTGTATTAGAGGACCATAATGCAAAGATGTCCCCTTCACCTTCTGGGAATATTTCATGCTATCTGACCTTGAAGAAAAGGGAATTATATTTTAATGACCCATGGCTTTGAATTTAATGGGCCAACAAGACTGCTTATGAAAGAAGCAAGATGACAGTAGGGTTATGAGTTGATTGTTTAGCCATTTTGGTTGTTGTTTTTTTTAATTTCCTCCTGAACATAGCGATAAAGTGACTGTGACTGTGAGAACTCAGGATATCACTGAAGTGGGGTCGGGATTTTCAAATAAAGTGGAGGGTCCCTGGATGCCTGGGAGCTCCTGCTGGGTAAATTATCCTAGGATTATGTTGGAAGAGTCAATGTCATAACCTAGTGAAGAAACAGGGCAAAAGAGATTGTTTCCAGAACGCTTGTAGAAGCCAAATCTTTATAAGCCTACCCCCAACCTTCAGAAGAGAGGGAGAACATTTCCATTGCCTCACTCAGTTGGTCATACCTTCTCTGACTCATGAAAATATGGCTTCATCAGTAACACACTTCACCTGCAGATAGTCTACATACACAGCTCTGCCACAATGCCCCATGATAACATATACACCCAAAAAGCAGCCTGGAGCCTTTTGAGGGTGATTGTGAACCATCCAAACACTTCTCCTTGGAATGCTGAACCAAAAAAACTCGAGACTCCTGCTATGAAACAATGATTCATGACACGTATGTTATACACACATCAAAGTTATATAGTTAGAAATGAAAATAGCAATAAAATGGCTTGTCAGTCTTTTTTTTGTTTGTTTTGTTTTGTTTTTATTTTATTTAAGGATAGTTGATTTACAATTTTGAATTTAATTTTGTCAGTTTTTTTTTTTTTTTTTTTTTTTTTCTGTACGTGGGCCTCTCACTGCCGTGGCCTCTTCTGTTGCGGAGCACAGGCTCCGGACGCGCAGGCTCACCAGCCATGGCTCACAGGCCTAGCCGCTCTGCGGCATGTGGGATCTTCCCAGACCGGGGCACGAACCCATGTCCCCTGTATCGGCAGGCGGACTCCCAACCACTGCGCCACCAGGGAAGCCCTGTCAGCATTTTATAAACTCTGAAGAATGTGAGGATCCAGGAACAATAGGGCTTAATGACATGTATTTCATTAATTCACTGGAATCTAAGTATTGAGTGTCTGCTTGATGCCAGGACTTGTTGTAGGTTCTGTGGATGGATGAATAAACAAGACATACAAGGCGCTTACACTTATAATACTAACTTCCTAGAGTTATGTTGTCAGAAAATAAACAAGATAATCCAGAGAGTGCTGTAATAAAAATAAAACTGGGTGTTATACCACATAGTGACTAGAGGTAAAAGAGGGTGAAATACCACATAGTGACTAGAGGTAAAAGAGGGTGAACGATTTTACTTTGGTTGGAAGAGGAGTCTTCTGTACCTAGAGTCAGAGCATTTCTGGTAGGGAAACCAGGGAGTGCAGACAAGCAACAGGTTTGCCATGTTTAAGGGAAAAAAGGAAGGCCTCTATGACTGAAGTTAGAGGACAAAGAGGAAAGTGGTAAGAAATTGGTTCAGCAAAGTAGACAGAGGCTAGATCATATAGAGCTTTGTAGGTCAGTATAAGGAATTTGGATTTCATTATATATATAATTAGAAGCCACTGGTAGCTTTTAAGTAGGGAGTAACATAATGTAATGGGTGATATGTTAGTTTTGTTTTTGTTTTTAAAAATTTTCTTGCTATAAAGAGAATAAATTTTATTAGAGAAAGAATAGAAGTAGAGAAACCAATTAGGAGGTCATTGCAGGAGTCCCTAAAAGACATAATAGTGTCTTGCATTAGGGTTTCCACAGAGTAAACAAAATGAAGAGATGGATTTGGACTATATTTTGAAAGTAGAGCCATAAGAACTTTGTTTATGCTTTGGATGTCAGTTATGAAGAAAAGAAAAGAAAGGCAGATGATATGTAGATTGCATTTAAAGCCCTGGGAGTAGATGAGTTTTCCTAGTGAAATAATTTAGGCCAAAATGAGGGAAGGTCTAGGACTGAGCCTTTTAACTCTCCAACATTATGCATTTAAGTGGATAAGAAGCAGGCCAAGACATTAAGAAATATACCTCCACTGATGATGCCTGAAATTTTGGCTTTCACAATTTGAACAGTGGGCACCATTTTCTTGGCGAGATGGGGAAGACAGGTTTGACGTGGGAGCAATCAAAACAAAAAAAGTCAACTTCATAGAAACAGTAGAACGGTGGTTGCCAGGGGCTAGGGGTAAGGGAAATGGGAAGATGTTCGTCAAAGGGTACAAACTTTCAGTTATAAGATGAATACATTATGCAGATCTAATATATAGCATGGTGACTATAATTAATGTACTATTATATTGTATACTTCAAATTTGCTAAAAGAGTAGATCTTAAGCATTCTCACTACCAAAAAAAGGTAACTATATGAGGTGATGGATGTGTTAATTAACTTGATTGTGGTAAATATTTCACAATGCATATGTATATCAAATTATCGTGTTGTACACTTTAAATATATATAATTTTCATTTGTCAAGTATACCTCAATAAAGTTGGAGGGAAAAAAGTTCTGTTTGGTCATGTTAATTTTGAGATTCCTATTAGAGATCCAAACAGAGATGTCAAGTATGTAGTTATCAATTTGGGTATCAATTTGGAATGTGGTTCTCTCAGCCAATCACGCAGCCACAGAATGGACAGAGAAATAAAATTCATTGTGATAAATTAGAGCTTTAGCCAGAGGAGAAGGTAAATAAAACTACCAATTTGTAGGGATAGTGAGAGTTATTCCCTGAATCTCTTGTCAGGAGTGTCAGAAGGAGTCACTTAACAATGAGATAAGAAAATTACATGGGTTATCACAATATCCCTTAGATGTCTGTTAATGTCTTTAATACATGATAATGAGCCTATCACAGGAGTACAAGGAATCATTTGTACTGCACCTCACATTCAGGGTTTGATATTTGTTTTATACTTGCATTATTATCTGTTGATTGAAATAAACCATTAATAAATGTTCTCAGTGTACAGGGTAAAATAATTAAATGTTAGATGTGAATAAAGTTTAAAAAAAGTTCTAGCTCTAGGTATCCTTTATTTTCTAACATACTGAAATCCTTGAAAACTAAAATGGCTTAGGCCTCTCTCAACCTCTGAGAGGCCCTAACATGATGCTATTGGCAAGTGGAAATGCAGTTTAAGGATTATGCCAGGATTGATTTTTGAGGGCAGTTGCTATAGGAAGTTTTCGCATGACTTGAGTCATAACTCTAGACCTCCTCTTTATCATTCTAAGGGGATACTCAAACCCAAGAACATTTACAGAAAATGTATCATATCCTGAAATGTATCCTTCTGAAATATAAAACACCACATAAGTCACAGAAGAGCTTCTAATTTCATTCAAGAAATATTGTCAAGAGTTATAATTTCAGCCCTCTATTTCTTGAAGTTCAGGAGAGCACCAATGGCAGTGGTTGTGTTACCAAACGAATTTGAGTCCACAGTAAAGCCAATCTACTGACACTGGGTTGTGGTGAAGGAAGGTGCGGCATTTATTATAGGTGCCAGAAAAGGAGTGTGGGGGCAGCGAGTGCTCAAAAAACCTAAACTCCCTGATGGGTTTCAGGGAATAGTTTTTAAGGGCAAGGGGAGGGAGGGGAGCGGCAGGGTGTATGATCAGCTGGTGCACAATTCTCTGATTGGTTGATGGTGAGGTAACAGGATAGTATCACAGGGGTTAACATTATCAGTTCTTTGGTTCCAGCTGGTCTTGGGGTTACATGCTCATGGTCATCATGCAGTTAGATTCTTCCATTTGGTGGGGGTTTTAGTATCTGTAAAATAACTCAGGAATGTACATCAGATACTGCTATCTATGTATTTCAGGAAAGAACTGAAGATTCTGTAACTGCCATATGGCTGATTCACTGTTAAAATTGTTACTAGTTCTCCTGACCAAATTGTTATTTTTTTTGTAATTTTTAAAAATTAAAGCATAGTTGTTTTACAATGTTGTGTTGGTTTCAGGTGTACTGCAAAGCAATTCAGTTATATATATATATATATATAGCTTATTACAAAATATTGAGTATAGTTCCCTGTGCTATACATTGGTCCTTGTTGTTTATCTATTTTATACATAGTAGTGTGTATATGTTAATTCCTAACTGCTAATTTATCCCTCCCCTCCCCATTTCCCCTTTGGTAACTATAAGTTTGTTTTCTGTATCTGTGGGTCTATTTCTGTTTCGTGAAGGAGTTCATTTGTATCATTTTTTTAGATTTCACATATAAGCAATATCATATGATATTTGTCTTTCTCTGTTTGACTTACTTCACTTAGTATGATAATCTATAGGTCCATCCATGTTGCTGCAATGGCATTATTTCATTCTTTTTAATGATTGAATAATATTCCATTATATATATATATATATATACACACCACATCTTCTTTATCCATTCATCTGTCGTTGGACATTTAGGTTGCTTCAATGTCTTGGCTATTGTAAATAGTGCTGTGATGAACATTGGGGTGCATGTATCATTTTGAATTAGAGTTTTCTCCAGATATATGCCCAGGAGTGGGATCCCTGGATCATATGGTAATTCCATTTTTAATTTTTTAAGGAACCTCCATACTGTTCTCCATAGTGGCTCTACAAATTTACATTCCCACTGACAGTGTAAGAGAGTTCCTTATTCTCCACACCCTCTACAGCATTTCTTATTTGCAGACTTTTTAATGATGGCCATTCTGACCGGTGAGAGGTGATACCTCATTGTAGTTTTGATTTGCATTTCCTGAATAATTAACAATGTTGAGCATTGTTTTCATATGCCTGTTGGCCATCTGTATGTTTTCTTGGGAGAATTGTCTATTTAGATCTTCTGCCCATTTTTTGATTTTTTTTTTTGATATTGAGCTGTATGAGTTGTTTATATAGTTTGGAAATTAATCCCTTGTCAGTCACATCATTTGCAAACACTTTCTCCCATTCCATAGGTTGTCTTCTTGTTTGGTTTATAGCTTCTTTTGCTGTGCAAAAGCTTTTAAGTTTAATTAGATCCCATTTGTTTATTTTTGCTTTTATTTCCATTACTCTAGGAGATGTATCCAAAAAAATATTGCTGTGATTTATGTCAAAGAGTGTTCTGCCTATCTTTTCCTCTAGAAGTCTTGTAGTATCTGGTCTTGCATTTAGGTCTTTAATCCATTTTGAGTTTATTATTGCATATGGTATTAGAGAATGTTCTAATTTTATTGTTTCTTTGTAAATTTGTTTTTCTTATTTTTTTAATTAATTTATTTGTTTATTGGCTGCGTTGGGTCTTTGTTGCAGTGTGTGGGCTTTCTCTTGTTGCGACGAGTGGGGGCTACTCTTTGTTGTGGTGTGCAGGCTTCTCATTGCAGTGGCTTCTCTTTGTTGTGGAGCACAGGCTCTAGGCACACGGGCTGCAGTAGTTGTGGCACACGGACTCAGTAGTTGTGGCTTGCAGGCTCTAGAACGCAGTCTCAGTAGTTGTGGTGCACAGGCTTAGCTGCTTCGCGGCATGTGGGATCTTCCTGGTCCAGGGCTCAAACCTGTGTCCCCTGCATTGGCAGGCGGATTTTTAACCACTGCGCTACCAGGGAAGTCCTTTCTTTCTTTCTTTCTTTCTTTTTTTTTGGCTGTGTTGTGTTTTCGTTGCTGCGCAGGGGTTTTCTCTAGTTGCAGTGAGAGGGGGCTACTCTTTGTTGCAGTGCATGGGCTTCTCATTGTCGTGGCTTCTCTTGTTGTGGAGCATGAGCTCTAGGCATGCGGGCTTCAGTAGTTGTGGCACAGGGGCTCAGTAGTTTTGGTGCATGGGCTTAGTTGCTCCACAGCATGTGAGATCTTCCCAGGCCAGGGATCAAACCCGTGTCCCCTGCATTGGCAGGCAGATTCTTAACCACTGCACCACCAGGGAAGCCCTCTAATTTCATTCTTTTGATGTAGCTGTGCTGTTTTCCCAGCACCACATATTGAAGAGACTGCCTTTTCTCCATTGTATATTCTTGCCTCCTTTGTTGTAGACTAATTGACCATAGGTATATGGGTTTATTTCTGGGCATTTTTAAACTGAAGTATACTGAAGTATTGTTGATTTACAATGTTGTGGTAGTTACTACTGTACAGCAAAGTGATTCAGCTACACACACACACACACACACACACACACACACATTCTTTTTTTTTTTTTTTTTTTTGCGGTACACGGGCCTGTCACTGTTGTGGCCTCTCCCGTTGCGGAGTACAGTCTCCGGACGTGCAGGCTCAGTGGCCATGGCTCACGGGCCCAGCCGCTCCACGGCATGTGGGATCTTCCCGGACCAGGGCACGAACCCGTATCCCCTGCATCAGCAGGCGAACTCTCAACCACTGCGCCACCAGGGAAGCCCTACATTCTTTTTTTATATATTCTTTTCCATTATGGTTTATCATAGGTTATTGAATATAGTTCTCTGTGCTATACAGTAGGACCCTGTTGTTTATCCATTCTATTTATAAAAGCTCACATCTGCTAACCCCAAACTCCCACTCTATCCTTCCCCCAAGCCCCTCCACCTTGGCAACCACCAGTCTGTTCTTTATGTTCATGATTCTGTTTCATAGAAAGGTTCATTTGTGTCATATTTTAGAGTCCACATATAAGTGATATAATATGGTATTTTTCTTTCTCTTTCTGACTTACTTCACTTAGTATGATAATCTCTAGTTGCATCTGTGTCACCACAAATGGCATTATTTCACTCTTTTCTATGGCTGAGTAGTATTCCATTGTATATATGTACCACACCTTCTTCATCCATTCATCTGTCAATGCACCTTTAGGTTGTATTTATGGACTTTCTATCCTGTTCCATTGATTTGTATGTCTGTTTTTGTTCCAGTACCATACTCTTTTGATGACTGTAGCTTTGTAGTACAGTCTGAAGTCAGGGAGCCTGATTCCTTCAGCTTTTTTTTTTCTCAAAATTGCTTTGGCTATTCAGGATCTTTTGTGCTTCCATACAAATTAAAAAAAAATTTGTTCTAGTTCTGTCAAAAATTCCATTGGTAATTTGATAAGGATTGCATGTAATCTGTAGATTGCCTGGGGTAGTATAGTCATTTTAACAATATTGATTCTTCCAATTCAAGAACACAGTATATCTTTCCATCTGTTTTTGTTGTCTCCAATTTCTTTTATCAGCATCTTAATTGTTTTCAGACTACAGGTCTTTTGCCTCCTTAGGTAGGTTTATTTCTAGGTATTTTATTCTTTTTGATGCAATGGTAAATGGAATTAGGATTGTTTCCTTAATTTTTCTTTCTGATCTTTTGTTGTTAATGTATAGAAATGCAACAGATTTCTGTGTATTAATTTTGTACCCTGCAACTTTACCAGATTCACTGATGAGCTCTAGTAGTTTTCTAGTAACATCTTTAGGATTTTCTATGCATAGTATGTCATCTAGAAACAGTGACAGTTTTACATCTTCTTTTCCAATTTGGATACTTTTATTTCTTTTTCTTCTCTGATTGCTGTGGCTAGGACTTCCAAAACTATGTTGAATAAAAGCAGTGAGAGTGGGCATCCTTATCTTATTCCTGATCTTAGAGGAAATGCTTTCATATTTTCACCATTGAATATGGTATTAGCTATGGATTTGTCATATATGTTGACAAATATGTTTTATTATGTTGAGTTATGTTCCCTCTATGCCCACTTTCTGGAGAGTTTTTATCATAAATGGTTATTGAATTTTATCAAAAGCTTTTTCTGCATCTAATGAGATGATCATATGGTTTTTATTCTTCAATTTGTTAATGTGGTGTATGACACTGATTGATTTGTGATATTGAAAAATCCTTGCATCTCTGGGATAAATCCCACTTGATCATGGTGTATGATCCTTTTAATATATTGTTGGATTCGTTTTGCTAGTATATTGTTGAGGATTTTTGCATGTATGTTCATCAGTAATATTGGCCTGTAATTTTCTTTTTTTGTGGTGTCTTTGTCTGTTTTTGGAATCAGGGTGATGGTGGCCTTATAGAATGAATTCAGAAGTGTTCCTTCCTCTATAACTTTTTGGAATTGTTTCAGAAGGATACATGTTAACACTTCTCTAAATGTTTGGTAGAGTTCACGGGTGAAGCCATTTGGTCCTGGTCTTTTGTTTGTTAGGAGACTTTTAATCATAGATTCAATTTCAGCACTTGTAATTGGTCTGTTCATATTTTCTATTTCTTCCTGGTTCAGTCTTGGGAGATCGGACCTTTCTAAGAATTTGTTCATTTCTTCTGTTCATTTTATTGGCATATATTTGCTTGTAGTAGTCTCTTATGGCCCTTTGTATTTCTGGTGTTGGTTGTAACTTCTTTTTCATTTCTGATTGTATTGATTTTGGCTCTCTCCCTTTTGTTTTCTTGATGAGTCTGGCTAAAGGTTTATCAATTTTGTTTATCTTTTCAAAGAACCAACTTTTAGTTTCATTGATCTTTTCTATTGTTTTCTTAGTCTCTATTTCATTTATTTTTGCTCTGATTTTTATGATTTCTTTCCTTCTATTAACTTTGGGTTTTGTTTGTTCTTCTTTCTCTAGTTACTTTAGGTATAAATTTAGGTTTGTTGTTTAATATTTTTCTTGTTGCCTGAGGTAAGCTCTTATCGGTATAAACTTCCCTCTTAGAACTGCTTTTGCTGTGTCCCATAGGTTTTGGATTGTCGTTTTTCATTTTCAAAAACACGATGATCTGAACTGTTATTTTTTTCACTACACGTTCACATCCTTCCAATCATTAATTTTTGAGCCAGGCTTTTGTGACTCAGGGAGGCCTCGGAGACTACAGCTTTTCCACAAACAAGAGGCAGGCAGAGGACATGGTAGGTGGGGGGGGGTCTGTCCTGGGAAGGCCCCATAGTGTCCTGCTCAGTTACAGTTGGTGATTATAAGATATCCCCATAACAACATGTAACAGAAAGGGCATATGACACTTCTATAAGGCTCAACAAAACTTGCGTGACTATATTTTGCAACTCAAGATAGACAGAAACTGACAGGGCATTGGAAAAAAGCATCCCTATCTACAAAAAATTTGTGAATTTTTATCACTTCACAACATATAATCAGAATCTATAATAGGACCAGTTTAAATACTTCATCTTAAAAATTTCTCATCCATCAGAGAATAATGGTGGAAACATAGGGTTCTATCCAGCCCAAAGATCATAATATCCATAGTAGAGAGCAGGCTGTGGTTTAACCAAGAACAGAAAATTATTTCACTTTCCCTATTAGCACAGAGAAAGTGGGGGTCAGAAGACTAAAGGAGGAAGCAGACCTAGTGATTCTGAATAGGCACAGCCAAAACAGCTTTGGAGAGGTTGAGACCCATTCCAGCCACTGCAAGAAGCTGCAAGATTTCAGTCTGCAGGTTACATGTATTCAAAAAAGGAAAGGGGCTATTGGTAATTTTAAAAAATATATGGAAGAAGGAAGAAAGGGTAGGAGGGAGGGAGGAAGAAAACTCAGCCTCCGCAGAGTAGAAGCTAAATATGTTAGAGGCTCCATGAACATTACAAATGACCCAAAACAAGACAGCTGTGCCCAGGATGTATGATTCCCATATGGTTAGGTGCTGCCTGATATGTAAAGCACAGTGGTCCTTCTCCAGGCCATCTCTGCATAATTGAGAGAGTTGAGATGAGAATTCCATTTTAAAGTGGCTTAAAGTATCCACTGGGGAAGCATGTTGAAGGTCAGGATCTCTTTCCATTTTAAACCCATTTGGCACCAGAATAGGACCCCCTTTTTATTCTTCCAGTTTCTCCTTATCCTTACCCTATTACAAATAAACAATTAACTGTATTCATACAAATAGCATATAGTAATAAATTATTAGGAGGAAAAAGTAAGGCTGGGTAAGAGAATAGGAAGTACAGAGAGGAGTGTGATTTTATAATTGATGGTCATGCTCATTAATATGGTGACCTTTAAGAAGAGATCTGGGTGTGGGGGAGCAGGATATGCATGGAGCTGTCTGGAAGACAGCATGCCAAGCAAAGGGAAGAAAAATAACAAAACTCCTGAGGTGTGAAAATGCCTGGTGGATTTGAGGAATTTCCCAAAATCCAGTGCAACTAAAGCAAAACAATCAAAACAAAAAGTGGATGTTGAAAAGAGAGAAATAGTAGGGACCTAATTATGTAAGGCCTTATAACCCTTTACTCACAGCAGTACCAGAGGGTTCTGAGAAGAGGAATGTGATGATCTATCTGTTCTTTGCATAACAGAATCACTCTAGCAGCTGTGATGAAAATAAATTGTAGGGGAGTAAGTGCCAAAGCAAGACCAGTTAAAACATTATGGAAATAATCCATTTAAGAGATGATGTCTTGGACCAGGAGAGTAACTGTGAAGGTGTTTTAGAAAGAGTAAGATTATGGATACATTTTGAAAGTATATCTATTAGATTTGCTGATGGGTTGGATTTGTCATGTGACAGAAAGAGAGGGGACCAGGATGACTTCAAGTTTTTGGCCTGAGCTAGTTACTGTTTACGAAGATAGGCAAGGATCAAATGGCATGAAACCTGCAATAAATTCTTCCACAAGATTAGGGCTAGTAAAATGTTTGCCCACATGAATTTGTTTTAAAATTAGAGTTCTGGGGCTTCCCTGATGGCGCAGTGGTTGAGAGTCTGCCTGCCGATGCAGGGGACGTGGGTTCATGCCCCGGTCCGGGAGGATCCCACGTGCTGCGGAGCGGCTGGGCCCGTGAGCCATGGCCACTGAGCCTGCGCGTCCGGAGCCTGTGCTCCGCAACGGGAGAGGCCACAACAGTGAGAGGCCCGCGTACCGCAAAAAAATAAAAAAAATTAGAGTTCTGTAATCCATCATGTTCCTTTCTATGTCCTGGTCATTATAAACAGATTTAGGTTTAATAATAGTGTAACTTCCTTTAGGAAGAATTTATTTTTATTTATTTATTTTTTTTAAAGAAGATGTTGGGGGTAGGAGTTTATTAATTAATTTATTTATTTTTGCTGTGTTGGGTCTTCGTTTCTGTGCGAGGGCTTTCTCTAATTGTGGCAAGCGGGGGCCACTCTTCATCGCGGTGCACGGGCCTCTCACTATCGCGGCCTCTCTTGTTGCGGAGTACAGGCTCCAGACGCGCAGGCTCAATAGTTGTGGCTCACGGGCCTAGTTGCTCTGTGGCATGTGGGATCCTCCCAGACCAGGGCTTGAACCCGTGTCCCCTGCATTAGCAGGAAGATTCTCAACCGCTGCACCACCAGGGAAGCCCAGGAAGAATTTATATATATATTTTTTTTCATTTTCCTCTTAAGTTTTGATTCCTTTTTCTGTTGTGCATTTGTTCTCGGCATACTTATAATTTTCCTCTAAGATGCCTCAAATACATTTTGAAATTAATTAGAGCAATAAAGAAAAATAAAACAATAACAATATTTCCTACAATTGTGTTCTTCCAGGAATGTCAAGGGTCTGTAATATCTCCTTGAAATTTAGTATATTTTATAAAATATATTTGAATATAACAGATGGAAAGAGGATTAAAATTTATATTTTTTCCTAAATGGCTATAAACTCATGAATAAGAGTTTTCACATTGCTAGTATAAAATAATATATTCTCATATTAATGTATTTTTATAAGTGTATTATTTTCATCCAAGCATTGATGGTTTCAGAAGTAATTTACTATAATATTTATATCAAATAGTATCTGAAAAATGTTCAAAGAAATATGTCCCTGTTATATTAGACATTATGCTAATACTTGCCCAGATTATAGGCAATGCACACAGTAATTTAGTCTCCAGGGATGTTACAGAGCATCTCCTGACATAGTACACACTGCAATTATAGCAAGGATGTCAAACGTGAGACTGTCAATTAAGCAATATTTGAAATCTATCTGAATTAAAATGTTGCTAAGCTCTATTACTCTGAAGAAGAAAAAAAGGAAGGGAAGACAATATATACCCTCAACTTATATCTTTGGGAAAGTATATGCTATGTATAATATGTATAAATTTATATCATATAAAATATAAATTAACATCTTTTTTCACATGAAGATCCCAGCTTAACTCTAAATTTGAGAATTAAAGATGACTTCCCACTTTGGCCACTTGGGAAGAATTCATATAGAGACTTTCAAACATTAGAGATTGAAAATTTCATGGACAATCTTAAAAATAAGTTATCAATCTATTTACACTTATAAATTTTAATGTTATCTTAACAATATTATAAAAGACACCTAACAGAAAAGTACATTTTCCATTTATGTACTGAAAGTGATTTCATTTTTTATATAATCTGCCTTGGTTTTTGTCTATATGCATAATTTATATCCTTATAATTAGTATATGTATTTTATATTCTATTTTTTCACTTAGCGTTATATTATAAGCACATTTATAAGTTCTTAAATAGCCTGTATAAATTATAATGTATTCACTGTGTAGCATTTAATTGAGTGGTTCTGTAATGCATTCAAGTCATTTTTGTTAGACATTAACATCATCTCTGTTTTGCAGATATGGAGAATGCTCAAAAGACTATATCTAGGTATCAAAAGACTATATCTAGGTATATATCTGTTTTTTCTCCTTTGACTTAAGATAGGATTTCTGAATGAAACATAATATACATATTATGGCCCGTAATACTATAATCCTTTTCCAAGTTTATATTTTTACCTCTAATTATATATATATATATATATACACACACACATACACATACATACATATTTGCCATTTTTAACATGCCAAGTTGGACCAGAATCTTTTTTTTAAGTTTACTAATTTAATAATTATAAAACACTTTATTATTTAAATTGTTTTCTATGTGTTACTTTACTGGCAAACTAATAATATAATTTGTCATTCTAGTCTTCTTACATACTTTCAACTCTAATAATTTTGACTGCCCAATAGATATATTTGCTCATTTCCCAAATGACTAAGAATACATATGAACTTTGGTTTGATCTGTATACATCTTCATTTAGCCTTTGCCAATAAAATTTCCTAGGGCAGTTTCCTGTTCTCTCTCTGGCTGAGATTTTAATTCTTACTCTAAATTAAAATAAGCCATGATTTAAATTCCTGTGATTGAGTGATAGATATGCTGCTGGTGCTTAACAGTATTTAATTAATACTCTTTAATTAAAAGTGAAAATTTCCTTCCCACACCCTTTGAACTATAATTACATCTAGGGATTGCTACTGTGTTTGCTAAGAACTTACCCAGAAGACACAAATGGGAAATATTCTGCATAGAGCACCAGATCCTAAACTGAGACTAATATTCATTCCATTACTGAACAGGCCTTTGTAGAGTCCCTGCTGGGTGTAAGCCCAGCTTGTTTTTGCTAAATCTCTAGTGACCAGAGGCAGTTTACTTAATATCGTTATATTTCAGATTTTCCATCAGCAAATGGGGTATTTTTCTTTGCACATTATTTGAAATCTCGACATTAAAGTCATTTTATAGAAGTTAGAACAGTCTGGTTTGTGCAGCTAGAATAATATTACTTACCCTCTACCTCCATGTTGTTGTATAACATCATAGAAGATGGTACAAATTAAGTTTCTTAGTGCTACTGGGGCCACTCATAGGTAGAGTATGAGAAATGTTTTAGGCACCAACTGTAACAACATTTTTGGTTTTATTATCTATGTATACAGTATGCTATGTCCCTGGCAACATGAGGAAATCGCTAAAGGAACAGGTAGAGATACATGTCCTACGCTGGGACAGCTGTCCAAATACAGAGCAAATTACATATGTTATCCCTAAGGAGGAAAGAGAAAAATCATGCCCACCTATGATGTCTGGGGAAGCCTACTCTAAGCTCCCACAACTTCATTAATGAAGTTATTCTATTAACAAGACTTTGGAAGACAGTGGAAAAATTCAAGCAAAAGTTAAAGTTTTAGGGATCAGGTCAGTTGGGTGATATTAGGAGGGAAGTGTGCTAAAGATTCTGGGCTTCCAACAAGTTTCTGGTTCTAAAGAACCTGGTTGGCATAAACAAAGAGAACACAACTTTTAGCATATGAGTCTTTGGAAGATATTTAGATCAAAGTTTCAATTTTTCATACGGTTTTGTGTTAGTAGGCAGAGTAACTGGGCCAGAACTAAGGAGAAAGAATACAGGCAGAAGCACATTCCTAGGGAATCATTGAAAGTAGGGGCGGGCTTCATATTTGGAGCTCTCTGGTTATTCAGGCTTCGACACTAGTTGAAGTTCAGTTAGTTTGAAGTTCTGGGTTTGGCTGGTGAGAAGTTGACTTTATAATGGAGAAGAGGTGACAGAAGATGATCCACCCCATCCCTCAGATGAGAGGAACTAACTTCAAGTCTCAGCTGATTGGAGTTAGGATCGATGGCCCCTTGCTAGCTGACTGGCATGGCAACCTACATGTAGGGCCATGATTTAATTTTAGTTACACAGAGCTGGAGAAACAGAGCCAGGGCCAAGGCAGTGAAGGTTTCACTGTTTAGTACTGACTGAGGTAGCTGTTTTTAGAGTAAAGTATAAATTAATAAATCTTTAACTCCATACATCACCAAGAGTACATGGCATTATCTGAAGACATGTAAGGATGCTTGCAACCCTCACTGCAAAATAGAAAAATCAAGTTCATAAAGCTCATTAAATAAGCTACAATACAGGTTATAATCCTCCATTACATATAAATGAAGGCAATTACTAGTTGAGGCTATGGACTTTCCATATTCATTTTCTGGTAGTTATTATCATGATAACAATAATAGGTAACAATTACTGAAAACTTACAATGCCATGGATGCTATTCTAAGCACTTAACACATATTAACCCTATTGTTCCTCCAATAAAACTATGACTTAGAACCTACTATCTTCTCTATTTTATAGAGAAAGGAACTCATGCACAAAGTAGTAAAGTAACTTTTCTAAGATCACACAGTTAGTAAGTTACAGGGCCAGGACATTAATCCAGAAAAAATGAATTCCCAAGCATTATGGAAACAAACTATTTTTATTTTTTAAAGCCTCTTATTTTAAATATTCACTAGAGGTAGAGTAATTAGTTTATCTACTCTAAAACCGAGGTACATCATGGCCTGTAATGGGATTATGAAAAGAGAAAAGAAGGATGCATAAACAATTGTATTAAGATGTATCTTTTTAAACAAAGTATCCGTGAAACAAAAATATGGACAAAGGAAAATACAAGTGAGTGTTTGGGAGTACATTTTTAGCTACAGAAAACTGATTTGACATTTAACTTTTTTGAAATTCAGTGAAATATTCTGATATTTTCCTCTTTTATATATACATATAATCCTTCGTTGCATTCATATATTACTATAAGGTGTGGAAAGAAATCCTTTAGATGCCTGTTGATTTGGCTTTCCCTAAAATATATTTATCTTACATTTTTCTTTCAAATGTTATGTCTGAAGGTAGAAATTATTACACTGGTATAAGCAACTATAATTCTACAGATCTTGTAAATGTGTTCTGTGTATTTTTTGTTCTTTTTAGAAAATTCTTATTTTTTACTTTCTGATTTTGTTTCTTTCTTTATCAAGGCCTGTGCCTTCCTTTTAAGTTCACAGTTGGAAGTAAAATTCTTAGGACATTGCCTTGCATAAAATTAGCTCCTAATATATATTAGTTATTACTTGATCATTGTTGCCGTCTGCAAAAGAATGGGTAACCAGGGTAATGGCTGGAACTATTCACTAAATTGCCACTAGAGGGAGGACTAAATATGCTTTGTGCATCGTAATAATTGACACACTGTAGGCAGTTGTACATAAAGAGCTGGATGGGAAGAAGCAAAATAAGGAAATGGTAAGAGCACAATGGAGTGGAGGATGGCAGTGCCAGGAAGCAACAAAGAAGCATTGCTGGGACGAATCTGATGTGTTTTATGGGGCACGGCACTAGTTGTCAAAAACTAATAATAGAGCCACATATTAGGAATAATAGAAGATAACAAAAAACCACTTTGGCTTCTAGATATAAAAGCCTGGCCCATTTCTCTCCTTTCTGAAATTACTGTCAGACAATGTTAATGAGATTTTGAAGCTAAAAGTGCCTAATGAATAATCTGTAAACTCTAATGTTTGCTCTGTGTCAGCTTTATTCAATTATTCTTCTTTCTCCACCATTGTCCGGCAAAGTGATAGGAATTCCTAGGAGTGCTGGGCAGGATATGCCAAGTAAAGGGCACATTTTTTGAAAGCAAAAGAGACCTTTTATCAACAGAAATGTTAAAAATGACCTGTGAATTCAAATGATCAAGAAATATTTTCAAGGGGCTTCCCTGGTGGTGCAGTGGTTAAGAATCAGCCTACCAATGCAGGGGACACGGGTTCGAGCCCTGGTCCAGGAAGATCCCACATACCACAGAACAACTAAGCCTGTGTGCCACAACTACTGAGCTTGCATGCCACAGCTACTGAAGCCCGCTTGCCTAGAGCCCATGCTCTGCAACAAGAGAAGCCACCGCAATGAGAAGCCCACGCACTGCAGTGAAGAGTAGCCCCTGCTCCCTGAAACTAGAGAAAGCCCACGTGTAGCAACGAAGATCCGACACAGACAAAAATAAATAAATAAATTTATTTAAAAAAAGAAAAGAAAAGAAATATTTTCAAGAAATGACTGGCCACTCTTGTTTCCTCCACCATTCTGGACAAATTAAAAAAAGAACAAGTTGGGACTTCCCTGATGACACAGTGGTTAAGAATCCACCTGCCAGTGCAGGGGACACGGGTTCAAGCCCTGGTCTGGGAAGATCCCACATGCTGCAGAGCAACTAAGCCTGTGCACCACAACTACTGAGACTGTGCTCTAGAGCCTGCAAGCCACAACTACAGAGCCTACGTGCCACAGGTACTGAAGCCCACGTGCCTAGAGACCGTGCTCCACATCAAGAGAAGCCACCTTAATGCGAAGCCCATGCACCGCAATGCAGAGTAGCCTCCGCTCGCCACAACTAGAGAAAACCCGTGTGCAGCAACAAAGACCCAACGCAGCCATAAATAAATAAATAAATTATATTTTAAAAAAAAATTACCTTACAGTAGTGGTTCTCAAACTTGTCTGTGTATCAGAGTCACTTGGAAATCTTAGCAAATCAAAGATTGCCATCCCCACTCCTACAGTTTCTGATTTAGGAAGTCTGGGGTAGGGCCTGAGAATTTTCATTTTAACAAGTTCCCAGATAATGGCAATGATGTTGCTAGTCTGTGGATCATATATTTAGTACCAGTGCCCTATAAGCTGTCCTGAGACAATCAATTCAATCAATTAAAGCAGCAGTCTGATGAAGCTCAATCATAGGCTTGACTCTAAAAATTGGCCGGGGAGCAGATTCTAATGTTAAAAAATAAATTAATTAATTAATTAAATTAAATAAAAAGGACTCAGTACACATGCTTTATAATTACAAATCAATTGTATTGTGACATAGTAGAAGTTATGCATTATATTAAGTCCACAGGGCACTAATGCCGAATTATTGGCTCCAGTGTTAGCGTTTTCCTTTCAATTATTTTCCTCTAATCTCAGAACAAGAAATATTTTTCCCCTTTTAAAATAAAAAGTCTTTGTCATTCTTCTGCCATTTCTTCATCTCTTCCACTTTCTCACCTTAAATTAAAATGATCTAAAAGTATTAGACACAATGTGTCTCATGTATTCTTCACAATCATAAGTATCACTGATATTTTTAGCAGATATTTAGTAAGTTTGTATAATCATCTTGCAAATTGGGTGCTTGTTTTTGCATTATTTTAATAATGGGCTTTAATATTGTGTTTCTTTTTATTTTTTTTCTAAATATGATTGTTACTGAGTTTCATGATTCCTCAATACACACACCCAGGGTTCAGTTTAATCTTATTTATTTCACATACTGGATTGCTGTCAGGTCCTGATTCTTCTTTTTTCAGTTAACCTATAATATTTCATCTTTCCTATTTTTCTCCAGATACTTTTCACCCTTTTGTAACATTGTTCATATTGGAATTCCTTTACCCAGTTCTTCATGAGCTTAGGAACAAGATGAGTATGAAGATGGTGACAGTGTTTCAAAAACTCTCCTTAAGTTTGATCAATCTGAAGGTGAGAAATATCTGTCATATTATTAATTAGCACCATGTAACAAACAGGATTGTTTGGCAGAGTCCATTAATTTTCATCTGTTTTTTCTGACATTAAGAATATGACTGTTGCTTCTACTTTGATTGAATTGGTCCGTCAATTTACAAGTAAAATAATACACACGGAGGCAAAAGCTAATTCCAGTGCTGTCACTGGAATATATTGCCTTCAATTCCAGTTGTCTGGATAAATTCCAAGTCATGCCTTCTAAGTTTTAAATGTTAGTTCTTTAGTTCTAACAACAAAATATAATCCAAAAATACAATTTTTAATTTAAAAAATCCCAAAGCTAGAGATACTTCGAATTTTAAATATATATATATATATATATTTATCTAAATTATCTTCATTTTACTGCCTAGCAACCTGCTCAGTGCGGTACATGAGCCTCTCACTGCTGTGGCCTCTCCCGTTGCAGAGCACAGGCTCCAGATGCGCAGGCTCAGCGGCCATGGCTCACGGGCCCAGCCGCTCCGTGGCATGTGAGATCTTCCCGGACCGGGGCACGAACCCACGTCCCCCTCATTGGTAGGCGGACTCTCAACCACTGTGCCACCAGGGAAGCCCGAATTTACTTACTTTTAATAATCTATTTTGAATTAATTTCAAACTCTCAGAAAAGTTTTAAGAACTATGCAAATCTTCCCTTATGTCCAGATTCCCTAATTGTTAACATTTTACTCTCTCTCTCTCTCTCTCTCTCCTCTCTTCTATTGACATATTGCCCATTATTTCCAAACATGCCAGTATGTATTTTCCCCAAAGACGCTCATATATAACATCTCTTCAGTCCTCCCAATCAGGAAATCAACATCAATAGCAGACTGCCATCCAGATCGCAGAACCCAATTCAAAGACACCAAATGTCAACTATGCCTCTTTTTCCTTTCTGATCCAGGAACCAGTCCAGGATCATGCATTGCATTAAGTTGTCTTGTCTCCTCAGTGTCCTTTAATCTTGAACAGTTTCTCAGTCTTTTCCTGTCTTCCACAGGTAAAAAAAAAAATACAGGCACTTCTTTTGGTAAAAGGGCAATCAACCAGGGTCCATCTGATGTTTCCTTATGACCCATCTCAGGGCCACGTACCCTGGGCTGGAACACCATGGAAGTGATATGCTCTTTTCAGGGCATCCCCTCAGGAAGCACATCGGGTTGACCCATCCTATCACTGATTATGTCAACCTTGATCACCTGGTCAACTTATTGCCTGCCAAGTTTCTCTATCATAGAGTGACTGTGTTTCCTTTTTAATTAAGTATTTTGTGGGTTGATACTATAAGACTGTGAATATCCTGTTCCTTAACAAATCAATCCTGCAGCCTTAGCATCCACTGACAAATCCTGAACACATTACCACTATTATTGATGGCAAATAATAAAGCACATTTTGACGGTCAAATATTCCCATATTTGGTGAGTGAGTTCTCTTTCAAGATAGCACCTGTGTCCTTTTGGAATGTTCTCATTTTCTTTTATCATTTCCTTATTTTTGGCACAATGTGCTCTAGGTTCATCTTGTTCTTCCTCTGACCATTCCTAGAATCATCCACTTTTATAATGAGCTCTGGTTCCTTTCAGTGGAGGCTGGTGTTTAGAAGCAAAGATCTCAGTGCTCAGCGTGCTCATTGCTACTGGAGCACCATTGCTTCTGGGCCTTCTCAGCCTATAGAGAATGATAGAGTTAAGATATATATACACATCTCTATTTCCAAATCTTTCTATGAATGTATACTAAAAAAAATCTCTCCATACTTCTACCTTCAATTCCAGTCTAACACCACATGGTTCTTTCTATATTTGTAAATCCCTTCCTGGCCCCTATTATTCTCAATATATCTACTTGTTTATACATAAAGGAGAGAGGCACTCAGCAGCCTCCCTTGACTCTATCACCACTACCACTTCCACAGCTATAAGTCCTATAACCACCTCCATTGCCATTTCCTTGGCTTTAGAGCATGTTGTAACCTCCCCCCACAGCCATCCTCCACCCTGTCTCACCACTGCTTCCTTGGCTATACTGTCACCTCTCTGTGCTCCTTACCCTCACTCTTCTTAGAGACTTGACAGCCACTATATTTTAATCTTCTATATAGCAAAGAATGCTGACTTACTGTGAAAATAACCTTACGATGTGAGTAGCACCAAGGCAAAAGTTATCTCAGTAGATTGCACAATTAAAGATGATCTAAAGATGATTAAAGATAACTAGGGCCCAAGTGAAGGTAGAAAATGTATGGCATTTGGTTTCTGCCCCATATCAGCTCCAAAGTTAGCAATTCTCTTCTGCTACTCTGTCCAACATGCACACTTCATTGCCTGTCAACAGCATTAAACACTGCTAACTACTCCTTTCTGGAAAAACTCCTTTCTGTTAACCTTCTATGCCATGGCTTTTGATGAGTAAATACATCAGGATTTTTCCAACATAGCACAACATAGTTCTAGAAGGTGACAGCATGCTGTGGATGATAAAATGATTCCTATAATTGAATTAATTCCATAGATGCATGGACTTGAGATCAGAAAGGATAAGGGGAGACATCTTCCAAAACATCTCTGGATAGAGGAGCTCCACCCAAATGATTGTGGTTTGTGCCAGTTTAATTATATATTCATATGTATTTATATTTATGTAATTTATATATAAAGTTTTCCATCTTTAAATCTGAACCTGTCAGTGCTTATAAAATGTGCTTCTTATAAACAGCATATAGTTGGTCGGTTGGTCATTGTTTTTTGTCGGATTTGACAATCTCCATCTTTTAGTTAAGGTGCTTAGCCCATTCACATTTAATACAGTTATTCATATGTTTAGGCTTAAGTCTGTCCTCTTGGAGTTTAATTTCTATTGGTCATAATCTTTGTTTCTTTTATCTTTTCATAACTTTTTTGTTTTTGAGAACTCCATTTTACCTCTTCTTGACTGTACAGTTATGCCACTTTGTGTGATTTATTTAGTGCTAACTCTTCATAGTATAGTATGCATCTTTAAATTATCAGCAGTTGCCTTAAAAAATATTTTACCACTTCATAAACAATGTAAGATTATTGTAACAGTACACTTTCACATATGATCCTCCCACCCTTAAATTTTTGTTGTCATGTATTTTGTACCTACATACACTATAAACTCTACATTATATTCTTAGTATTCTTAATTTAAACAGTTAACAGTCTTTAAATAGATATATTTACATTGAGAGAGAGAGGATTTTTTAAAAAGAGCTTCTTTATTTCCCATCACATTTACCAGGTACTTCCTGAGGTTCTCCATTCCTACCCCAAATGTTTGGTTTTTATCTGCATAATTTCCTTTTGGCTTAATTTCCTTTGGCATTTCTTTAGCATGTTTTGTAGTGTACATCTTATAGAGACAAAATCAGTTTTTGTCTGATTATGTCTAAAAATGTCTATATGTTGCCTTAATTTTTGAAGAGTATGCTGCTTGATATGGAATTCTTGGTAGATAAGGTTATTTTTTTCTATTTTAGCACATTAAAGATGCTGCTCTTTTGCCTTCTGGCTTCTGTTATTTCTGAGAATATTCCAGCCATATTTCATGTTGTTGTTCCCTTATATACTATATGTTTTTATTATGCTTTCAAGATTGTGTCTTCTTCTTCATCTGTAGCAATATGTCTCTGATGTCCCTAGGTATGGTTATCTTTGTGTATACCCTAATTGGTGTTTTCTAAGCATCTTGGATATATGATAATGTATTTTATAAGTTTTGAAAAATTCTTAGCCAATATGTATTCAAATACTTCTTTTGCTCCACTCTTTCTCCTTTCTCCTTCTGGAACTATAATTACATGCATACTAGACTGTTTCATAGTATCCTTACAGATCTCAGATGCACTGCTTATCCATTACTCATTTTCTCTCTTTGTTTCTGTTTGGGTCATTTCTGTTGACTTGTTTTCAAGTTTACTGATTATTTCCCCTGTTATGTTCAGTCTATTAATTAGCCTATCCAAAAATTTCTTTATTTTTATATTATGTTTCTTATATCTACCATTTTAATTTGCCTCTTTTTGTAATTTCCATCTCTCTGTCCTTTTCATGGATATTGTCCACTGCTACTACTAGCTCCTTTAATATAATTATTAGGTTAGGTTCTCATGGTACTTTCCTGGTGCTTCTAATATTTGTCCATCTCTGAGTCTGTCTCTATGAACATTTTTGTCTCTTGACAAAGCATCATATTTTCTTGCCTCTTCAGATTTCTCATATTTTTAAAAATTGAATGCCAGGGCTTCCCTGGTCGCGCAGTGGTTGAGAGTCCGCCTGCCGATGCAGGGGATGCAGGTTCGTGCCCCGGTCCGGAAGATCCCACATGCCACGGAGCGGCTGGGCCCGTGAGCCATGGCCGCTGAGCCTGCGCATCCGGAGCCTGTGCTCTGCAGCCGGAGAGGCTGTTGCAGTGAGAGGCCCGCGTATCGCAAAAAAAAAAAAAAAAATTGAATGCCAAAATTGTATGTAATGTAACATTAAAGGTTAAAGTAAATAATATTTGTGCCCAGAAATAAGCATGTTTCTTCTTCTATTAGATGGGTGGGTAGGTTGTGGGGGAGTGATTCAATCTGCTTTGTATTGAGCTAGGATTAGGCTTTGTGGTAGTTTTAGTTAGATTCAATTTCCTACAGACTTCAGATTGTTTGATGGCAGAATCAAAACCCTCCCCCTTCGCATAGGTCCTGGGTACCTTGAGAGCTTTCATTTCTCCTATGTTTCCCTCAGCCTTCAGCAGACTCTGTGTTCTTACACCTCAGGGAGACCTCTTTCTGTTACCTTGACCCACCCCACCTCTCCAGCAATAGACAGCTGCTGCCGCATACCCATGTAAGCATCCCATGTAAGATATGGGATGCTTGAGGGATTTCTCTAAGATCTCTTATTATGCTTTCAGACTTCATTAGGCCTTGTATTAGTTTACTACTGCTGCTGTAACAGACTACCAAAACTTAGAGGCTTAAAACAACACAAATTTAGTTTACAATTCTGGAGGTTGGAAGTCTGAAATAGGTCTCACTGAGCTAAAATGAAGGTGTTGGCTGGGCTGTATTCCTTCTGGATGCATTGGGCAAGAATCTGTTTCCTAGTCCCTTTCCAGTTTCTAGGGGTCACCTGCTTTCCTTGGCTGATGGCTCCCTTTTATCTTCAAACCCTGCAACTGCATCAGTCCAAATCTCTGCTTCCACGGTCACATCTCCTCTCACATTCTGATTTTCTGCCTCCCATTTTCACTCATAAGTACCCTTATGATGATATTGGACACAACTGGTTAGTCTAGGATAATCTCTCCATGTCAGTATCCTTAACTTAATTCCATCTGCAAAGTTCCTTTTGCTATCTAAGGTAATATAATCACAGGTTCTGAAGATTAGGACGTAGATATCTTTGGGAGACCATTTTTCTGCCAACCACAGATTCCCTGTGCCTCTACTTCTGGAAGGTCTCTCTCAGGTACCTGGCTCTGCCCAAGCCCTGGAAGTCCTGCTGCCATATATTCGAGTGTCAAGGTGCCTATGGGGTTTCTCAATTCTCATGACTGTCCTTATATTTCAGTAAGCTCCACATACCTGTAACTCAGGGGGTTCTCTCTCAAATCTCCTGCCACTCTCGAGCTGTGCATGACCATGTTTCATACTCAGTGAAAAACCCAGGATGCCTGTATGGTTCTGCTCCATTACCTGTTCAGGTTTCAGGCTTCACATACAATGAGTGCCTAGACCTCACTGGGGAGTCTCTCTCATCAGCTCTCCTGTCACTTCTCCAGCCACAGGTAGTCACCACTTCATACTCTCTCAAAGCCTGGAGTACCTGTGGAGTTCTGTTGATTCTGCTCCTATCAGCCTGCTTGGCACACAGGTGCTAAAAGAGTACCTCAATTCTCTTGCCTACCATCTTTCCTATGTGTACTCTGTTAAGGCCTACTAGAAAGAGCTGTGGGTGTGTGCATGTTCTACTGTGTCTAGGACTCCCAGGGATGGTTCACAGACATGGCAGCATATACGCTAGTCTTTAAAAAAGTTGATATTTTATCTTCTTACCTTAACTCTAGCAGCATAGTCCCCTTCTTTCCTCTTCATCAATGATGAGTGCAGTATGAGTCTGTTTTTTCCTATCAAGAGCTTGTTTGTGAATTTTAGCTTAGTAGGTTTCTTTGATCTCACTTCTCTGATGAAATTTTTAAAACTGTGACTTTGTAGGTTTTCCTACATTATCTCATTAATAGAGTGAAAGCAATATTCTGCTGTGTTTTTTTACACACACACATTCTAAGTAGAACAGAATCGTTCCAGTTTATAATTGGAACATGGAAGGGCAGGGTGACCCCAGCTAGCATACTGGTTACAAATGGGGCTTGCCCAGGATTGTTTTAAATTCTAGTGCTATACCCATCTACATACCTGACTCAATTACTACCCAAGATTTGATCCAAGATTTTGTCTTCACAAATGGCTGCTAAATTGTTTGATGAAAGGTGAAGGAAAGACTACATTTACACAATATTGATTGTGTTAGTTCACAGAATTACACCTTAAAATCAAAAGAAGGTTTTAGAAGCTTTTCTTAGGTGTACTTTAAAGCTCTTATCTTGGGTATTCTTGGTTAAAAGTTACAGATAGAAAGTTGGGCAGTATTTACAGTTGCTGAGAGTAATTGGCTCCAGATTTTTCCTAAATATGAGTAAGGAAGAACCCTGAAAGAAAGCTGGTGTGAAAGCAATATCTATCTATTGACACAAACTTTCTTTTTTTTTTTTTTAACATCTTTATTGGAGTATAATTGCTTTACAATGGTGTGTTAGTTTCTGCTTTATAACAAAGTGAATCAGTTATACATATACATATGTTCCCATATCTCTTCCCTCTTGCATCTCCCTCCCTCCCACCCTCCCTATCCCACCCCTCTACGTGGTCACAAACCACCTAGCTGATCTCCCTGTGCTATGCGGCTGCTTCCCACTAACTATCTATTTTACGTTTGGTAATGTATATATGTCCATGCCACTGTCTCACTTTGTCACAGCTTACCCTTCCCCCTCCCCATATCCTCAAGTCCATGCTCTAGCAGGTCTGTGTCTTTATTCCCGTCTTACCCCTAGGTACTTCATGACCTTTTTTTTTTTTTCCCTTAGATTCCATATATATGTGTTAGCATATGGTATTTGCTTTTCTCTTTCTGACTTACTTCACTCTGTATGACAGACTCTAGGTCCATCCACCTCACTACAAATAACTCAATTTCGTTTCTTTTTATGGCTGAGTAATATTCCATTGTATATATGTGCCACATCTTTATCCATGCATCTGTCAATGGACACTTAGGTTGCTTCCATGTCCTGGATATTGTAAATAGAGCTGCAATGAACATTGTGGTACATGACTCTTTTTGAACTATGGTTTCCTCAGGGTATATGCCCAGTAGTGGGATTGCTGGGTTGTATGGTAGTTCTATTTTTAGTTTCTTAAGGAACCTCCATACTGTTCTCCATAGTGGCTGTATCAATTTACATTCCCACCAATAGTGCAAGAGGGTCCCCTTTTCTCCACCCCCTCTCCAGCATTTATTGTTTGTAGATTTTTTGATGATGCCCACTCTGACTGGTGTGAGGTGATACCTGATTGTAGCTTTGATTTGTATTTCTCTAATGAGTAGTGATGTTGAGCATCCTTTCATGTGTTTGCTGGCAATCTGTATATCTTCTTTGGAGAAATGTCTATTTAGGTCTTCTGCCCATTTTTGGATTGGGTTGTTTGTCTTGTTGATATTGAGCTGCATGAGCTGCTTGTACATTTTGGAGATTATCCTTTGTCAGTTGCTTCGTTTGCAAATATTTTCTCCCATTCTGAGGGTTGTCTTTTCGTCTTGTTTATGGTTTCCTTGAAGGTTTTGCAGGAAGGGGATAGGAAGTCTTTCGTCATGATATTGGGACTGTTCAGGATGTATATTGTCCTTTATCTACAGGTAAAGAACCCCTGGGGCACAGACTTCTATTGTAGATAAACAAGCACTGAGACTTCCGGTAAAGACTATATGCCATCTGAAACCAGGGATACCCTTAGCAACTGCATTGCCAGAAAATTATGGCTAGACTATACCACAGAGATGTTACAATATTGACAGGACTATGAGGCAGGGCAGTGAAAAACGCTGTCAATGAGCCACTCAGGCTTAGGAGCTATTTGCAGCATTAAAACAGAAAATGCTTCAGGGTGTGCAACTGGCTGCTGAGCAGAATCAAATGAGTTCTCAATAAAATGGAGAACACCTGTGGTGTACACATATCATATTCTGACCATCAGAAAAAAAAAAATCTTCCTCACATGTCTTAAAAATGTGAGAGGCTTTTGAAAAGAGCTGTATACAAAGTGACTACTTTGCAGAAAAGGAAGAACCAAGCTTGGTTAGAGAAAATAGTAATGGGACTATTTACAGTAAAACTGTTAGAAAACCTCATTTGGCAGAGAATATCTGCAGGGATCTTCCTAATCTTCCCTGATGTAATTCTCCCTCTCAGTAGAAAAGGAAAAGAAGGAGGTAGCATTTGCTGCTCTTAGGGAATAACCCATTAGGGCAGACCCAACTCAGAGCTGGAGTGTGGGAGTGGACAATCATATGTCCTAATTCAAATTCGTTATGCTTAAGGCTTCTGAGGAGTGAAGATAGTTAGGATCCTCCCTCCAATAAAAAGCTTCCAGAGCAGACACACAGCCCTGACAGCAAATTAATTCCACTAATGTGCTCCTAAGGTGGCAGATGGTCACAAACAAGATAGCTGTGACAAATCAACAAATTACCTCCTGGGACTTAGCAAATAAGCATGCCTGAAGCCGACCCAGGAAAAGTTTTAGCAATCTGACTCTCTACACTGCCAAGGACCAACTATTGGAACATGATCCCAGATACAGCTGGGGATATCTCCTAGCAGAAATGTTCGACAGAACTTGATACAAGATGCTCATGGGACTAAATTCCATGACTTGATAAAGCTGTGCTTATGGAAAGAATGGATATTACTTGGCAAACTTCACCATAATGAGAATTGAACTGTAATGATGGGCTTGCTCAGGAAGGATAGGCAAAATGAGATATAATCAGAGATAAACCTTTATGACCACAAGTTGCCCACTCTACCTCTTAGGGCAGACTCCAGAATCAGAGGATGAGAGTATATGCTATCAAACGGTACATAATCTCAGCATGCATACATAAGGAAACTAATGTGAGCTGGAATTCAGAAGATAGAAAATGTGTGACAGAACAGTGATTCTCAAACTAACATTTATATGAATCACCTGAGGATCTTGTTAAAAACATTCTGATTCTGCATTTCTCACAAGCTCTCATGTGATGTGGGTGCTGCCCTCCAGAAACCACACTATAAATAGCATGGAGACAGAGAACTACAGTAGGAATAGTAATCCCACCCTCCTAGCTAAACCTAAACATTACACTGATGATTTTCAAAAATATTTCTTAAAGAAGGCATATCTCCAGAGTGAATGATTCACTTGTAGTTTATTTTCCGCTGCTTGTGTTCCTCTGCTGTAGTCATTGTCCTTGGAACTCCAGAAACAACCAGGCTGCCTCATCCTACCAAGGCATGGTTAGCACTCAGGATTCCCTAGGACCGTAACAAGGACAGGTGTGGAGCCGAGGATGGAAATAGATGTGACTCTTACCTCACTGCTATCACTGTTAGCTTGGGGCAAAACATTACATTCTGGAAGCTGAATTAGGCAGGTTTTTGCACACAAATTCCATAGGTGAACATGATACACTAGAATATTTATCTTAACTCATTAAATTTATCAAATATTTTTACTACATAGTGACAAGTTTATTATGAAAACTTGATCAGAAAATAGCATATAAGAGATGTGGTAAGTTCCTTCAAAAAATTGGGTTTGTACAGAATGGAATGTCATTGTTGATCTTATGTGTTATATATAAGTTATTTGACGTAGATGCCAACGTGCATCTGAATGTAAAGGTGGCTGATCCAGATGCTACTTTCAGCAGGTGTAGCAAAAAGACTACAGGTTTTCCCCAGACTGTTCCTTGAACAGGTGTCATTAGATAACATCTGCTTTTTCCTGCTCATAAACCTTTAATTGAAGTCCACTCCACACTACCAGTACAGTTATACTTATTTGGGTCAGGTTTGTTTGAGGCCCTAAAAAAAAAGACATACATCAGTTTAAGATTCAAAGCCAGCCCTGCCAAGAAATGGTAACGAGGCAACTATCATAATTGTTATCTTTAGAGAAGATGCCCTTCTTCAGAATTTTTTTTTTTTGCAATCAAACAATATTTGTAAACTGATCTTCTCTGAGAAAGCAATGGATAGGCAGCCCCCTGAACTGTAATACAGGCTGGAAAATTAGTAAGCTTTTCCCACCCACTTAAAAAAATTCTCTGTAATTTAATTTAGAGCAGGATTCCCAGACTTTAGGATTTATGAATTAAAACAATTAAAAAAAATAAAAATTAAAGTACTGGCATAAGGTTGCTAGCTTTTACTTTGCCAATTAAGATTTTTTTTAAAAGGAAAAAGTAGTCTCAATCACTGTCTGCCATCAGTGTTAGTTTCATAAAAGAAACAATATGTTAACAGTAAAATATAGAACAACAGGAAAGATATTATTCCAAAATAAAATCTTAAGAGGTTCATGGGCACCAGAGTCATAAAATTTGATTGATGCCCCAGCTCTATCATTTGACTAGCTTGGTCACCTGGGCATATACTTTAAACGTCTGAAATTCTATTTTCTAATTTGTGAAATGGTCACAATAATATCAACCACAGAGCATTTATTGAGATAAGATATAAAGAATGCCACTTACAGTACGTGACTCAAAGAAAACTTTCAATGACTGCTCATTTTTAATGGTAAATTTAATTGTAAATTTTAAAATTATTATTAGATGTACTTACACATTCCACTGAAAACGTTCAACTGTTATTTGTCTACCTTCCCCACTAGACTGTGAACTCTTTGAAGTAGAGATTGTGCTTTATTTCTATATCTCTAGGGAACAGCTCAGCAAATTTCATTGTGTTGGCTGAATTAATGAACACTCCTGTACCCTAAAACACTGTGATCTACAAGGAATTAACTTATATTAAAAAGGCACCTGAAACAGAGCCAGCAGTATACTTTCTTAGGTTTCTCTGGGGATTACTCCCTGAAAAGGGATGCTCAAATCTCAGAGAATGTTCTCTGGGGCACACTCTTCATTCAAGTCAGTCTTAAATTAATCTTGTCCTTTCCTGTGATATCACACCAGAGTAGACTTTTCTATGCTCTTATTAGAGACCTAATACAGTTTTGTACTTTATTTTATGACCACTAAAATGCTGCTCAGTATTTTTATAGTGTTACTTCTGATCATCCTGCTAAAGGTATCACTGTAGTCATTAAGAAAATATCTTGTTTTTAAATATTTTATAACAAAATGCATAAGCATAAACTATTATTTCTGAGTTGTTTCTCTATAGAGATTTGAGTCTAAAATAGGATTTGTTATCTCAAAATGGCAAACTAGAAAATGGGTAAAATATTTAAAGGCCAAAGCACAGCTGCAGTGTGAATAAAATATTATTAGACATGTCCTTGATCTTTAGCTTTATGACAGATTGGAGACTTTTAATTTTTAATAAAATTCATTGCAATGACAGATAAGATAGTTTGTTCCCAATGGTGGTTCACATCAAAGAAATGATAAAACATGCCTGACTACCAAATGTAATGATATGATTAATTCATTGAATAATTACTTCTTTTGTTGCATATTCGTGTATTTTATTGAGAAAAAAAAATTCCCTGAAGATCACTTCTCTATGGAGAAACATAATGAAAATAAAATGAACAAGATGTTTAAAACTTTTTAAAAAGATATTAGAAGATAATATTAGAGAACCACTCAATACTGCTGGTTAGCATATGATTTACAAGTTGAGCAAGGGATTAACTATTTGTTCAGGATAAAGGAGGGGGTAGCAAAGATTATCATTACATTGTCATTGAACTTGAAAGAACATAGAAACAAATATTGCAACAAGTCACCTTTCTGTATGGTAAAATATTTTTTCTAGCTTATTAAGAATTACAGTAGAGCCTTTCAGATTATGATGGTGTTTCCTGTTTATCTTTTGCTATTGAACCACTCACAGAAACAATAGATGAAAACACACAATTGCAATACCATTAGGAAGTAAGTGTATGGATTAATTATCTGCCGGTCCCAAAGAGAAGTATTCACTGATCAAAGTGAAGATGGAGTCCTGAAGCAGAGCAAGCACTTCAGAAAAAAACATAGTAAGCCATTTTTATTCACATTTTTTATAGCACTTTCTCATATATACACTTATTAGAGGGACAGATCCATGTATCCCTGACCAAAAGTTTATGTTGTTTGTTTGTTTGTTTGATTCTGTTTTGGTTTGTTTTGCTTTAAGATTCTTTTGTTATCTCACAGCCTCCCCCACCCCTCTGTGAAAAACACTATATGGATTTGTGGACTATAATCCCAATTAATGCAACATAGTTAAAGCAGATGAAGACAAGTAATGATAGATTATTGCTTAAAATATAAAGTAAGCAACAGAAACATGTGAGGGAGAAATAATACCTTGGTTTCTGTGCTTTATCCAGTCTTTCTAGTAAGGGTTTAAAACTATACTGTCCGATATGGGAACCATAGGTCATATGTGGCAATTAAGCACTTGAAATCTGGCTAGTCAAAATTGAGATGTTTTAAGTATAAAATACACACCAGATTGTAAAGAGTATGTATTTTTTAAAAAAAAGTAAAATCTCATCAATGTGTTTAATATTGATTACATATTTTAGATATGTTGGGCAAAGTAAAATATTAATTTTTATATTTTTAATATTAACTTTACCTGTTTTTTTAATGTGATTACTAGAAAAATTTCCATTATATATATGGCTCATATTTATGGCCTTCATATTTCTATTTGATAGCCCTGGTTTAAAAAATTCCTTCTATAGAAAAAATGTAAGAATATATTTCTCCATATATAATTAGAAAACTAGGCAACAGAATCAGGATATCCCTTCTTGTTTCAATAAGGTGAGATAAATGATTCCAAATACTTGGTAGTACTTGTGAATGTCCAACTTTACCACCCTCCTAACCTCATTCTGCTTAAAAGCTGAAAGTTCTAATAGCAAAAAGTATATAGTTAGGGGGACCAGAAAACTATCATCCATCCTGTTTATTGACGTAAATGACATCCAATCTTTGTACAATCTATGAACAGATATAGTGATCATTGAATAACAAAACATAGGCCTATGAAAATATTTTCCATTGTAAGAGACTTAAAATATTAATTGTACTATTGCGGGGGAGGTGTTTACCACAGGAGTAAGAACTACATTTTAGAAAATTTTTAATTTGTTCTCAATGAAATTCAAGTGAGTATGATTTTATGAAACAATATATCAAAATAAATTGCTTAGAAAATAGACCAAAATACAGATAGACCTGAATGTGGAAGACTGAAAAAGCTGGATGAGATGTCAAGGAAATATAATGGCTTGAATAGAAGCATTCAATACCTTTATACTCATTTCCACATTGAGCTAGCCAATGGAATGCTAAAGTCAAGGAGAAACTAGGAACAGTGCCAACCACATTCCAGAAATCCTAAACAATATCTAGACATAATACAGATGGAAACACATAAAAATCAGTCATCAAAAGCTAACTCTAAAATCTCATTTATATTAAGAACTTAGTACAGGAAAAATCTGCTTAAATTCTATTAACATTCCCTAATTTTAAAAGATAAGTTTCACTCAAAAATGCTCCATGGGGGGACTTCCCTGGCAGTCCAGTGGATAAGACTCTGCTCTTCCAATGCTGGGGGTGCAGGTTCAATCTCTGGTCTGGGGACTAAGATCCCACATGCTGCGTGGTGCAGCCAAAAAATAAAATAAAAAATTTTTTTAAAAGAGGATTTTTATTTAAAAAATGCTCCATGGGTCATTCAAGAGGTAGTTACACATAATTTTCAAAAAGAAAGGAAGAAATCAAAATAAAACACTTAATATAAGGGTATAGTTGAGATAGGTAAGATATTATTCATGAATGGGGAATGAGATAGTGAACTAAGAAAATTATTGGTAAAATTAATTAAAGATATCTGATAAAGCAGCAAGACTGAGTTCAGAGAAGATGGGTAGAAAATTCTAATAATATATCAACCTTAGTAAGATAATTCAACAACTAAAACCAATTCCCATGCTTACTGGTAAATCATTGTATATGTTATAACTATAGTCAGTTCATTATAAATATTAAAAATACATTAAGTAATATTGCTCAAACTTGAGCAACTTCAATAACTACACACCTTAGGCCAATTTCATCTTGAAATTCCATGACTCATACAATAGTCATCTTTTTTGGTGTACAGAAAGCAGCTATCTTGTTATCTGTGAAAGGATTCCTTTCTTTGACATCTCTAAATCAACCATGACCTAATTTATCTTTCCTCTTCCTACTTACTTTTTGGTGATTAAGCAAATAGTGGTGGAAAAAAGAGAATCAGTATAAAATTTACTAAACAAGAGTGGTAAACTGCTATGCCTTCAGAGGATACACAGGTAATATAAATGTGGGAAGTCACTAAATATAAGACAAAAGAATGTGGTCTGATCATGATAGAACTAATGTTTGCTATTCCTGTTCTAAAAAAGCAAACTGCCTCTGCATTTAATCTGGTTTTATTCCTAAACTCAAAACTCTTTTATTCAAAATTTCCTGTTAAGAGCAAAGCTAAAGAAATGCAATTATAGTTCTAAAATTCAAATCTAGGATATTATTCCCACTAAGAGATGAATCAAAACACATTTTTAAAAGTGAGGAATGTTGACTGGCAGTTAATATGGAAATCAGACAAATATTGTTACTTTGAAATAAATGTAAATATTATAAAATATAAACACATTAAAAATAATATATAATTATGATACAATTATATATAATTACATTACTATATCATATGTATTTAATTATATCATATATATAAATACATATAATTCTATGTATAATCAATGAAGACAGATAATCCCATATTATACAATAAAATCTAGAACTGTGTGCAGTATTTCCACTAACTGGAATTTCGGCCAGCATTTCATTCACTGGCTCTTCCATGTTTTAGCAGAGCTTGTGGAGATTGCCTTTAATTATTTTTTCAGCAAGCTCACAAATTTTCTTTCTTTTTTTTTTTTTACATTTTATGACTCAGCTCATCCTTTAATTGTTTCATTTGCATATCTCTTGATTGAAAGTCATTGATGTTTCTGGCATTTGGGTGTCATTCTTCCTCAGTTTGTACTGTTATGTCTTGAAGTATTTATTGCAAAGGATTTAAACTGAAGAAAATTTAAATTCATATAATGAAAAGTACTTGGGAAAATAAAGTTACTTTTAAATAAATCATGCACTCATGGAGAGGGAAGATCTGAAGTGTAAAAAGAGCATGAAAATGAAAAACAATTACCAATTAAGAACTTCAAAGAAAGTATTAAACAGAAGTCTGGATACTGTAAAACTTCAAATCAGAGGGAAAATTTCAATCTTCAGAAAATAACTAAGAGGCATCAAGAACAGATCAAGAGGAACAAAGTATAAGGAGGGCTCTCATGGCGGCCTCTAGAGTCAATTATAGGAATCCTGAGGATGAACTGACCCTTTTATTCAGTATTCCACATCAAGCTGCAAACCCATCAGAGGGAACCATGTGATCACTGTAGCCACCAGCTGACCCCACAGCCACCTTGTGCCTCCCTTGGACCCACCAAAGAATTTCTGAGCCTTCTTTATGTGTCTTCACGCTTTGTTTCCTGGTGCGCGAGGAGAAGGGATTAAGAGCGCTACTTAAAGGAGCTCCAGAGACAGGCGCGAGCCGCGGCTAACAGCGCGGACCCCAGAGACGGGCATGAGACGCTAAGGCTGCTGCTGCCACCACCAAGAAGCCTGTGTGCGAGCGCAGGTCACTATCCACACCTCCCTTCCGGGGAGCCTGTGCAGCCCGCCACTGCCAGGGTCCCGGGATCCAGGGACAACTTCCCTGGGAGAACGCACGGCGCACCTCAGGCTGGTGCAACGTCATGCTGGCCTCTGCCGCTGCAGGCTCGCCCCGCACTCCACCGTACCCCTCCCTCCCCCCGGCCAGAGTGAGCCAGAGCCCCCGAAACAATACTCCTTTAACCCTGTCCTGTCTGAGCGAAGAACACATGCCCTCCGGCGACCTACACGGAGAGGCACTGCCAAATCCAAAGCTGAGCCCTGGGAGCTGTGCGAACGAAGAAGAGAAAGGGAAATCTCTCCCAGCAGCCTCAGAAGCAGCGGATTAAAGCTCCACAAACAACTTGATGTACCCTGCATCTGTGGAATACCTGAATAGACAACGAATCATCCCAAATTGAAGAGGTGGGCTTTGAGAGCAAGATTTGTTATTTTTTCCCCTTTTCCTCTTTTTGTGAGTGTGTACGTGTATGCTTCTGTGTGAGATTTTGTCTGTATAGCTTTGCTTCCACCATTTGTCCTAGGGTTCTATCTATCCGTTTTTTTTCTTTTTTAAAAAAACTGTTTTCTTAATACTTTTATTTTAATAATGTTATTTTATTTTATCTTACTTTATTTTATTTTATTCTCTTTCTTTCTTTTCTTTCTTTCTTCCTTCCTTCCTTCCTTCTTTCTTTTTACTTTTTCTCCCTTTTATTCTGAGCCGTGTGGATGAAAGGCTCTTGGTGCTGCAGCCAGGAGTCAGGGCTGTGCCTCTGAGGTGGGAGAGCCAACTTCAGGACACTGATCCACAAGAGACCTCCCAGCTCCACATAATATCAAAGAGCAAAAATCTCCCAGAGATCTCCATCTCAACACCAGCACCCAGCTTCACTCAATGACCAACAAGGTACAGTGCTGGACACACTATGCCAAAGAACTAGCAAGACAGGAACACAACACCACCCCATTAGCAGAGAGGCTGCCTAAAATCATAATAACTCCACAGACACCACAAAACACACCACCAGATGTGGACCTGCCCACCAGAAAGACAAGATCCAGCCTCATCCACCAGAACACAGGCACTAGTCCCCTCCACCAGGAAGCCTACACAACCCACTGAACCAACTTTAGCCACTGGGGACACATACCAAAAACAACAGGAACTACGAACAAGCAGCCTGCAAAAAGGAGACCCCAAACACAGTAAGATAAGCAAAATGAGAATACAGAAAAACACACAGCAGATGAAAGAGCAAGATAAAAATTCACCAGACGTAACAAATGAAGAGGAAATAGGCAGTCTACCTGAAAAAGAATTCAGAATAATGATAGTAAAGATGATCCAAAATCTTGGAAATAGAATAAAGAAAATGCAAGAAACATTTAACAAGGACCTAGAAGAACTAAAGATGAAACAAGCAATGATGAACAACACAATAAATGAAATTAAAAATACTCTAGATGGGATCAATAGCAGAATAACTGAGGCAGAAGAACGGATAAGTGACCTGGAAAATAAAATAGTGGAAGTAACTACTGTAGAGCAGAATAAAGAAAAAAGAATGAAAAGAACTGAGGACAGTCTCAGAGACCTCTGGGACAACATTAAACACACCAACATTCGAATTATAGGGGTTCCAGAAGAAGAAGAGAAAAAGAAAGGGACTGAGAAAATATTTGAAGAGATAATAGTTGAAAACTTCCCTAATATGGGAAAGGAAATACTTAGTCAAGTCCAGGAAGTACAGAGAGTCCCATACACGATAAATCCAAGGAGAAATACGCCAAGACACATATTAATCAAACTGTCAAAAATTAAATACAAAGAAAACATATTAAAAGCAGCAAGGGAAAAACAACAAATAACACACAAGGGAATCCCCATTTCTGGTTCAGGAGAAACTCTGCAAGCCAGAAGGGACTAGCAGGACATATTTAAAGTGATGAAGGAGAAAAGACTACAACAAGATTACTCTACCCACCAGCTCTACAACAACTGCTAAAGGAACTTCTCTAGGCAAGAAACACAAGAGAAGGAAAAGACCTACAATAACAAACACAAACCAATTAAGAAAATGGGAATAGGAACATACATATCGATAATTACCTTAAATGTAAATGGATTAAATGCTCCCACCAACAGACACAGACTGGCTGAATGGATACAAAAACAAGACCCATATATATGCTGTCTACAAGAGACCCACTTCAGATCTAGAGACACATACTGACTGAAAGTAAGGGGATGGAAAAAGATATTCCATGCAAATGGAAACGAAAGAAACCTGTAGTAGCAATTCTCATATCAGACAAAATAGACTTTAAAATAAAGACTATTAGAAGAGACAAAGAAGGATACTACATAATGATCAAGGGATCGATCCAAGAAGAAGATATAACAATTGTAAATATTTATGCACCCAACATAGGAGCACCTCAATACATAAGGCAAATACTAACAGCCATAAAAGGGGAACTCAACAGTCACACATTCATAGTAGGGGACTTTAACACCCCACTTTCACCAATGGACAGATCATCCAAAATGAAAATAAATAAGGAAACACAAGCTTTAAATGATACTTTAAACAAGATGGACTTAAGTGATATTTATAGGACATTCCATCCAAATACAACAAAATACACATTCTTCTCAAGTGCTCATGGAACATTCTCCAGGATAGATCATATCTTGTGTCACAAGTCAAGCCTTGGTAAATTTAAGAAAATTGAAATTGTATCAAGTATCTTTTCCGAGCACAACACTATGAAACTAGATATCAATTACAGAAAAAGATCTGTAAAAAATACAAACACATGGAGGCTAAACAATACACTACTTAATAACGAAGTGATCACTGAAGAAATCAAAGAGGAAATCAAAAAATACCTAGAAACAAATGACAATGGAGACACGACGACCCAAAACATATGGAATGCAGCAAAAGCAGTTCTAAGAGGGAAGTTTATAGCAATACAATCCTACCTTAAGAAACAGAAAACATCTCGAATAAACAACCTAACCTTGCACCTAAAGCAATTAGAGAAAGAAGAACAAAAACACCCCAAAGTTAGGAGAAGGAAAGAAATCATAAAGATCAGATCAGAAATAAATGAAAAAGAAATGAAGGAAACGATAGCAAAGATCAATAAAACTAAAATCTGGTTCTTTGAGAAGATAAACAAAATTGATAAACCATTAGCCAGACTCATCAAGAAAAAAATGGAGAAGACTCAAATCAATAGAATTAGAAATGAAAAAGGAGAAGTAGCAACTGACACTGCAAAAATAAAAAGGATCATGAGAGATTACTACAAGCAACTCTATGCCAATAAAATGGACAACCTGGAAGAAATGGACAAATCCTTAGAAATGTACAACCTGCCAAGACTGAATCAGGAAGAAATAGAAAATATGAACAGACCAATCACAGGCACTGAAATTGAAACTGTGATTTAAAATCTCCAACAAACAAAAGCCCAGGACCAGATGGCTTCACAGGCGAATTCTCTCAAACATTTAGAGAAGAGCTAACACTTATTCTTCTCAAACTCTTCCAGAATATAGCAGAGGGAGGAACACTCCCAAGCTCATTCTTTGAGGCCACCATCACCCTGATACCAAAACCAGACAAAGACGTCACAAAGAAAGAAAACTACAGGCCAATATCACTGATGAACTTAGATGCAAAAATCCCCAACAAAATACTAGCAAACAGAATCCAGCAGCACATTAAAAGTATCATACACCATGATCAAGTGGGGTTTATTCGAGGAATGCAAGGATTCTTCAATATACACAAATCAATCAACGTGATACACCACATTAACAAATTGAAGGAGAAAAACCATATGATCATCTCAATAGATGCAGAGAAAGCTTTTGACAAAATTCAACACCCATTTATGATAAAAACCCTGCAGAAAGTAGACATAGAGGGAACTTTCCTCAACATAATAAAGGCCATATATGATATGACAAACCCGCAGCCAACATCGTTCTCAATGGTGAAAAACTGAAAGCATTTCCACTAAGATCAGGAATAAGACAAGGTTTCCCACTCTCACCACTCTTATTCAACATACTTTTGGAAGTTTTAGCCACAGCAATCAGAGAAGAAAAGGAAATAAAAGGAATCCAAATCGGAAAAGAAGAAGTAAAGCTGTCACTGTTTGCAGATGACATGATACTATACATAGAGAATCCTAAAGATGCTACCAGAATACTACTAGAGCTAATCAATGAATTTGGTAAAGTAGCAGGATACAAAATTAATGCACAGAAATCTCTGGCATTCCTATATACTAATGATGAAAAATCTGAAAGTGAAATTAATAAAACACTCCCATTTACCATTGCAACAAAAAGAATAAAATACCTAGGAATAAACCTACCTAAGGAGACAAAAGACCCGTATGCAGGAAATTATAAGACACTGATGAAAGAAATTAAAGATGATACAAATAGATGGAGAGATATACCATGACTTGGATTGGAAGAATTAACATTGTGAAAATGACTCTACTACCCAAAGCAATCTACAGATTCAATGCAATCCCTATTAAACTACCACTGGAGTTTTTCACAGAAATAGAAAAAAAAATTTCACAATTTGAATCTAAACACAAAAGACCCCGAATAGCCAAGGCAATTTTGAGAAAGAAAAATGGAGCTGGAGGAATCAGGCTCCCTGCCTTTAGACTATACTACAAAGCTACAGTAATCAAGATAGTATGGTACTGGCACAAAAACAGAAATATAGATTAATGGAACAGAATAGAAAGCCCAGAGATAAACCCATGCACATTGGTCACCTTATCTTTGATAAAGGAGGCAAGAATATACAGTGGATAAAAGACAGCCTCTTCAATAAGTGGTGCTGGGAAAACTGGACAGCTAAATGTAAAAGAATGAAATTAGAACACTCCCTAACACCATACACAAAAATAAACTCAAAATGGATTAAAGACCTAAATGTAAGGCCAGACACCATCAAACTCTTAGAGGAAAACATAGGCAGAGCACTCTATGACATAAATCACAGCAAGATCCTTTTTGACTCACCTCCTAGAGAAATGGAAATAAAAACAAAAATAAACAAATGGGACCTAATGAAACTTAAAAGCTTTTGCACAGCAAAGGCAACCATAAACAAGAAGAAAAGAGAGCCCTCAGAATGGGAGAAAAAATTTGCAAATGAAACAACTGACAAAGGATTAATCTCCAAATTTTACAAGCAGCTCATGCAGCTCAGTATTAAAAAAACAAACAACCCAATCCAAAAATGGGCAGAAGACCTAAGTTGACCTTTCTCCAAAGAAGATATACAGATTGCCAACAGACACATGAAAGAATGCTCAACATCATTAATCATTAGAGAAATGCAAATCAAAACTACAGTGAAATATCTCACACTGGTCAGAATGGCCATCATCAAAAAATCTGCAAACAATAAATGCTGGAGAGGGTGTGGATAAAAGGGAACCCTCTTGCCCTGTTGGTGGGAATGTAAATTGATACAGCCACTATGGAGAACAGTATGGAGGTTTCTTAAAAAACTAAAAGTAGAACTACCATACGACCCAGCAATCCCACCACTGGGCATATACCCTGAGAAAACCATAATTCAAAAAATGTCATGTACCAAAATGTTCATTGAAGCTCTATTTACAATAGCCAGGACATGGAAGCAACCGAAGTATCCATTGACAGATGCATGTATAAAGAAGATATGGCACATATATACAATGGAGTATTTCTCAGCCATATAAAGGCACAAAACTGAGTTATTTGTAGTGAGGTGGTTGGTCCTAGAGACTGTCATACAAAGTGAAGTAAGTCAGAAAGTGAAAAACAAATACTGTATGCTAACACATATATATGGAATCTAAAAAGAAAAAAAAATGGTCATGAGGAACCTAGGGGCAAGATGGGAATAAAGATATAGACCTACTAAAGAATGGACTTGAGGATACGGGGAGGGGGAAGGGTAAGCTGGGACAAAGTGAGAGAGTGACATGGACATATATACACTACCAAACGTAAAATAGATAGCTAGTGGGAAGCAGCCGCATAGCACAGGGAGATCAGCTTGGTGCTTTGTGACCACCTAGAGGGGTGGGATAGGGAGGGTGGGAGGGAGGGAGATGCAAGAGGGAAGAGATATGGGGATATATGTATATGTATAATTGATTCAGTTTGTTACAAAGCAGAAACTAACACACCATTGTAAAGCAATTATACTGCAATAAAGATGTTAAAAAATAATAATAATTTCTTCCTAAAATGGAACAATAAAGATACTGGCATGTGATATATCTAAAAAAATATTTATTTTTTGTTTCTTCTTGTAATTTAGTAAGTGTCTTCACTAAGGCCTCAACTTTTTCTTACTAAATTTATGCTTTACTATTTTATGACTTACATGGTTCTTACAAATTTATGAAGGCAATCACTTTTTCATTATATTTTATAATTCCTAATTGTGTATACATAGGGGTATTGGTATATTTATTTTGTGGAAGTCACTTTGCCAAACTCTTTTATTATTTCTTGCTAATTGTATTGTTTTCCTCTTTGACAGTGTAGCGTACAATTTAGCAGAATACCTAATACCCTTAATAAATGGGCTTTATAATAAAATTCTGGTGTAAAGAATTTCACAGAACATTGAAGTTCTTTCTCATTCTATAACTTAGATGAAAAAACTGTGTGTTTAGGAACATAATGTTCCATAGTCTTTAAGGACCAGATGTAGTTAAGAACTGTGGAAGAAAGGTGGTTTTACAGATTGGATTATACCAACATCTGTAAATTAGGACTCTAATTGTGCAAATTCTCATTTCTAGGCCAATTCCACTACAACTCCAGACCATTTCAATTGCGTGCAAAAAGTTACAGAGTCATAAACCCAAGACCAGTTTTACATGGGGACATTTCCTACATTTTCTCCGTTTTCTTTTCCTGGAATTTGTAAATAAACTAGAATTCATTTAATAATAGCATTTGATTCTCAGCTCTCATTTAGTAAATACAATTTAGTAAATAATTGTTTTAGATGGAAATGGGCTAATTCAATGCCTTAAACTAGGAACTTTTCTTCTTTTCCTGATCCTGCAGCCTTTGTAGTTGAGGTATCTGTCACTTTGCTCTTCTACTATGGAAACAATAGTGGGTATGTCTCATTAAAATAAAACTTTCCCATTTATTATAATGTGAACAGAACACAGATCCTGAAATGATAATACCTTACTGAGCCAGTTTCTTCATCTGTAAAATGGTATAATAATAGAAAATGGACTGGAAAATATGTGTGTTCCATAAACATTTGTACAATAATAAACAAATGCTAGCTATTTTTATTAGTCAATTTATTTATTCTCTATAAAATATTAAAACCACAATTACTGTGTTATATATTATTCATTTCCTAATTTCCGGCTTGAAATCACCGAACAATATTTAATAAATATGTCAGTGTGCCTGGAGCTATGCTAACTAATAGGCAATTTACAGATTCATTTTTTTGCTACCTTTTTATAAGGCTTAAATTTAAGGAAAAATCATAATCCAGAACTTGCTTGGGGTTTTTAAAAATATGCAGAAATTTATTAGGTAATGTTTCCTAAGTCAGTATGAGATATTTGTAGACATGAAATTCAATTTGTTGTTAGGGACTTTAAGCCATACCTTGATTAAACAATTAATTATAGGAACTTATTAATAAATAATGGACACTTGATTCAACAATTAATTATAGGAACTTATTAATAAATAATGTACACTTACAATTCATTTATGATGCATTATATTATTTCTCCTTTGAAAAAGTGATTTTTCTTTAATTACTAATTATCACATTACACCAATAAACAGCAACACAGGAACTAATATTAAATCCTACCTAGAATATGAAAAAAGAAAGCTTGATCCATAAATTAAGAGGCTATTTCTACATGATAGCAAGACATTTCAGCTATTATGCCAATTCAGTGAAAATCAGAAAAATAAATTATGATTCACTGAATTTCTGCATTGAATTCACAGTAGTTGCCTTACTGAATTGACACTTTTTTTTATTTGACAGAAAAATGGTAGTTATTAATAAAAGGAATGTGTGAATGTAGTAAAAACTGTGATAAGGGATATTTGAATTCCCTTTGAACATTATGAATTTGAATATGTAGCATATATTATCAGAAGAGATCTATCCTCAAGTTAGATGCTAGCATTTTACGATTGAATTCACACACACACACACACACTAACACACACACACACACACACAAACACACATGTTCATGCACTTTGCTGCTTTTGCATTATGAAGAATCAGATGGAAATATTAACTCTATAACCTTTTCATTAAACAATTATGAATCATAGGATATATCAGAAAGCAAATTTATTTTGTTTGTTTCTGCCCTTATAATTTTATCTGAATACTGCTAATGTTCTGTTTCTTGATTTAGGTGCTGGTTGCATAGGTGTATTCCATTTGTGAAAACTGAGCCAACTGTACATTTATGAGAGAAGCTTTTCTTTCTGCATGTACATTTTACTCCAATAAAAAGGTTTGTAAATGTGTCCATGTTCAAATATTAATCAAAACTGATTTAAAGTGAATCTCTTCTCCACCATTTGGGTCCTTTAATTAGTGAGAACCTGGGAAAGTGAAGGTGGTCTTTCTTCCATTTCTAATGCTTCCATTTCCTCACCCCATCTTGTTAACTAAAATAAAATGTACAGGTTCATTTTTTGCCACCTATGCATGGTCAGATGAAGAAAAGAGAAGAGGTTAAGAGGTCGTATTATTCAGGTTTCTCCAGAGAAACAGAACCAATAGTATGTGTCTACAAAGAGTGAGAGAAATTTATTTTAAAGAAGTGTCTAACTGTATTTTGGGGACTATAAAATCTGAAAACTGCAGGGCAGGCCAGCAGGCTAGAGACACAGGGAAGAGCTGACGTTGCAGCTAGAGTTCAAAGTCATTCTGGAAGCAGAATCCCCTCTTCCTTGGGGGATACAGTGTTTTCCTTTCAAGGCCTTCAACTGATTGAATGAGACCCACCCACATTATGCAAGGTAATCAGCTTTATTCAAACTGTACCAATTTAAATGTTAATCTCATCTTAAAAGATACCTTCACAGTGATATCAAGACAGATGTTTGGCCAAATATCTCAGTACCATGGCCTAGTCAAATTGACACGTAAAGTTGACCATCACAGTAGTCATGAAGTTCTTACTTCACTTTTTTCTCTTTCAAGTTGGTTACATACCCTCTGGGCAGAGGAGATGTTTAAATATGACTCCTTATCTCTTTGGTGCTTTCCTAGATTCCTGCATGCCCCACCAGGAACAACTGGCTGTACTTCCCACAATCTAAGATGTTCCCTTTCACTGGACAGCCTCACTCAGATCTTGTTTTTATTGTTGTATCTATTGCTGTTATAATTGTTTTAAATGCACCCTGTTTTTTATTTGACTATCTTTTCCCCTTCAGAAGTTATGCAGGCAGGATTTTAAATCGTTCCAGTGTGGCTGTCTCTCCCATTTGGTCATATTTGTTCCAACAAAGCTACCTCTACTTCTGCTCACTGGATAGCAGAGAGCTAGCCTATCCCTTGGTGTCTTCATTTCCTGGTGGAATTGTATACGGATCCACTAACATCTAACTGCAGAAGATACACATTAAGTCCTCTGAACGGTATCTGTGAAACCCCTTTCATAAAGCTTGGGATGATACCCACCCCTCAATCTGGGAATCTGAATCATTAGCCTAATGATAAACTAATTAAATTGGCCTCCTTGTGCTGATAGGCTGGCTTTTGCATTAGTTTTATTCTTTAGGCATGTCCTAGTTTGTGAGAACAAGTAAACGAAACACATCTTTCCTTGTAATTATTACCAAACGCTTACCTTATGGAGAAGATGCTTTAAAATCTTTCTTGAGATTTAGCACAGAACTCCAATATTCCAATATGGGTTGGCTTAAAGGGAGTAGGACTTAACAGTCCAGCTCTTTATAGAGTAATCCTTCAAAAAATTCTCTGCTAATCTATCAAAATCTTTAAAAAAGTAGATATGGATAAGGGGCTTAAGAGCCATATAACTTTTTCTTCCAACAACTACATTATTTTAGGTGGCCTAACAAATAATAACTTTGGGATCTAATAATATTGCTTTATTTTCCTGGCCAAAACTCCCCTTAACAGTCCATTGAATAGTTTATAAATTGAATATTTGACTTGTGATATCTGATCCAGCTCTCACTGATACCTTTTTGAAGAGCAGTGTTTTCACACACACAGACACACACCTATTTAGTCCATAAATTGATGGGGTAGAAAAAAAATCTCAACATGTTTTGTGAAAGTTCATCTTAGAAGTCGTGTCATGTTTCTCTTCCATTAGAAGAAGACTAGCCATAATGTTTTTTCTTTGCCAAATGGACTATTAGAATATAAGGAAAAATTTCATGGAGGAAAATATGTATTATGTGTCATAACAGTTGATATAGAAGATTGGAGGAAAAAGTTCATTATGTGTTATAGTTGTTGATACAGAAGATTGGAAACAGTCACTGGCAGAGTAAGAGGCAGGAAGGAGTAGGAGAAGAAAGGGCAGAGAGCAATAATACTTATCCAGTGGGTAGGCCATGCACAGAAGATATAAAGTCAACTGCAGTTAATTGTAGCTGAGTTGAAAAAGATGAGCTCACATCCAAAAAGTTAATTGTAGCTGAGTTGAAAAAGATGAGCTCACATCCAAAAAGTATCACAACAAAATGTGTTGTGCTATTAGAAGGGGAAGGGTGAAGGTAATGACATATTCATTCCAGAGATACAGGAAGACAAAAGTTAGGTAGGTAGCAATTGTAAGGCCTGAAATTGGAGAGTGAGGCCTCAGACATAGGTTCAGGATTTTCATGAACAGGATGTCATCCCCTAGGAAAGATCTTTAAATGGTAAAAACCCATAAAGGACTCTAATCCTAGGAATATTGGAGTTCTGTGCTAAATCTCAAGAAAGATTTTAAAGTATCTTATCCATAAGGTAAGTGTTTGGTAATAATTACAAGGAAAAATGTGTTTTGTTTACTTGTTCTCACAAACTAGGACATGCCTAAAGAATAAAACTAAAGCAAAAGCCAGCCTATCAGCAAAGGAAGGCCAATTTAATTAGCTTATCATTAGGCTAATGATTCAGATTCCCAGGATAATGACCATTATTTTCCAGATCTTCAGTTTACTAGTTGACATTCCTTTTGTTGCAAGTGAGAGAAACATACCAGAGACCAACAGAAGAAAACAATGCAAACTAAGCCAACTAGGTTTTTCATGAATCCAGGGCCTAAAAGCTATTAAGCTATTGCCAGGTCTTTCACTCTCCATTCTCTTTTCTCTGTTTCTTTTTATGGGTTGACCTCAGCCTTTCTGCAACTGAAAAAAAAAAGAAAGAAAATATAAAAACAACCCCGTGGAAACATTAATAGTAAAAGGAAAGGTATTTCTCTAAAACACAATCTTAGGCCAATACTGGGGCCTTTAGTCAGCAAGCATATTGAGAGTTGATTATATCCTAGGGACTGGTAAGAATAAGTTTTGAATCTAGACTTCAGGACCTAATGGGTCTGTAACTTAGATGACAATAAAATTTACTCATATTTAGTTTCTTTATAGACAAAATAAGCATAGAGGTACTTTGAAAAGTTGTTAGCATTAATGAAAAAGTATACCAAGTGCCATACACTGTCTAGCACACAGCAGTGCTTCAATATATAGTAGTAACAATCAGTACCTATAACAGAATCCCTAAACCACACCAAAAGTGTTAACGGTCATAATGGTATTCACTCTCATCCCTCAACCAGTATTACAGATACTAGAACTAAGACTTACGGAGAACTTTCACTTTGTAAGGTCTTTGCAAGCGTATGCCTGTTATATGCCCTTGACCGTTTCTTTTGATAGTGCAGATACCAAAAATGGTACACAGGCTCCTTCCCACCACTGCTGTACTATTGGCTCTTCTCACTGTAGCCAATACTGATGTTTCAAAGCAGGTTTCTCCCAAGCTATTATGATTCTCATACACTGTGAAAGGAAGTCTTCCTTGTCTGTTTCATAGCTTATTCCCTTTCTTCCAACTTGAAATATGTTTCACAGAGACTGGACAGAGTTTAAGAAACTCCCACCTTTGTCAGAATCAGGAATTTTTCTCTCTACCAATAATCATTCAGTGTCCTGAACTAAGATATATGAGTCTTGATTATCTCTTATTTCTGAGTGTGTTCTCTTCTTTCTCAGAGTATACCACCATTTTTAGAAAATGGTGTGGCCAATTTTATTTATGACTTTTACTTTTAAGACTGGTTTCTCATAGTATAATAGCTTGTTGCTATTGTTTCCAGAAAGACAAGAAAGTCTATATGCTAACAGGTCCCTAACAGGCCTAACAGGCCCAGCTGTTGTCCAGCTACCATACCAAGTCTTGGATGGAGATGTACAGATCACATAATAGAGGCCCATTGCTAACAGAAAACAAATCAGAAGCACAGAAAGATTCCTCAAAAGAGGGAGCAGTACTTGTCTTTCTTTTTTTTTTTTGATACTGTCATTGGTTATGTTTCAGGCTCATTTATTTACTTATTTTATTAGTGTTATTTTACCCTTTTTCCAAGATTCACCAAGAATTATCATTTGCCCATATTTGCTTAGTCTTTCTTTTTTTTCTTTTGCTGAATCATATGCTATTAAGTTGCAGATATCATGACACTGGACCCCTAAATATTTCAGCACACATTCCCTAAGAACGGTGACTTTCTCCTACATAAACACAATGTCATTATCACACCTGAGAAATTCAAGTGTCTGAATGATATCTAAAGTAAAGTACAATGTATATTCAGTTTTCCCTAACTGTCCCCAAAACGTCATTCTAGAGCTGTGTTCTTATTTTTTTAGTCAGGAATGACAGTTCCTACGTTGTACTTGGTTGTCACATCTCTTTAGTCTCCCTTAGTCTACAAAGTCCTCTTATCCTTTTTCACACTCTGAATATGTCTAATTATTCCCCAGTGACTGGATTCAGCAATCATTGCTGGGAGCGGGGTGGGGGGCAGCCGCGCACCTCACTCTCACTCCATCCGGAGACAGAAGTTTGTTCCAGCATCACAGTTTGGTCACTTGGTTGAAGTGGTGTCTACCAGCTCTCTCCACTAGGAAAGGAACCTCTTTCTCTTTGCAGGTAATAGTCATCTGTGAGATTACTGTGATTCCAATTTTTTCAACCCACCCAATCCTTCACAGTATTTCTTGTCCAGTTTAGGCTGCAGTTGAGGGACAGGTATCACCTTTAGTTGTCGTGTCTCTTTGGTCTCAGTCTGAAACTTCCACAGCCTTTCTTGGTCTTTTGAGACACTGATATTTTTGATATTTAAAACCTAAATCAGATCATATTCCCTTGGCTTAGAACGATCTCCTTTACCTCCTTCAGGCCTCAAGAATGCTCAGGGGAGGCAGTCGACCAGTTACTCAACACCTACTGTGCACCTGCTAGATTCTAGACACGGCCCTGGCACTGGGATGTGGCAGCAGGCAACACAAACACAAAGCCGGCCCTTCTCGAACATGAAGTTCTGGGGAGAAGAGGGACACAGCCACCACACGAGCATTCAGGTAACAATGCGGGAGGTCAAGGAGGTGTAGCACCTCAGAGAACATAAGGCAGGAAGGGAAGGATGAGGCGGGGGTGTGGGGGGAAGGGAGGAACTGTATTTTTTGTTCTTTAAAAAATATTTCATTTATTTATTTATTTATTTTGGGGGGCTGCATTGGGTCTTCGTTGCTGCACACAGGCTTTTCTCTCTAGTTGCGGTGAACGGTGGCTACTCTTCGTTGCGGTGCGTCGGCTTCTTATCGTGGTGGCTTCTCTTGTTGCGGAGCACAAGCTCTAGGCGCACGGGCTTCAGTAGATGTGGCGTGCAGGCTCAGTAGTTGTGGCGCAGGGCTTAGTTGCTCCACGGCACATGGGATCTTCAGGGATTGAACCCGTGTCCCTTGCATTGGCAAGCGGATTCTTTTTTTCTTTTTTTTTTTTTTGCTGTACGTGGGCCTCTCACTGTTGTGGCCTCTCCCGTTGAGGAGCACAGGCTCCAGACGCACAGGGTGAGCGGCCATGGCTCACGGGCCCAGCCGCTCCGTGGCATGTGGGATCTTCCTGGACGGGGGAACGAACCCATGTCCCCTGCATTGGCAGGCGGACTCTCAACCACTGCGCCACCAGGGAAGCCCGCAAGCAGATTCTTAACCACTGGACCACCAGGGAAGTCCCAGGAACTGTTATAGAGTGGCCAGCAAAGTGACAGCTGGAGCAGAAACCTGTCAGCCTCATCCAGGATGAGCACCTCGATGCTGCTCAGGTGGAAGGAAGGGCAGTTGTGGAGGTGATTGATGAGCCGGCCCGGGGTGGCGATGAGGACGTCAGGTGCTGCCCGAGGGCTGCTCCCTGAGACTTCACGTCCAGGCCGCCCACAGCCAGGCAGGTGGTGATGCTGCAGAACTGGGCCAGCTGCTTGTGACGGAGTGCACCTGGATGCCCAGTTCCCGGGTGGGAACCAGCACCAGCACACGGGTCACCGGAGCCTGGCGGGGTTTGTAGATCAGACGCTCCAAGACGGGCAGGGCAAAAGCCGCAGTTTTACCTGTCCCAGTGGCTGCACAGGCACAGATGTCCTTCCCCAGCACACCCACAGGTATGCATGCCTTCTGGATCGGTGTGGGCTCCTTGAAGCCCATGGCTGTGATGGCCTTCAGAAGAGGGCGGGAAAGGTTCCTGTCCTGGAATGAGAGGTTTTCATCATACTGAGATGCATCTTCAAAAAATCCTCCTGCTTCCTGTCCTTTCTTCTTCTGCTGCTCCTTTACTTTGAGTGTATCTGCTTTGGTGAGGACGTTCTCATCAGCTGACGAGTAGTCAGTCTCTGATTCTTCATCTTCTGTGGCTTCCTCATCTTTCCCTTCAAAGTCTTCCTGCTTCTCAGGTTCAGAGCCCTCCTTTGCTTCTTTCTCCTTCTCTAACTTCCCAGACTTGGCTTCTTTATCCTCTGTTTTCCTTTTCTTTCGAACTTTCTCAATCTTCTCATCTAATGTCGTGGCTGCCCTCTTCTTCTTGAGCTGGCTTATGACGTCAGCCATGGCCCAGCTGCCATCGTACATCCCCTCCTTCTCAGTGAAAACAAAGTCAGGGTTGAAATCGGCACTGCGGTTCTTCTGCAAGGCTTTCTGCTTTCTGCCCAGCACAATGGGCTCCTCCTCCTCCTGGTCTTCGGAGTCAGTCTGGCTCCTCTGGCACCTCATCATCTTCGCCTATGGTCCTGATTAAACCCAGCTCCGCAAGCATGTCGCCGCAGCAGCCACTTCCGGAAACCAGCGCGGCGCGCTAGGCTCAGTACTTGGCTTTAGGCTCCTTCTCTCCTAAGACAATGTAGGTTACAAACTGCAAAGTCAAGAAGATCCAGTGCTTCCACCTTGTACTTAAGGGAGTTTGTCTTAACAGTCAGGGTCATGGCAGGAAATAGCACACCAAAGATTTTAAAAGAGTTCAGTGAAAGGTTAATTTATAGAGATGAATCTTGATTGAGGGAGAAAATACCCAAATAATAGCCAGATAGCAAAGATATTTGGTGATACAGTCTGGAGAAGTCAGCCTCCTAAAGCACATGGCATTGGAAAGAAGGCCACATAAAATACATATAGGTAAAAATGGGGATGGACCAGCACAGTCCACCCTTGTGTCATTTGTATTCCATTTTCATCCTTTTATTTAGATAAAAAGCTACCATATGCAGAACAAAGCAAACACACACTCTTGTGTGCCACTTTGTCATTGTCTTCCAACTGACTTGCCCTCCACTGGCTCTTCATCTGATGCCCCCAATGGTCATGACATCAATTTTCAGTGTCCGTATTGTCCATTCAGTCATTCAGTTTACATACACCAAAACCCAGAAGTCCATTCTGAGGGTTTGATTCTTGAGTCCAACCCTGCTACCAATTATTTTCTCTATCAGAATTCTACCAGAAAACAGATTTCATCTTCAAAAGTTTAATTAAAGAGAGTACAAGAAAGGATAATTTATAGATGTATGGACAGAGCTAACGGAACCAATGAAGAATAATAAAATGCTCAGAGATTAGCAACTTCATGGAACATTAGTATCATTATATCTGAATGGGCAAGGGGAAGAAACAATGATTTGGAGTCTGCTGAGAGCAGGAGATGTCTGTCACAAAGACTAAGTCTTAGGTAGATGAATACAACCACTGACCAAACCATGACCTGGCAGAGAAGGAACAAAGGAAATAAATACCCAACCTCTTTCTTTTCCCACCTTCAAATCTCTGGCAGTGCATGTCACTGACCAAAACCATATAGAAGCCAGAAATCAAGAGCACCTGGATGTTGTCTTTTGTAACATTTATTCTCACGGGTTGCAGAGTAGGGCAGAAAAGAATGGAAAGTGAATCGAGATTGCCATGCAGAGAAATCTAGCATTATCTTTAACTTGTCTCCTCTAAATTAAAAGTTAATCAATAATATCTTCCAATTGGAAGTTGAACATAGTTATAAAGGTTTGGAACAGAAAATCTTACCACATAAGTAAATATCACCCTGGGTCCCAAAGGAACTCTGATGAGATTTTTCTTTTCTTTCCTTTTAAGTAACTAATTGCCTGATTTCCAATGCTTCTATCTCACTGAGACTCCAGAATGAAAAACAAAATGAGTAAAATATGGTTACCTATTGATTAGGCCATTAGACACATATTTCACAAGTTCCTCCTGTATAATCAACACAATGAAAGGCATTTAAAACTATATATTGAAATTATTTAATAGGAGATATTTGGTATTCCTCTAGGACAAAGAGAGAGGAATATAACATTGGAGAAAAAAAAAGTTGGGAAGGCTATTATCCAAAAATCAATCAAAATGTTCAAAATTACATAAGGGAAAAGTCTCACTTGTTTTCAGAATGACAAATCTGTGCTGCTTCAGTAATGGCTACAAAAGTCAGATGCTTGCTTTGCTCTAGTAGGGAAACATCCATCATGAGGCTTAATACCCTCATGTGTACTTTCTCAAAAGCTTTGCTAATGCCTGCTGATTTACCTGCAATACATTTTCCAGAAACTGTTGAGTAAAATGACAACATATATATTTAGTTTCACACTTCAGTCTGTCCAATTAGCAGTGTTTGCAGTACCAGCTGTGAGCCCAGGAGAGGATTTAATTTTAAGTACAGCAGTCTAGTTAACAACAACAAAACAAAACAAAACAAAACAAAACACTGAGCCATGAATTTGCCAAGTGTTAGTTTCCAATCATTTGTTTCTGAGAAATAGCTCTTTATTGCTATTATTGAAAATAGCTCAAAGAACTAGCACATGAAATTTTGTGTAGAAGAGGCACGAGGCAGGCTGCTGTGGTAGCCACCATAACTGGTAATGTGATAATTACCAGGATGTCTCTAGCAGACTCCCTACTCTCACTTAACCTTGGTTCAAACATCTGAACAATGCAAGTCCTTCCATGCTCATTTTCATTGATTATGAAATGAGATTAAAGAGACTTTGAAAACAGTAAAGTCATCTAAAATACTAAAACATGGGGGAAAAAAAGGAAGAAGAAAGACGGCCTTTTATACAAAAAGAAAGCAACCTGGTAGATTTTCTCTTCTTCACTTAATATTTAGGCAAAATGTAAATACTAACTGCTACTTGGGGAATATATTGGAAGGCAAAAGATGGTACCAGAGGCAGTACTATTCAAAGGTATGTATTAATTTAGAGATACCAAAGGAGTTTATGAAGTCTAGTCTTGGAAATATTTAAAAGGTGACCAGAAAGTCATCTATTCTGAGTAATATTGACCAAGGACAGGAAATATTTCTAACAATTTTTTTACTATCTATGGCAGAGATATAATAATAAAAAATATCTAAGTGACAGTAGATTAAAATTATCTCTATAGATTGTTGTTCTAAAAAAGCATAAATATTAAATCTGATAATCTTTTCCTTTAAAATTAATTTTAGGGTCCAACTACAGGAAAGAGAAAGTAGAACCACAAAAACAAAATATTTGAGAGAAAATGAATTTAAAAAGTATCAAAACCCAACTGAAATAACTATATAAATATATAATGAAACAGTTATGATAGGAAATAGTTTTATTACTGACAAAAAATTTAAAAAATTATCCAAGCCTGCAAATATGGAAGTAGGAAACCAAATAACAGATGAACCAAAGAAAAGAGAAGAAAAGAATTAATAATGATGTAGGCAGAAAGGAAAAACAATACAAGTAATTAAATCTATGGATAGAAGTTTGAAAATGAGACAAAATATACATTTTAAAAATTAAATGTTATGTGTATAGAAGTGAAAATGCATTTATGCATATATGAATGTTATATTTTACAAGACGTAGTCATATGGTTAAAACTTCTGTAAGGCTTTTCTTCCAGATAGGAGTGTCACCAGGGACTTCCCTGGTGGTCCAGTAGGTAAGAATCCGCGCTCCCAATGCAGGGGGCCCAGGTTCGATCCCAGTTCAGGGAACTAGATCCCACATGCATGCCACATCTATGAGTTCACATGCTGCAACAAAGATCCAGTGTGCCTTAACTAAGACGTGGCACAGCCTAAATAAATAAATATTAGAAAAAGAAGTTAGTGTGCTTAAAATTTTTAAAAAAAGTGTCACCAAATTTCCATATATCAGCTATGATAGTAAAAGATGACAGTTATAATACAAATCCAGAAGCCTTAAAAGGGGTTGCTAAAAGTTATGTCACAATGATTGTTACCATTACAGGTAGTTTAGCAAATAAGATCTTTGGCTGCAGAGATCATATCCATATGGCCAACACTTACTTAATAAAATGTTACCCATAAATTCTCTGAATTACATTGTTATATTCTACTACAAATCTTTAAGGAAGAGTTTTATAATTACCTGAGACTGCTTCAACTCTTCCATTTATGAATTTCAGCAACTGGTACCCATTTGATGCATATAGAAACTGTTTATTCTTCCTTTTCTATTTAGGAAACATATAATAATTGCTTGCTGGGTGTCAGAATATGTACCAAATACTGGAGATACAACAGTAATAATGCATAACTTAATTAAACCCACTGACTATTGAAAAATATAACTGATAAACCTCTGTAATAATAGATTAGCAAATATGTGAAGTAACAAGGAGGCACAACTAAACTTCTTTTGGAGGTGAAAGAGATCAAGGAAGTATTTTCTGGAGTCCTGTAATGTCTACTCGTGTGGTCATGAAGGGATGGAAGTTGGGGATGGACAGCATCTCCGCAGAAGAGATTACTTATCAAAGTCTTTCAGAATTTTTTTCTAACAAGTACAATATTTTTACTAGTATTTCTAAATTTCCTTTCCCAGTATCAAATGAGATACATTTTATTGTCAAGAGCATGTCCAGTGCAGTGACCGAAACAGATGTTTTAGTTTTATTGAATCCAGCAGATCTAAACAAACTCCTGCACAAGCCTTGCTCAGCTGTGTTTTGCTGCTGGTAGCAGGTGAATTTTAACTGCTTCCTGGCTGTGTATGATAGACCTCTGACCAAATCGTTCCTCTTTGGCTTACCAGTTTAGAGACCTTGAGAAACTGATTTAATCTTCCTGAAAATATTTGACTCTGGCATTAATAGTATTACTTAGCACAGAGACTTGATATGTTATTTAAATGAAATATTTAAATCGTCTGGAACAGTTCAAGGCACATAGCAGGCACCCAGTAATTAAATACTAATGTTAGTATTATTGTTCTCTAAATATCAAGTCTAGAAAAATACAACTTACAGTAGACATTGACAAATATGTAAATTGTATCATTCTTATTTCTCACTAGCTATTTAAAAGGCAATGTTGGTTAATTTAAGAGTTAATCAAATGCTCTTATATGACTTAGTTGTTTTTTTTTAATGCCCTCCAGAAAATTGTCTGCATTATAAGCAGAAATTCATTTTAACTGAAGACTACATCATAGCTGATCTTTCCTTGTGCACTTTGCAATAGTCTTTGTGCCAAAGCAATAAAATACAACATAGATATGTAAATGAAAATAAATAAATAAAATAAAAAACTAAATGCTAATTAGCCTATCAATAAAAAGTAAGCAACATACAAATACAAACTAACCTATCAAAAAGTAAACAAGGGCTTCCCTGGTGGCGCAGTGGTTGAGAGTCTGCCTGCCGATGCAGGGGACATGGGTTCGTGCCCCGGTCCGGGAGGATCCCACATGCCACGGAGCGGTGGGGCCCGTGAGCCATGGCCGCTGAGCCTGCGCATCCGGAGCCTGTGCTCCCCAACGGGAGAGGCCACAACATACCGAGAAAAAAACAAAAATAAATAAATAAAAATAAAAAGTAAACAAAATACAAATACACAAAACTGGAAATAAGGGAGAGGGTATGTGGTATAATGTCCTATAAAGGGCTGAAGACACACACTACTAAAACCATGTATTACTAAAGGATGCAAGGTAAAATACAGGACACCCAGTTAAATTTAAATTTCAGGTAAACAAAAATTTTTTTTGGTAAATGTATATCCTAAATATTAAATGGACATACTTACATTAAAATATCATATTTGTGCTTTACCTGAAAGTATATCTAAAATTATCTACTTAAAATTCAAATTTAACTATATTTTTACTTGCTAAATCTACCAATTCTACATACAGTATAGTACACATACAAAATTGGGTTTATTGGGTGAAAACTTAGAAGTAGAGAAGTGGTAGAGGGTACACAATTTTCTGAAGTTGCATTTATCTATACCTGAAGCCAGGCATAAGTGATCCACATGTACCATTTCCAATATTATAGTGAAATAGTCCTGCCCCTAAATATTCTACATATATATACCTGTGGGAGGTGGAGAGGTAGGAGCAAAGAAGAGCTATGCCACTCTGTAACAAAGGAAGCTTCCAGATCAGTGAAGTGGCCTTGCTAGGGATAGTGAAATTCCAGTGCTCAGCATGTCTGTAAACCTACTCTTCTAGTGAGATAACTCAGACTTGGTAAGCTACCAAAAACCCGTAAGCCAATTTTGGAATACACATCTTTCCTGCAAAATTCTCTATTGTTTTCCTGGATTTTACTTTATTAATATATAGTTGTATGATTTCCTTATAATTATTTTAATTTTATCTGTAGTTATGTTTTTCCCTCCCAAACAAAAGAAAGACATATCAAAATAACCATGGAGTCTCATTTGTTTCCTCATTTTTGGTATCTTCAATGCAACTGACTTACTACACACAGTTCATGAATACTTTTGTGAAAAAAATCCAAAAGAACCTATAGCTAAAGTATTAGAAGTAACTGAATTTAGCAAGGACACTGATACAAGGCCAGTGCATATAACTATATTGTGTAACTATAGACAAGTAATAAAGCAATAGAAAATAAAAAAATTTTAATGATACCAATTATAGTGACATCAAAAACATAAAATGCCTAGAAATAAATCTGAAAACATGATAGGCAAGACCACAATACTAGAAATTACAAAACAATGAGAGAATTGAAAGAGTAGCTAAATAAATGGAAGGATATACCACTTTCATGGATGCAATATTATAAAGATATCAGGCATCCCCAAATTGATCTTTAGGGTCAATGAAAAACTGATCAGAATCCCAGAATTATTTTGTAGAAGTTGACAAGCTGGTTCCAAAATTGACATGAAAATGCAAGGGGCCAATGATAACCAAGGCAATCTTAATAATAACAAAGCTGGAGAATATATACTAATAGTTATCAAAATATATTACAAAACCATAGTAATTAGGACAGTGTGATATTGACATGTAGACAGATAGACCCATGGCACATTATAGAAACTCTAGAAATAGACAAATGTATATACAACCAATGAACAATTTATGACAAACACATCACTCAAATATAATTTAAAAAATGTTCTTAATAAATAGTGTCATAAATTGAATATACATTTGGAAAACAATGAATATTGACACTACCTCCTAACATATAAAAACTTAAACTTCAGATGAAGTAAATATCAAAATGTGAAAGGTGAAATAATAACATTTTTTGAAGGAAACATGGGTGACTGTCTTCACTACATTGGACTATGCAAAGAAAACATAAATAGGATACAGAAAGCACTAACCATAAAGAACAAAAAGAAGAATTAATTTCATCAGGAGGTGAAAAGACAAGCCACAAAGTGAAGAAAACATTTTCAGTACATATATCTGATAAAGGATCCATGCCCTTCGCTTCCTGCCTGCCCAGCCTATGGATTTCAGGCTTGCTTGGCCAGCCCCCTCAATTGCATAAGCCACATCCTACTGCTTCTGCTTCTCTGGCTGAACCTTGACTAATACAGATTTAGTTGCCTAGTGCTATGTAATATATTACCACAAATGCAGAGGCTTAAGACAACATGCATGTATTTATTATCTCATGATCTCCCTGGGTCAGGGGTTCAGGCACAGCTTAAGTGGGTCTTCTGCTAGGGTCTGACGAGGCTGTAATGAAAGTGTTAGCCAGGCTGCATTCCTTTAGGGAGCTCAAGGTTCTCTTCCAAGCTCATATGGTTGTTGGGAGAATTCCATTCTTTTCAATTGTGAGACTGAGGACCCCATTTCCTTGCTAGCTGTCATCTGGGGCTGCTCTCCATAACTTGAGACCAACCTCAGGTCCTTGCTACCTTGCCGTCTCACAGGTTCTTTCACAACATAGTACCTCGCTTCTTTAAGGCCAATAGGAGAAGCTCTCTGACCTCTAGGCCCTCTTTTAAAGGGATACCCTGATTAGGTCAGGCCCACCCAGGGTAATCTCCCTTCAGATTAATTTAGAATCAACTGATTGAGAACTTTAATTACATCTCCAAAAATCACTATATAATGTAACCTAATAATTAGGGTGGCATTCATCATAATCACAGGTTCTGCCCACATTCAAAGGAGCCATTTTAGAATTTGCTCTAGCCCCCAGTGATTCACATTCCTCACACATGGAAAATGCATTAATCTCTTCCAAAGGTTCCTAAGTGTCTCATCCAATTTTAGCATCAGCTCAAAGGTCAAAATCTCATCATCTAAATCAACCAGGTGAGCATGAGGCTCCCAAATGTAATCTCTTAAGTACAGTATCTGGGGCTCAGTTCCTCTCCATCTGCACACCTATAAAACTAGAGAGACAAGTTATCAACCCCTAGTGGTGAATGTACAGTGGTGAGACAGGCATAGTGTAATAGCTATAAACATTCCAGTTTTTTTTAAAAAGGAGGGAAATGGAAGGTAGAAAAGAGTCACTGGTCCACAGCAGTTCTGAAGTCAAGCCAGAGTTCCTTGATTAGGTTTCAAAGCCCTGGAATGATCCCCCATGGTTTTTAGATTCACCCTTGGGACTCTCTGTTCTGCCCACTGAGTTGTTATTCCTTTTATATGAAAGAACATGTTTTCAGCTGAGTGGTTGTATTATCCTGCTTCCTTCCAGCAGAATCTTGGGATTTTGACAGCCTCCTTTTATTGTATAAAATAAAATTTTAGTCCAATTAGTCCTTTTAGTCCAAGCTGGCAGTGTTTCTGCTGAAACAATTTTCTCAAGAACTCTGAGGATCTTGCATGGATTTTCACTGGGTTTCACTCCATTAAATAAAAGCCACACCCACAAATCTTTTTGAGATAGTCCCTTCTCTCTCATTTGCTCCTGCTGAGATGGCTGAGGGTCAAATACTCTTAAATTTCCTAGAGGCCTCTGGTTTGACTGAGGGGATCTGTGAGACACACACTTAATCTCAGTGAAAGGGCCCTTAGTGTGACTGAATATTATGACCTTTTGATCTTTCAGATTTGTACAGTCATACCCACTCAACCTTTTCTGTATGCCACAGGTTCAGCTGACATTTCTGACTTTTACCATCTTTTTATCCATCCACAGAGGCTGAGAATTTTCAAAATAATCTGGCCCTAGCTCCTTTTGTTTAAGAATTGTCCCCTCAACTTATCTTTCCTCTCATATTCTACAGTAAGCCTCAAGAAGATACCAGGCAGCAGCGTCAACACTTTGTTGGGAAATCGTCCTACCTACATAACCAGTTTCATTGTTTACAAGTTATGTTTTCCACATAACTGCAGGAGAAAATTTGGCTAAGTTTTCTGCTACTGCATAACAAGGATCCTCTTTCTTCCATCTTCCAATAACATGTTTCTTGCTTCTCTCTAAACCCTTAGCAGTACTCCTATGGTCTGTAATTCCACTAACAGCCGGTTCAAGTCTATTTACATATTCTCTATCATGCTCTTTAGAACTACTGTAGCTTTCACCCACTGCCTAGTACCAAAGCCACACCCACACTTCAGGTATTTTTTTAATAGCAGTATCTCACTTTCAGTAATAGTTATCTATTGTTGCATAACAAATTACCACAAATTTAGGAGCTTAAAACATATATTTATTACCTCACAGTTCTATGGGTCAAGTGTCTGAGCGTGGCTTAGTTGGATCTTTTGCTGAGGGTCTCACAAACCTGAACTGAAGATGTCAGCTGGGGCTGTGGTCACATCCAATGTTTGAGGCTTGAGATCCTCTTCCAAGTTCACGTGGTTGTTGGCAGAATTCATTTCCTTGCAGCTATAGATCTCATGGCAGCTTGCTTCTTCAAAGCCAGCAACTGAGAGAGAGAAAGAGAATCTGCTATCTCAAGTCTTTTATCTCTCTACACCCTTTTTTAAAGGGCTCACCTGTTATGCTAGGCCCACCCATGATAATCTCCCTTTTGATTAACTTCAAGTCAACTGATTAGTGAGCTTAATCACATCTGTTAAAATTCCTTTCCCTTTGCTATAAAACGTAACCTAATCATGGAAGTAACATCAGTCATATTTGTGTGCTCCATGCTCACTCAAGGGGAGAAAATTATACAGGGTGTGTACCCTGGAGCAGGTTGGGGGTGGATGTGGGGGAACAAGTGGGAATTTTAAGGTCATCTTAGAAGCCTGCCTACAACAGTCTGGGGAGGTGCAATGTTAGGCATGTTAAGAAAATGTTGGATGGTGCTCTTTTCAAGAAAGGAATGAATCTTTCTTCCTAGTTTTATTGGTAGTTTGATAACTATAACCTTGTCTATGGAAGTAATTTGATTTGGATTTTTGATAGGTGGAAAGGATTCTAGTAGGATTCAGTTTTTCATTAATCAGTCATATGTACTCCTCAATACTGGAAGCATCATTCCTGTAACCTTTGTAATATTAAGTCCAGAAAGTCAAAACCAGGCAGTGAGTAACAGAATTGGAAAATCTCCTTGTAAACATTTTTAAAGACTTGCCAGAGTTTGAACCCTTGTCATTTATAACTTAAAGAATTAGAAACTTGCTCTAAGTTTATATGAAATAATTGTATGCAATTTGAGCTAGGACTGGAGGGCATTGTTAAAATTATTACAATCATTCAACAAACCAAAGAAAGCTCTACAATTTGAGTAGAACTTAAACTCACAGAGGATTATGCTCTAACAACTGCTGGTGGGAACAAGGAGTTCCACATGCATGTAAAGGTCCACTTATGTAACTGACTCCTCATAAACTATTGTACATTACAAATTCCTGTCCTGTTGTGGAGACTAGCATTGCCAAAAGAGAGCAGAGTTAATGAAACTGACCTTAAGAATGATAAAGTTCCAAAACTGACCTTAAGAATGATAAAGTTCCAAAAGCATAAGAAGCTGAATTTACAGAAAAAACTGTTAATCATTATGAATAGTTTCCTTTGCTAAATAGTCTTTCCAACTTCTTAGGCATTCTTAGTTTCCCTGATCAAATTTCTCAATTAAGACATAAACATTTGCTTCAGAACCACTGTTTTTTTTTTTTTTTTTTTTTGTAGATGCCCATGCTCACTCATTTCCACTCTCTGTGTGTGCGTGTGTGTGTGTGTATGCAGTAATTTCACTGAATCATCCTATACTTCTCTGTCCTAAAACATTGAAAATGTTGGGGTCATACACTTTTCCACAAAGTTGTCATAGTCTAATTCTAGAGCCCTGGTCAAGCATGGGTTGGAATGTAGCATGATATAAGCCTCCCTAGGCCCCAGAACACACATTTAATTAGGGAGGAGGAGTAAATCCTTCATCAAGCATGGCACTCTCACAGAAGGCTGACCAGAGGAATTTGCTATAGCGCCCAAGGTGTGGTCCCCAGCAGCTCAGCAAATGGCTGGCTCTGAAACAGAGCCAGAGAGAAAACTAATAAATAAGACAGCAATGGGGAATCAAGCTAAATAGTACCCTATGGCCAGGCAGGCAGAATCTGCAATGCCTGACACTAGAAATAATTACATCAACCTTAGTGCTTGGTATTCAGGGATTTGGCAGGGCTCTAATCCCCAGAGTGATACTGGCCTCAGCCAAATCAACTTCCAATTAGAAAATAAGTTGGGAGAACAAGTTAATTTACTAGAACAGGAATTCAAATTAAAGATCAGAGCAAAAACTATACCTTGTGGACTAATAACACTAATCATTGCAAAAACACATTCTAAGTTAAATATTTTCACAGCCATTATTTTATTCAGTCCTCATAAGATAGTTTGTTTGTGCTAGGCAGCTTTTGAAATGGCTCCCAATGACCTTTGTCTCATACTCTCATGGAATCCTGCCCCTTGTGTATGAGCCGGACCTAGTCACTTACTTCTAACAAATAGAGAATGGCAAAAGGATGGGATGTCAATTCCAAAATCAGACCATAAAACACTGTGACTTTTATCTTGCTGGTAGTCTCTTTCTGGCTCTTCTCCTGTGCTTCCTCTGATAAAGCAAGATGCCATGTTTTGAGCTGCCCTAGGGGAGGCCATGGGGAAAGGAACTAAAGGTGGATTCCAGCCAATAGCCAGTAAGGAAATGAGTCCTTCAGTCCAACAACCCTTGAGACAGTTAATCCTGTCAAGAATCATGTGAATGAGCTTGGAAACATTTGAGCCTTCACTTGAGACCATGATCTCAACTTGTACTTTTTTACAGTCTTGTGAGAGACTCTGAAGCAGGGGACTCAGTTAAGCCTTGCTCAGATTCCTGACCTGCAGAAACTGTGAGATAATAAATATATGTTGTTTCAGACTGCTAAGTTTTGTGGTGGTTTGTTATGTAGCAATAGATAGCTAATAAATATGAGAGTTTAGAAGGTCAGTGAGCCCCGCCTCCTGCCGAACTTGAGCTGTTATACTCATGGTTATGGTTTATTACAAAAAAGGTAACAGGTCAAAATCGGCAATGGGAAAAGGTACATAGAATAGGTGCCAGGGAAAATCAGGTGCAGGGTTCCACTTCTCATGTTGCAGTGGAGTTCTGTAGACAGAGCTTATTTCTTCCATCAATGATGTGTGACAACAAGAACAGCGTATTGCCAACCACAGAGGCTCACCCAATTCTTGGTGTCTAGAATTTTTCCTGCGGGGAATCCATAGACATGGCTAACTACTTGCTTGGCTGACCTTTAGCCTCCAGCACCTCCAGAGGTCAAGCTGATACTGCTTGACCTAAGGCCTCCACGACAGATCACATCATTAGCATAGACTGTCCAGTGTGGTCCAGGGTCGCCACATAAGCAAAGACACTTATCAGGTAGAACGTTGCAAAGGCCTAGAGGTTCCCTCCCAGGAGCTGGGAGCAAAGGCAAAACTTCTCTTTTGGAAGGTTAATCCTTTAGTGTACACAGTATTACCTGTACTCTATATTCTTACTTTAGCTCTAAGTTTATTCCACTTCTCAGTCTTCAGACTTCTGTTAATTTTCAAAATTCACTGCAACCAACCCAGATTTCCAGAGGATAAAAGTTTTTAATGGCCTTTGTGCCAGTTTTCAATGTTTTGCCTCTCAACAACAAATCCATCCTTTACTGCTCTGCTTTGTGATACCAGTTAGACCCTGTAAACATTTCTCTTGCCAGCTGGCATGATGTTAAACTTTGTCAGCAGAGCTGGAGGGACACTACAAAGGAAGGGGCTTCTCCTTCTGACCCCACTGTACTCCTCTTTTCTTGCTGCTGCAGTGCAGGTCAGCATGCAGGGCACCCAGTGGTGTTTACCTCCCAGGGAGTTTCACTGATACCCCAGAGTCTGTCAGCACCCGAGCTGGATTTCTAGGGAGTTCAATGCAATTCCAGCAGGCATCCTTTTCAGAAAATTCCACCAGCAGTTTCCCAGGAAATTCAGTACAAACTTCACAGTGGGATTCCCTGCACGTTCCACTGGCGCCACAACTGGTTTCCCATCCAGTCTTTAAGGTGCCCTAGTGGGCTGCTTGCCTGGATGTTTCAGCAACACCCCAGAAGGCAGCCTCCTGGAATGTTTTGTGGACACTCCAGTGGGCAATTTCCTGTTTTCCAGTCTCAGCCTGTGGCACCTCCACTTACCTCTCAACCATCCACAAGGCCACAGCCAGTGTCACTCCTCCAGTGAGATCTAGACCTCAGCCTTGAGGGTGGTGGTGGCCTCTTCTAAATTTTTTCTTCCCTTGAGTATTCTGCATCAGCCCTAAGCGTACTGTCTGCTCCCTGTATCTGCTTTTCCTGTATTTTTAAAGAATTATCTTTAACACATAGTGGTTAATCCCCTATTATTTGGCTAATAATTCTTTAAATGAAATTTCCTATTCAAATTAATCAGTGGTGTCTGTTTCCTGACTGGGCCCCAACTGATACAGTCTTCAATTTAAAAGGATTTAAAAATAATTGTGTTATGTGTCTTCCCCGTGTTTAAAAGAAAAAAAAAAAAACTGAAAATTTTCTTTTATAGAATATTTCCTAACAAATTTGCTGAGTACATGTGAACTTGTTATGCTAAAATTCTCCCTCAAGCACTCATGTAAATTTAAGGGAAAAAAAGATATGTAAAAATTCAGTCAGATAAAAAGAAGAAAATAAAACTTTTTTTTTTTTTTTTTGTGGTACGCGGGCCTCTCACTGCTGTGGCCTCTCCCGTTGCAGAGCACAGGCTCCGGACGCACAGGCTCAGCGGCCATGGCTCACGGGCCCAGCCGCTCCGTGGCATGTGGGATCCTCCAGAACCGGGGCACGAACCCGTGTGCCCTGCATCTGCAGGCGGACGCTCAACCACTGCGCCACCAGGGAAGCCCAGGTAAAACTTTTATTTTCACTTTAAGGACAGCAGTGGTATAATACATATTAATGTACTTCCTACAAAGAGACAATTTTAAAGTAATTAGGCATGATGCTCCCTTGCTGCAATAATCTTCACCAGGAAGATGTTGAAAGCAAGAGTAAGATTAATTTTAAATCTAGAGAAGAGCAGCCAAAATTTGAGGTAGACTTTAAAATCTTAATTCATTATTTTTCATGCTACCTCAGGGCTATAGTTATTTTTTTTCTAAATTTATTAGGGATGGGATTCAGTGTCTGGCTCCTAGTAGGCACTCAACAAATCTATGTGAACTGCATGCCTGATGCATTTCTATTGTCTATTGGTTAATTTAGTAACTGACATATGAACTAAGATGCCAGGAATCTGCTTGTTATGATTTTGACAATTTTATCCTGGCACAGACAGGATTAGAAAAAGAAAAACCACGTGGTAGTGCAGAGCGCTGCTTACTGTCAATTGTATCCTGCAAATTCATGTCTCCCATATTTCTATCTCTTCTCCTAGTTTATATTGCTGCTTGGGTAAAAACTGTCCCAGAATCAACACCTATGGATTAATGGGAAGATCCATTCAGTACATACTATGTCCTAGGTGCTTCATTTATTCTCTGATTTTACCCTCATTTCCCCGTGGGTTGACATTATTATCACCACCATTTACAGATGAAAGAAATGAGACTGAGCGAGCTTACATTACTTGCTCAAAGTCACATTCCTAATTAATAATAGAGCTAGGAATTGATGACAGCTTTTCTGACTCAAAATCTGGTACTCTTTTCCATTATACTTCACCGACTCTCTTTAAACCATAGAAATTGGAACCCAAAGCGTATTGTTTTGTTTGTCCAACCCAACAACTACCTAATAAAGAAGTATTGTCTACAACATTCCTAACTGGCAGCCTCTACTTAAACTTTCTAGTGATGAAGAAGACCATTATTTCACAAGTTCAAATTTTTATACCCTTCAAATTATCAGGAAGTTCTTAGGCAAATGGGTTTATAATCTTTCTTCTTACTGACTTCCACCCATTGGTTGTAACTGTGCTCTCTCAAGGTTGTAACTGGGTTCTCTGTTTTCTCCCAGAACAAGTACGATTTCTCTTCCACGCAGGCCTTCAATCAGCAGAAAGGGATACTATTTTTGTGCCTAGAATTTCCCTCTCTCCACTTTTTAAAATTAGAACTCAATCTAGAGTGGACTCTTTCATGTTCTCAATATTTGATAGTACTTATTATTGCTGCTGGGATGTATATAAGCCTTCTAATCCTTATTGCTTATCTGGAAATACTATACATTATATATTTTGGTATATACTCCTATGAATATAGATAATAAATATTGATTTAGTGGAAACCCCCACTCCTAAATTCATTCATCCAGACTCATAAAAATCAGCCTGCTTCTATACAGTTATGCTTTTGGAAAGTGCCAAGAAGATCTTCTGTGAAACTAAGTCATCATGGAACTTTAGCATAAAAGCAAACTGGGGGGTGAGGGGGTAGGACGATGATGAGGAAGAGGGACAGTCAGTGTGGGACCCAGGGAGAGAGAGCTGTTGCAGAGAAGTCCAAGCATAGTGCAGAGACAGGGCAACATTTCTAATTCTGGAATTGAAGAGCAGGGACCACATTATAGAAATAGGAATCCCGGTTGCTACTGAATCTTTGAGACTCAAGCAAGTGCCATTCCCACTGAATAAGACTGCTCTCTATAAGGCTAGCGAATAATCGTACAATCCAGTTATGAGGTCTCGGAGAAGTAGAAAGAGTCCAGTGCTCTGTCCAAATGCATGGAGTTAAAATGAGAGGTTAGCATTTGTAAAACAAAACTAAACAAAATTGAAGTGTTGGGAAGAAGTTGCTTTCCCATAAGAAGAGAGAAATGTTTTACTTGCTAGCCAAAATCATAGAGGAGAAGCATGTTGGTCAAACCACAGTGTTTTATCAAGCATTCAAACAGACATAAACCAAATAATTTCACTCATCCTAAGAATTCACTTGGTGAACAATAACACTACACAAATTAGCAAACAATTTCAGTGAAGTAACTGCAAAAGACAGAGGAAACCATCATGTTGGAGTATCAGTAAAATATCTTTGGCACTGTGAAGTGAAAACAAGGCTTATTCTAGACTAAGAACACCACATGAAAATAGGCAGTCTAATACTTTAAGTGTGGTTTTGAAGGGAAATCATAGATATTGCAACAGCCTCTAATCTCTAAACTGAAGTCAATGTGAGTTGATTCTGGGCAAAGGTTATCAAGTTAAACTGAAAGCTGGTTTCCACAGTCAGTAGTGATATGGTTTCCTGTTTGATGAGAGATATACCTAAAATAGGAAGGAAAGTGGTTTCAGTAATAAATGTCTGCCAAGCAGTTACCTGAATCTTTACTTCTTCAACTCAATTCCCAGAAGCCTCTGTTCTCCCAGTAGGGATAGATAAATCAGAACATAAAGTGTTAGAGGTCCCTCACCCTACTTCATTAGCATCAGGTTTCTAAAAACCGTGACACCAGGGATGTTCCTGCCAAATGCCTCCTCTGTTTCCATAGCTAAAGTTTGTTTCCACTCACCTACCCCCTTTCTTACCATAATAACTAGAAGGAAATCTATAGGATTTCTTAAATCTTTCTCATATCCTTAAAACCAGTCTCTTAGGAAAGTGCTAGCTGGGCTCAATGTTAATGTTCTTTCTCCTATAGAGCATGAACTCAGCTGGGTCATCTCTTTTCATTCCAGTTAACCTTTCCTACTCTATTCTCTGGGCTCCTATTCTCACTAAGACTGCCTGCAGGGAAAATGCTGTCTCTCGTCACATCTTCTTACTTACTGATCTCAAAATAACTACAGAGGCATGTTCATTCTATGGCATCATTGATGATCACAGTGGTAAAATGGATTGGGAAAATCAAACAACAAAAATAAGGAAGTGACAAAGTTTTGAGACTTGTATAAGACCAATCATTCAGAATCTCTGAGTTATGGTTTTTGTTCCTCTCTGTGTGGGTAACTGGGACCCCTTATGGTACTGTGCCCTAAGCCTCCCCACCACCCCACCCCCACTGCAGTGTGCCCTAAGCTTTTATTCTTTAAAACCAGGCTTACATTCTGCCATTCGCCTTCTTCTAACTCCTGTCTTTACCTCTTTCCCCTCTTTTTTATGTTCCATCTATGGCTCATTTCTTTTCTTATTTTCCATATTTTCCAAAAAGTACTTATTCGCTCCCATGACCATCCTACAACCAGATGATTTCCAATTATAAATCTCCAGTCTAGATATGTCTTCTGAGCTGTAGTATCCATGTATCTACTAGACAACTCTACCTTGACATTAGTGCACACGTCAGGCCAAGCCTAGTTCTCTCCTCTCCATGCCCACAACCACTGCCTAATTATCTCTATTCTCTTTTCTCTAATTCAAGTCTCTCCCCCTATAATTCATTCTTGACATGGTAAGCAGACTGATATTGCTTCAACCATGTCTGATACGTCATTAACCTGCCAAGAAATTCTTCATTGGCTCCTATTTGCCTTTAAGATAAAATCCAGACACTTCAGCCTGATTCACAATGGATGAATTATATGTATTGTTTCACACTTTCTCTCCCTGATCCCTGCCTGTGATGGGCCACGGGGTGTCTATTTTTTGGATAAACATTATTCTGGGTATGTCTGTGAGGGTGTTTCTGGATGAGATTAACATTTGAATCAGTGGACTGAGTAAAGCAGATTGCCCTCCCCAGTGTGGATTTGCTTCATGATCCACTGGAGGCCAGGATAGAACAAAAGGAAGAGTAAGGGAGATGCATTCTTTCTGCCTCTTTTTCGTAGCTGAGGTGTTCTGCACTTGTACTGGAATTTTCACCATCAGCTCTCCTGATTCTCAAGCCTTCAAGCTTGAACTGGAATTTACACCAGTAACTCTCTTGGGTCTCCAGCTTGCAGATGGCAGATTGTGGGATTTCTCAGTCCCCATAACTGTGTGAGGCAATTTCTTATAATAAATCATATATATATATATATATATATATGTATATATACATATATATATATACGTATATATATATATTTACACACACACACACACACACACACATATATATATATATATATATTTTTTTTTTTAATCTTACTGGTTCTATTTCTCTGGAGAACCATGAGATAACTTCCCATTATCAAACTTTAAACTTCAACTAAACTGAACTATTTTCAGTTTCCCCAAAATATCTTATTCTCACACATGTGAGCTTGAACATGTTTTTCTTACTATTTATGACAGCCTTTCAAATATTCACACACACACACACACACACACACACACAGCCACACATCCCTCCTTGATTAGCTAATATTCTACTTAGTGTCCCCACACTCCCACTCTCCAGAAAAATATAAACCTCAGCTTATTCATTAATCTCCCCTAAGGATTGCAGTTTTCTTTTGAATTTAGCATATCTTCAGACTAAATGCCAGGTTGAGTATCAAGTAAGTCATGCTTTACTCAACAAATAAAGTAATGATGATGATGATAACAACGATAACTTCTGTCATTTACTGAGTGCAAGGCTCCCTGCTAAGTACTCTTTATACATTATTTTAATCTGCCAAGCAATTTGAAGGATATTATCCCCATTTTTTTGGATGTGGAAACTGAGATTTTAAAAGTTTAAATATCTTGCTCAAAATTTTGAAGTTAATAAATGGTAAAGGTGGAACTGAAACCTAAGTCTAGTCTCATTTTAGCTTGTGCTTTGAACCATTTTATGTACCGTCATTTTCCACCCAAAACTAAAATGGCAGCTCTTAAGCTTGCCATTTATATGGTAACTCTTGCCTTTCTTTCCATATATATTCTGCTTGAATTTGGAAACAATGATAAATAATACAAAGAAAATTAGTAATCCAGTTTATCGGTATGTTTAGGGTAATTTGGGCAGGCACGTGACAGGGTCTGTCATCCCTTCAGCATAAGCCCTGTGCAACATCTACTGCAAGACAAAAGAGAAAACCTGATCTTATTCTCTTGGAATCCTGTTTCCAGTATGGTTTCCTGTGAGATTCTATCAATGAAAAGCATTTGAGGAAGACTTGGAAGGATAAAGGAGGAGGGACAAAGCATTATCCTCAGGTGGCACCTGCAAGCTGACTGCAGCTTCCCTAGGTTTCCAGGGATTTTCATGAGAATCCTCCATTTCTGTGCTACAAGAAGCTGATATTTTCAGTGGTAGCTTTCCTGAACTCTGCTTCTACAGACCTAAAAATATTGCAAAAACCTCTCCTTCCCTGTTTTAAACCCTTCTCTCAACTCAAAACACTTAGCATGGTATCTGTATTCCCAACTAGCCCCTGATTAATATATTTTTGTGTCAATGACTTATACCTTATTTCATACCTTATTCAATTTATCGAAGGAAACATTTGATAAAATTATACAAAGATAGACTCTAATGGTTTGTCTTTAAATTATTTTGTTAACAAAAGGGAAACATATCCAGGTATCCAGTTCTAAAGTCAAGAGTTTAACAGCATTTTTAGATGGGGTACTCCAATTTTTTCCAGGGTCTGAAACATCAGAATGATATGTTATGTCCCAAGGAAACCTCAGCATACTGGTATGTATAGTTGGTGCTTTGTAATTCAGTGAAGCACTCTGTGGAATAAGTATGATTTTCAGCCCCCGACTGCTCCAGGTGATGAAAGGAGGTAAGTGGGGCTCAGTGTGGAAGCTGTTTCTTCCATAGTTTTGCCGTTCTGTTCTTACCATCTATGTCTTGCACATATTTCTCTCGTACTTACCAGACTTAGTTTGTTTACCTGCCTATTTCTCCTATTAGATGATAAAATGCTTGAAGGCAGGGGCCTTGGGTTATTCACTGTTATGCTGCCAGCCTTACCAAGTGTCTGGTGTATAGTAGATAAGAAGTAAGTGTTTGCTGACTTGAACCGAAATCAAGTTTCTGAAAGTCAAAAGTACACACAGAATAGCAGAAGGGATCCAGATTTTACTTAGACTTCTGATCTGCCTCACAGGCTCCTGGGAATCTTATAATAATCTTAGAATTCTGGAAAACCATCTGGCATAACATGGAACTTTCTAAAGCAGCCTTAGAGACTTCAAACTTTCCTGAGCATCCTAACTAGCAGTTCCCTGGAGTACCTTATCTGGAGATATTCAATATGTTACATACATAAAAATGGAAAGGAACTTAATAAATCAATTGTCCTAATTCATTTTGTAGATACAATGCCTTCTAAGTGGCTAAAGTGTTTTAAGAATCATGAAACAATAAGAGATTTGCTATTTAATCTTTTATATTTATCTGCAGGTAAAAAATTTATTATCAGACTTGGAAAGATATTATGTCTTTTTTGGACTACAGCAGTTAGCTCAATAATTAATTAGTCAGAAGAGTATTCAAGGTGCTTAAAACCCCAGAGTACAGTAAGTTTACTCAGTTGTTGGTATATGCAATAAAACATGAGTTCATTATCATAGATAATATACTGCCTAGTGGAAAAATATATAAAAGTACTAGAAAATGAAGCCTATTATATTGCTCTATAGGCATGGGAACACTTATTATAAAGTACAGAAATTTACAAAGTCTCCTACTATATAAGGTTAATTAATTCACAGTTCTGGAGGCATTTTCAGATGATAAAGAATCCTAATAGCTTGGAGACAGTACGAGAAGTAAAAATAGACTAAAGATAGAAATCAAGAGTCCTGAGTAAAGTTACAGTTTGACCATTTACTGTCCTTTTGGTATCCGAATGGACACAATACCTTTAAGTGTCATGGAATCATTAGTAAAATAAGGATGTTTAAAAACTACCTGTCTACATTACAATGCTGATGAAAGAATCAAATGAAAAATAGGTATGTGGAAATTCTTTAAAAATTGTGAAATGCCAACAAATATATAGCACCAAGACAATAAAGGAGATTTTGTTGGTACACATACAATAAATAAAAAAGATGAGTTCTGTCATCCTTAAGTAGTTCTTCTAGAAGATTATACTTGTTTCAATGATGCTTAAAAATTATTAAAATCCCCTGTTAAGTACTTCAGATTCAGACACCTTTCTTTTAGCATTCATAATTTGAAGGTATGCTTAACTTTTGGGCAGTTAGAATATGACTTGGTCAACAATGAAAATTATCAGTTTGGTGATCAATTTTTTAGTAGGAAAAAAAGAAGGATAAATGTAAAATAATGACTTTAGTTAGTGTGTCTTCAAAGACTGTTCCAAAGAAGAAGTCGAAGTCAAAAATTATTTGAGTAATGGAAGCATCTTTGGATCTCTAACCATTTATTCAAGATACAAATTTTGACATGTGACAATCATCTAAGGATGTAAATTCCAATGTATTTGCTTTAGAGGGTAAAGTATATTATTTGTGCATCATTAAACCTTTCTTGCATAAAACCTTTCTTGGTTTAGAGAAGTCAAACTCTCAAAATGAGCAAGATGGAACAGCTGCTGGGAAGATATACAGACGGTTATCGTCTTAAATTGAACATTCTTTATATATCAAAAAACAAACTTAAGACTAACATAGAAAGAAATGTGATTATTTATATTGCATTAATACCCTTTGATTCACAAGTGAGTAGCTTCTTTAAAGTTCCAGACACTTCAATGTATTTGAATATTAGTCAAATTAACAATATGACAGAAAATAGATATAAATAATGCAATGTTGACTCAGTAATTCAACCTCTGTCATTTATCTTAAAATTACATGCGCAAACATGTCTGACAGAAAAAGTTATAAAAAGCAAAACACATTTATACAATATAAAAATGTTTAAGTAAATTGAACATTTCACATATTGTCATACTCTTTTGTCATAATAAATTGTTAGTATAAAGATTAATATTTTTCTTAATTATAGAAGAGGCATATATATGTTTTCGGAACCTAGAAGAGGCAAGTGCTCCCTCTGCCTAGGAAAATCAGAAAGGCTTTATGAAAGTAGGTATTTTTAAATGCATTCTTGAAACATGAATTTGCCAGGCAAAGAAAAGAGAGCAACAGAACTGCAAACATGGAGAGAAAAATGTGCATGTGCAGAATTGTGGCAGCAAGAGGGAGCTTAACATTTATGTGAAACGGTGAGCAGTCGGTTTGGTTGGAGAACAGGGTTTATGAAAGGCACAGGGGGATAAATTAAAATAAGACTGAAAGATAGATTTAAATTTGACTTTAAAGGGTCTTGCTCTTTAGCATATGAAATTTGAACTTCACCTTCAGATGAAGCTAGATCTCAAGGTTTTGAAAACAACAAAGCATTTGCTGCTAGCATATTTGTAAATGATGTAGAAAAATATGGATGAAATTGATTGATGCTATATCTTGCTTGATAATGCAAGTGCTTTAATTTGACTTTTTGTTTATCTGTCTCTCATAATTAATTGGAAACTTGAAAATGCATCTTAATGTTCCTGAGATCTGTAGGCTTTGGTACAATACTTGGAATAGAGTTGTATTCAATAGACATTTGAACAATAGGTCAATAATAACTAGAAAGGATGACTCTGGCCCTTTGTTATAGTTTGGTGGTTAGTTAATTAATGTGTCAGGAACTTTGAATACAATAAGAGAATATCAGTTTAATTGTCACATAAGCCCCCAGAGATAAATATTATTTTTACTACTTTGCATATGATCAGACTAAAGATAAAAGCAGTTTGGTAAAACTTCTCTACATTTTACTGATTATAATTTGAGGAGAAGAAATTCTGCTTGACTACAAAATCACAAAACTATGCTGCTGAACTGTTTATCACTTACTTCAATGATAATATAAATGAAATAGCTATGAATTTTATAGATGAAATAAGTTGATGGGAGCAAAGGAAAGAAGAAGACACAGCAGCTAATATAGTGGATGACAAAATCAGGATTTCAAATTATTTTCACAGGCCAGGAAATGGAGCCAAAATCAACAGGATGAGAGTTAAATAGGACATATACATATATATATGCCAGCTTGTAGGTTCAGCAAACTATTTACATAAATTCAATATTTTTTTAAAAAGTCTTCTCCACTAGAACATGAGATGTGTATCACTGGAGTCTCCAATGCCTACCAGAGTACCTAGCACTTAAGATGCTCAAGAAATATTTGGTGAATGCAAGTACAGATGAAACCCATCTCAGGAATTCGCTGGCAGTCCAGTGGTTAGGACTCTGTGCTTTCACCATGAACTCATGGAATAATAACAACCATTATGTAGATGTCACAATCCCTCTGCAGTTGCTGAGATTATCAGGACCCCATACCCATAATCAGCATTAGCATTACAAATCAAATTTAACAATTTTAGTTCCTATACCTGATTGAAAACTTACTTTAAGCATTTAATTGTGGTAATAAATCCAATTAGCTACTATAATTTCACAATTCTTTCTGAATATGACCTCCTTCTCAGAAAGAAAATGTAACAATCAGTAGCTCAAGGGAATGGCATTTGGGCCCATCACTTGATACTCTTGTTAGAATTATCAACTGTTTGGCACTATAGTCCTCCAATTTAATCTTTAATACCATCCATGTCTTTATGTTTGTCAGCAAAGTAATTTCCATGCATCTGAATAAACCCTTCCTGTAAAAATTTTTTCCCTTCTATAATCTTTTAATTTCTTATTTTTCTTTTTGTTAACATAAAAACCTAAAGGTGTCGCCTTTTGAAAAGGAACTATATGTTACTCAACCCTAGGAATTTAATGCTGATATTTTTTTCTTTCTTGACCTTTTTCTCCCAAGAATATATTTATGAATTCTATATACAGTCTCCTTTACTATTCTAATATCCATAGAGAGAGCAATAGCTGGAGAACTTCAGCATTCATTACCTATGGGATATAGAGTCTGGACTGGGTAGCAGTTTCTTCCCCCTTCTGTGAGCCTTCCCTTGGCCCTAGATGAAGGATATGGTAGTGATGTTATGAAGCCACAGGTTAAAGCCACATTCTGATATGGGAGCAAGTGATGGCCTTATGGAATAGCCTGGTCCATTGGAAAGTAAGATATTTTTCTCTGTCTCATCTGAATCCCTGTTGGATGCTGCCTTCTGATGTTTGTAGAATATACTTGTTTCTGATACAATTCTTAGTCTGAACAAAACATCTTGCTGCACTACCCAGGAGAATATCTTCATCCCAGCGCAATGTATAGAATTACAGTGAATGGACACTAAGACTCCAGATAAAAAGGTTGATAAAAGATTGAGGTAGGCAAATGGGAGATGATTTACACAAGGACAGGCGTGTAATGGCATGGTACAGAACCTGTGTGTTGCTATGTGTTTATTTGCCTTTACTTTGGTATTTACCTATAAAAGCATCCAGTTCTGTGCTCTTCCCCTATACCCCAATCACACCTTCTCAAAAGACTGTGTACGTGTAGTAACTGGGATGGTCATGACATGATTGGCATTACAGAATTTAGGATTAAATTCTCACATAGGTGGCCTAGATGCCTATTACTCAAGTGTGGGGGTTAGGGTGTTAAAGCTACACACACATTATTCTCAGTAAAACTTTTAAAGTATTTCGACACACAGTTACCAGTTGAGATCCTTAGCGATCAAAACCGTTTATAATACAAAAATTAAATACCAAGAATCATCAGGTGGATATTGGTGCGTGTTTATGACAACAGTTGTTTGGACATTTAAAACTACTAAAACTATTCAAGGGAAGTAACCCAGAGATAGACATAAACTGAATGTACTTTTGTTAACTTGAACCAAATAGGCTGCCAGATATTTCTCCAGCAAAGATGGGTTTATTCGGGATCAGCAGAGAATTGCACTCATGGTCTGCAACCACGGCAAGCCACAAACAAGGGGCTCCCTACATGGCAAGAGAATGAGAATGCTTTTGTAGAGAGGAAAGGAAGGTGGGAGGGCTATAGTAAACACAGAGTTCATGGTTTTCCATTGGCTGAGTCCTTGACAACACTTCCTGTTGTGTTCTGCTATTGTCACAGGGTAGGGAGCTCCTTCTGGTCTCCCAACTTCATTTAGTTTAGGTTTTTCTTTGTTAATTTTTTACACTATTAACCTGAAAAATGTTTAATATTGTTTTTTTAAGTAAGTGCTAGCTTTTCCTTATGAAAAAGAAAAAGCAAATAGGATACTTGAGGAAATCAGTGGGGGTGAGGGCTTGAATGTTGATGAAAGAGTCCTTTCTAAGGGCTCTCAGACATGATGAGAACCAGTATTGCAAGCTGCTGGGTCTACCAGCCAGTGACTCTGTGGTGCTGAAGAACAGGAATGCTGAGCAGAACCTAACAGATAAATATAACTTTCATGATGACTCAGCCTTACCTGAGTACATTCTAAACCAAGAAAAACCATGATAACAGTGTATTTAATCAGTGGTGAACAGCTCAGCCTATAATCTGGATTCTGTCAGTTATACCATTATTCCAAGTCTTAGGTTTGGAGTTAAAAAAAAAAAAAGTTAAAAAGATTCCAGTGTGGTAGAAAAACAGACTAGGCTAAGTAGCAAACTGAGAGTAATGTTTAGACAAAATATTCATAATCTTCAGTAATGTGTAAACATAACTAATCCCTTATTTCAATCCTATCAACATAGGTATCTATGCTTCTCTATAAGTAGCCAAGGAAAGAAATTGGTGACAGTACTTGATAGCTAGCTATAATTCATAGATAGTTTAGTATGGGCATTTTTTAGATTAAATCTTGCCTCTGTTCTCCCATATTCATATCAATTCATTATCTCCCATAATTTCTGCAATGATAAACTGTTCATCTTATCGTCACTGGACTTACATGAATACCAATAGTGACCATATTGACATCAAACCGTGACCTAGCATCATCACTACAGTCAAGAGATGCCCCAACGTCTATCCTGCTTCTTCCTCACATGAAGGAATGTAACAAAAGTGATCTAGTCATTCCTTTCTAAAGATGACATTCCTGAAACTCAGGTTCCTACATCTAGAATTTATATTGTGATATTAACATTGTTAGAATAACTACAACTTTAACCTAAAAACAAACATTAATGTTTATAGGCATTATATCTTCCAGAGATTCTTCACTATGTCCACACCCAAACATGTAGAATGAGGACTTCAGGGTTGTATTTTGGCGTGTGCTAGCCCTAGAACTTGTGTTCTCTAAGGGCATGCTAGCAAAATATCAGAAATGACAACTAAATGTTCTCAAAGTGTTAGTAATTTTTATCATTTTATAAAGAGACTTCTTCCAGTGGCAAGGACATGACATTCACCCTATCGATCATCTATTTCTTTCTTTCTATCTATCATCTATCTCCCTAAAAACCCATCTTAAAAAATAGACAGGGACTTCCCCGGCAGTTCAGTGGTTAAGACTCTGTGCTTCCACTGCAGGGGGCGCGGGTTTGATCCCTGGTCTGGGAAATAAAATCTCATATGCCACACAGCGCAGCAAAAAGTAAAAGTAAAAAAAAAAAACACAAAAAACAGAAATATTAAAACAGTGAAATAAAGCCAAAACAAATATATGTGACATCTTAGACAGAATTAGGTGACAAATAATCCTCACAAACTCAAAATATGGATGAACATGATCAATACTCCCCAAGCATCATGAGCAACTGGACAGTATTAATAACAGTGAGAACAGGAAGAGGGGAGGAACCCTGGTAAATTTGCAACATTCAACCCTAAAGGAGATCATGTATTGAGTGGGAATCTGAGAACAACTGGGAACATTTGGAAAAAGTCCTTATAAACTCCAAGTGTGGGGTAAACAGAAAAGAATAAGGAGACTCACAAAGGAGATTGTGGGGAGTTCAAACAATGCTATAGCAGTTTAGCTGTCAAAGACCCTAGCATTATTAAACAAATATGCACTTTCAAAAAATAAAATTCACCTTGAAATAAATGATATCCCAAGAGATGATCAGCACACATCTGGAAAATGTGGCCATAAGAAGAGATGAAAACAGTAACCCAAAAGTTAAAATGAACTAAAAGAATTTCAGAAAAGGTCTAAATTTGAAAGATAGCCTACAGTGGAATTTGTACAGGTCCTAAGGCAATTCTCTCTGCTTTAAAAATTGTATTTTGTTGTTACTGTACTTTCTGAGATAGGCCTCCTCTTTTTCATCCTCACCCTTCACAACTGGTTCTTTTCCTGAAATCTACAACATTCTTCTTCTGTCTTGCTTTCAGCAAATTTACCTCAAGGATATAAAACTAGAATAAAACAATTAAAAGTTTTCATATATAAAATAGAAACATGTTAGAAGATATAATGGACTTTAAGAAGATGCTGATTTTAAGAAAAAGTAACATTTTTAAACAGCCAGAGAACTTGGAATATGTATTGGGTATTAAATTTTATTAAACATTTTTGTTAATAATTAAGATATGATAAAGCCCTATGGATTTGCAAACTGTCCTTTTTCTTGAGAGGCAGATTGAAGAATTTAAGAATGAAGTGCTTCGACATATCTCAGCAAAAGAAAAAAGAGGGAGGAATAAGTAAAATGTGTATAGAAAAATGTTGATAGCTTTTAAAGCTGGGTGATGGTCATGGTACTACTTATTTCCTTATGCGTGAAAATGTTCATAATTAAAAAGTAAAAAAAATGTAAAAGGAATTGCACATGAGTATGTAACAACACAGTCTATTAAACTGTTCGTGACTTTGCTAAAATAATTATTTTTATGAAGTATTTCTAGGTAGCTAAGTCCCTATTTCCAACACTTCTGAGAATTTCACCACATCAAGCACTTTTTCATGTTTCAGGTTTTTATCTTAAAATGTAAATAGAAAATTGCTTTTTTTTTTTTGCGGTACGCGGGCCTCTCACTGCTGTGGCCCTTCCCACCGCGGAGCACAGGCCCCGGACGCGCAGGCCCAGCGGTCACGGCCCACAGGCCAGCCGCTTCGTGGCACGCGGGATCCCTCCGGACCGGGGCACGAACCCGCGTCCCCCGCATCGGCAGGCGAACGCCCAACCGCTGCACTACCAGGGAAGCCCGGAAATTGTATCATTTTAACGGCTAATATAGTTCATCTTATGAGAAATGTCTCAAAAGGCTTCCTTAGGTAGACACAGTAGCCAGCACCAAAACATTAAAGAAGGAGAAAGTTCTTCTCCATTATGAAATATGAAAATTGAGAGCTTACAGGAGGAAAGCAGAGGGTGAGAAGCGGAGTGAGAAAGAGTGGAAACTGTGTCTTACGTGTAGTTACTGGGCCAGAAGGAGTCCTTCCAAACATCCACCTGGTTCTTTAGTAAAGTTTAAGAAACTCACTAAATTCTACCGTGTGATAGGTTATCTTGTGAAAGCCAGTGAAGAGACTGAATTCTGGGTCAAGGTTGATGTAGGAAAGTGCAAGAGGTGAGCAAGCAAGCCTTCTTCCAATTGCCCTGAGTCACAAAGTATTTTCTGTGACTTTTAAAAGGCCTAAAAGACTTCTTTATCTACTACCCTTGAAAATTTAGTACCTGGGCACACATTAGAATTTGCCACCACTCTCATCTATGTCCATTTTACTAAGGTTTTCTAGGGCTAATTTAGTGACAAGTCTGAGAAGATGCCAGAAATTCAGTTCTTCCCAGATGACAAGCTCACCTCTCCCCTCCTCAGACCCTAAGCCTTTTCTTTTGGGCTGAATGAATGGGGCTGGCCAATTTTCACTGAAGTCTGTTTATATCAAAGGCACAAAATGCAGAGGAAAGAGAATCCCAGGAACCCTTTTCTCTTTTGCCTTGAGGAAGAATAATTAACCCCTACACTGGTGGCCACTATAGCTTCTCTTCCCTTCCCTTTATCACTCCTCTTGTATTGTTCAGAGTCACCTTTGAACTCCAGTTTTCCAGTGTCTCTATTTAGTACATCTTTGTATTGAAATCCCATGCTTTGTACAAATATAATGAAAAGTAATTTGTACGAGTCCAAAAAAAAAAAAAAGAAAAGAAAAGAAACAGGAAATGTAGAAAATAAGTAAATATAGAGGTGTTGTAAAAATTATTCATACCATGAATATTATGAAATACATTCTCAATTGAGAACAGATAACATGTCACTATTAGGAAGTTTTAGTAAATCTGCATGTATTATAACCCCTCAGAATATAACTGAAAACATGGGATTTAAATGAAATTTAAACAAACTCTTAATCACAATGTTAACATTTTTTTTTTTTTTTGCATTAAGTCTTGTGCATTTTAACTCAAGGAAATTCTCAAATTCTCAACTCTAACTACGTCGCCTTTACTTTGAAAACAAACAGTGAAAGGGAGCAGAATTTGTCATCCCCAAATATGCCTCTTTGGGATAAGGATTATTTGGGGCTGATTATTTTTAAGAAACAGCAGACACAGGAGAAGCTCTGAAAACCAAGTAGAAGTTACCCTCTTTTTTGTAAGAGAAATTTACATTTATAAGGGAAATCTCCATTTGTAAGAGTGACTCCTCCCTATTAGACAGAAGAGGTTGACTAAATTTCTTGACTCTTATCAATAGAGAAGGCAATAACTGAAATCTGCGTAACAACAACATACCTTTATTTACCTTGCTTTTCCTGATAACCTCCTGTAACTTGCTCCCACCCACCCCTCCAACATCTTCTGTCTTTAGCTGGAGATAATATTATAAGGTGGTGGCTTGAACCATTTCAGGAAGTTAGTTTTCCTGGATAATGTAACTCCCATATATACAGGAATTATACATGTTATTAAATATCTGGTTTTCTCTGGTTAATCTGTATTTTATTAGAGGGGCGTCTCAGCTGAGAATCTTGAAGGGTAGAGGAATTATTTTTTTTTCCTCCCCTACAACAGCAAGTAGAAAGACTGGGATTGGTGATAAAAGGAGGGAGGAATGTTATGTCCTAAATAGACAAGTGGGAAAGCAGACAATAATTTAGCAGCAGAAAAATTCATTCTGCTCAATATAAAAACACAGCAGACCATTCACTGTAGAGGCAAACAACACTTCACTTCCCATGTAATTCTAAAGGCATTTTTGAATTTAAGCCCACTGGTCTTCATGATAACAATGAGCTATCAAGGAAAAGAGAAAGTAAATATTAAATTCATCTCTAATACACTTTCTTCCAAGTGCTAAAATTAAAGATTTAGATGTCAGGGATATGAAAGAATAAAAATTCATTACTTGGAAATTTGGTTGTATGAAATGTCTAACTGAAACAGGAGGGAAGGGGGCAGGGCACAACCTTTAAAAGAATGACATAGCCCGAGGACATGAAATAAACTGATTAGAACCAAACAGGTCCAAGATGGCGGATGAGTTGACTTCCACTATATACTCATTGTAATGCATCAGCAAGCTAAATGACAAACCCACAGGTGCCATGACAGTTCCAAGGCCGACCATAAAGGTCAAAAGTGGGCAGTGGCCCAATCCCTGGAAATCCCCAGCCCTTCCCCAAAATAGCTAGAATACTCCTCCCACTCATTAGCCTATGAAATTACCCACCCCTATAAAACCTGACAACCCCATACCCTCCTGCCTTTCTCACCTTCTGAGATGGCCCACACTCTGTCTGAGGAGTGTGTTTCTCTCTAAATAAATCCACTTCTTACCTATCACTTTGTCTCTCACTGAATTCTTCCTGTGATGAGACATCAAGAACCTGAGCTTCATCAAGTCCTGAGACCAGGTGTGTGATCTCAGCTAAAAGACCGTGGGTTCAAGTCCCAGTCTGGGTTTTGGCTGGGTTTGAGTCTCAGCTCATGCGTTCAAGTCCCAGTCTGAACTGCACAGTTTCATAACTTCCCAATAAATTCATTAAAATGAAGTTTCTCTGAATATACAAAGATATTAGTACATATAAAATTCTTCCCCCTCCTTTCCTCACATATATTTGAATCCTGACTTTAATAATCTATAACTGTGTGACATTAAGAAAACATATAATCTCTGAGCCTCAGTTTTCTTATCTGTTTATCAGGAGTATGTTTGTCTTTCTCTCTCTACAAGGTTTCTCAACAAGCTATACAATATGCAATATATTTCTAATATTATTTTAACATTTATCTTTTTATCTTATTATTTTAAACATTTTTGAGAATATGTGAGACCTATTGTTACCCTCATAAAAATTCCCTCACTCAACAGAATTTTTCAATCATATATTTAAATTTACCTGCAAAATACAAACATATATCATATCTATTCTTCAAAAATAATTATTTTAAAGCACATGTAAGTACATGGAAACCAAGATGGCTAACTATACATGAAGTCAACAAAATAGCCAAAAGAACATCTTTACTTTTAAAAACTTCCCTTGGTTAAATACAAACCATTTTAACCTCCATCCTGACTTGGCAAAATCTCCACTTTCACACTTAACAGTGGCCACCAGGTGTTCTATCAGCATGGATGGGCAAAGTCAGTACTTCTGCAGTATAGGGTAACCTGCAGTAAATGTAAGGCAAATTTTTTCGTCTTTCATGTTGGCAGGTTGTTTTTACAACTTTGTAAGCTAAAAGATACAGACCTCTGCAGATAAATGCTGCTTGACGCTGAACAGCTTCACTCATTCATCAGAATTTTGATGCTAGTGAACTAAGGTTGAAAATTCAGAGGAGTATTATCAATTCACAGAAACCATGGATGAGTGGATAGGGATTAGGGAGCATTCATTTTAGCCTGCTGTTATCTTTCCCTTGTCAGGCAGAACTCTGTAACGCTTGACTGTGTTTAAGTGTTAAATGTGATGGTAAAACTTGGTGATGATGACTACTTTAAGAGGATATAAATAATATCTAACAGTATTGCACAGTATGATTTTAAAAGCACTTCCACATTCATTCTCCAATTTCACCCTTACACCAATTTTATCAGAGAGGTAATAACCGTTTTTTTTTTTTTCTTTTAAACAAATGCAGAAACTAAGACTCAGGGGTTACAAATAACTTGACAAAGTAAACAATGTCTAAAAATAGAAAGTGAGGTTCAACACACTCTCCAAGTTTGGATTAAAATGAAGGCTCTGAATTTACTGGTTGTGTGACCTTGATCAAGTGAGTGAATGCTTCAGTTGAGTATTTTTCTTGCCTTTCAATTGGGGAAATATTACATTCTACAGGGTAGTTGTTATTACTAGGTAAAATGATTTGAACATGCCCTCACAGTGTATAACATGTGATATATGCTCATCACTTGAGTTTCTTCCCTGTATTTCAAACTCCTTGTTTTTTCACAGTTACATTTAAGTCTGAGTAGAGTTAGCTTCCAGTATAATTTACTTGGCCAACCAAAAAATCATGTGATGATGTTAGAAATATAGGGGTAGAAAATTTTTTCTTTTACCCTTCTAGGTTCCTTGGCTCGTCTAATAATGAAATTGATATAAGACAGATTAATAGAAGAAAAACAAAAGTTTAATAACATGCCTACCTTCTTTATCCATGGGAGATGCCCAGGAAAACTCAGTAACTCCCTGATATGTCTAAAGCCATTACCTTAACTGCCATCTTCAGCTAAGGACAGATGTGGGGGTTGAGAGTCACTTATGGGAGGTTATCAGGAAGAGCACAGAAAAGAAGGATATGTCATACAGATTGTTATACAGATTTAAGTTGTTTCCTTCCCCACTGATAAGTTCCTAGAGGTTTAGATACCCTCTTTTTTTTGGTACAGCAAGGGAGACACCCTTACAAATTGAGATTTCCCTTATAAATGTAAATAGTTTTTACAAAAGTATAACTTCTACTCAGTTTTCAGAGCTTTACTTATGTCTTCTGTTTCTTAAAAATAATCAGCCTAAAATAATAAATATACCAAAGAGACATATTTTGGGGTGTTGGGGTGGTATGTTTTGCTCTTATTCAGCCCCATCTTTGAAACTTTAAAGACGTTTCATAATCCAGAAGCAACATTGATTGCTCCATATCTCATTGAACCTATTCTTAAGAACAGGTCATTTCAGTTAAACAGTTGTGTCTCATTTCAGGAAGCAGGTGATGCCAGTGAGCGCCCAAAGTTTGTCCTGTATTGCATAAACCAGGTATTTAATAAGTGGTACTTCTATGGAAACAAAAAACAAAGCAAAACAAAGGTTAATGATTAGAGCAACTTATAAACCCAGGGTCTGAGTCCTGAGAACTACCAGTTGAGGGAAGATTTCTAGATGTCAGGCTCAAAGCATCTTCAGATGGAGGGAGAGCAGGCAGTGGCAATCTGACAGATTTTCCTGGTTTGCAGTTTGAATGTCTCTGATGATGTCATCAGGTAGACTGGTACTTTCTGAGTGACCCACACAGCAACAGGCACAAAGATTGTCTAAACATGAGCTCTTGTGACAATTTCTCTGAAGTTTATATCAAGTCATATAGCTTCAGTTTGCAGGACTTTAGGGGATTAAAAGGCAATTTTTGGTCTTAGTGATTCCAAGTCAAAAGAATGGGATAAAATTGAAAACATTAGTTTGGAGAGTCATAAACAGATATTTGGAGGAGACAAGAATTTAGGATCCAGACCAGTTTACAAGTAAATAATAAAATCTCAAAGACAATGAACAGTACTGAAATCTAATATCCACAAGTGTGTATTATAGTTTCTACAGGTACATAATTTCTCTCTCCAATATCACTCTCATTTCTACCAAAGAGAGACAAATTAATTTGTTTGAAAAATAAGTCTAGATTCAATAAAGTTGGTCTGGTAATTTACATAAGTGCAGCAAGAATAGCCATTAACCATATAGGCTCTTTTAAATCTGCTTTTCTAGAACTTTTCATAAGGAGCCTCAGATTGAACTTTTAAAAGCCTCTCAAGGCCAGGAGCCATGCCAAGGACTTGCCATCAGACTTTGCCTGCAATACCTATGGATTTGGGTTAATTAATTCTCTCTTCTCAAGGTCCCCAGAATATCCTGAGGTTCTTTTACCTGCCAGGAAGTGACCTCCCTTACTCACCTGGGTAGGCTGCTGGGAACTCTGTAAGCAAGGAACCAGGCCAATATCTTTAAGGGACTTAATTGGCTCTATAAAGTCATCCTTAGTTTCTTAAAGCTGTCTGGTCATATCTGAGTCTACACACATTCTCAAATCTGACATTCCAGTCAAAGCCTTGATAATATATCCAATTATACTATCCAATTGTGTCTTATTACAAAGAGAACGGATTCTTATTGAACGTATGTGAATAACTATATTGCCATGAAAATAAGAATATTCACTAAGAGTTTCTGAATTCTGGAGAGATCAGGTAGGTAGAAAAAAGGATAAATGTTTCATCTTTATTTATAAAAGTATATCTTACCAAATTGCTGTAAGTCATAGATAGCCTAAGAGCAAAGAGAAAAAGTTTCCTTAAATCTGGAAAAATAAAACATTAAAAAAAAAGCAATATTTCAAACAAAAGTCATAAATATTATAATAATCCTCCTCAGTTTATTCAGTCCATGTTATTAATTCTTGTGCTGCTTGAATCTTATTTTTTCATTAATTCTGTAAATTCTTACCCAGTTAAGTTTTGACACAACTTCTTTACTTAATACCTGCTTAAACATTTTGACTTTCATAATCCTGTCAACCCTTAGACTTTTACATTTTCTAAATCTAATTGTAGCTGGAGTCACAGTTTCAACAATGGGTTTTGGTAACCCAGTTCATGGGGTTCCTGTATCCCCTAATCATTTTACTCACTCTTGTGGAAAAGGCTTTGGATCCCCAGTGAGGGGTCAAGTCAAGGAACCCTGGCCCTTGTATCAATCTTTAACTTCATTAATCTCCCTAACCTTTGCCAACTGGTTGCTGGTCAGGCTTCTCATAGCAACATTTGCCCTTCCAGCTTTTAAATTTCTCCAAACTGGGGTAAATAGAGCAGACTTGTTTGGGTTCCTTATGGTGGAGGATCAGCAGGGGGTCCATTTTGACTCATCCAACCTTTGCTAGTGCTATATTAAGACCTTTGTTTTAACCCTATCAATGTCCATTTTATTCATCCCATTTCTTAATAACCATATAACGATATCCTTTGCTGAGATGAATCCCATGATTCTTTCTTTTCTGTTTCCTCTTTGTTTTGTTCCAATCAATATTCACATTATTCACCTTATTTCTTAATATGAGCAGCTCTTTTGCCCCTTTTCTGTTTGCTTATTTCTGTTCCCCTTAAACCTTAATTATAAAAATGAGATCACTAGGTAACATTTAATGTAATTCCTAATTTCTGCTCTACTGGATGTGCACAATGCCTTGCTTAACATGTTGGTTCTTTTTCTGGATTAAAAAGAGTAAGAATGAAGAATTAAGTAGTTAAAGAATGACTGACTAGCTACCCCCAGCTTCCCCCTTTAGCAAATTTGCAGGCAGACCACATTGGCAAGATAGCATCCAAAGGAAGATTAGGAGAAGTCAGAAGGCCTGTATACAATAGAAAAATGATGAAGAATCTGACCTCCTATGTTAATGATTAACTGAGATTGTTTGCCATATTTCCCTTTAAAAATTGTCATGGCTGAGCAAAGTCTTTGGAATTGGTCTTGGGACATGAGTCCAACTTCTCCCTAGATTGCCGGCTTTCTGATTAAAGTAACTTTCCTTTCTACCAACAGTTGCCTCTTGATTATTGACTTTTGAGTGGTGAGAAGCCGAACTTGAGTTAGGTAACCTTAATAACTGTTAAGAAAATTTCCACCTTGTTGGGAAGAGTCCCTGATTCTCCTCTTGGCTTATTCCCATTATCTTGTTGATTAACCTAATGTTTTTATTAGCATCTGTAAGACCCTTGAGGGGAAGTTGAAAAGGAAATTTGAGAAGCCTTCTTGAACTATTTTCCAGTTTTGGAACAGTAAGTTTATATAGGGTGCTCATGTGAAATAAGGCTCTTTAATCACAGCATTTACAATGACCTGGGTAGTGACCTGTGGGCTTTGTATCAACCCAAACATTCTCTTTAACTCTGCAGCACTCAAATCTAAAGACATGGCCCTGAAATCAGTTACTCTTATAATCCACTTCAATAAATGGATAGTCTAAGAAAGTAAAAGCCCTTTATTGCTACAGGCAGTAAGAATGGTAGTGTGAAAATAGTGTCTCTAGTTTCCCATAAGAATGTGAGGTGCCTCCAGTTATAGACCCACTAATCTGTAACACCAGGCAGGCACTACTGGGATGGGATTTTTCCAGCACTAAGTAATGAAGATTGAGATAAGAAAGGACCCTTATGGACTGAAGCGCCTTATGACAAACTCCCTTGAGAGCATTCACAATCAGACAAAGAGAGATTCTGTCACAAGCCACGTTGTTACATGTGCTTCTGACTAACTGGCTTATCAGATCCACAGCCTATTTGGCTGTCCACCAGATCCATGCTGGTACATGTATCCACCAGCTGGCAGAGGCCAGATAGAATATTATCACTAATCACAAAGCGAAGCTCTTAGAACATAGAACAAGATGGCAGAGAAAAAAGAAAATAATAACCATCTCCGGCAAGAAAAGTATCAATAGAAAACAAGAGTACTCATAACAAATATTTACCAAAGTTTCTATACACAATTTGTTTACATGAACAAATTCATGTAAACATTTTCTCCTGCTACTCTAAATTTAGAAAAAGGAAAGGACTGTCACCATTTTCACTTCCAAAAGACCCTGCAGGCAGAGATCCAGGAGACTGACATGGTAAGATTCTTACCTTCTGCCAGCTTTTGTCAGAGGTCCCAGGATCTCTCAGCTGCAGCAATCCTGGAGTGAAAAGTGTCCAACTGGTTTATAGTCCCTTTGTGGCTGCCAAAATTGTAGGGGTGGAAAAATTTTCCTCCTACATTTTTAGGTTCTTTGGCTGGTCTTGTTACCAAATGTGAGTTCATGTGCCTGACGCAGAGTGAGGCCAAACAAACTGAAACGTTTGAGTTTGGAGCAGAGGTAAGTTTATTGCAGGGCCAAGCAAGGAGAATGGGTGGCTCATGCTCAAAAAAATCCTTAACTCCCTAATGGTTTGTGGGGAGAAGTTTTTATAGGCAAAATTTGGAGTGAGGGCTGCAGGGTGCGTGACTTTCTTCTGATTGGTTGGTGGGAGGTAAAAGGGCGGTGTTTCAGGAATCTTGTGCTCAGCCTAAAGTTACCATTTTCCACCTAGGTGGGGGCCTTATTTTCTGCAGAAGAACTCAAAGATATTATTATGTATATTTCTTCATGAAGGAACAAGGACCTTGCCCCATTGCTGCACTATTGTTTCTTGACTGTTCCTCCTTTGTTTCTGCATTCCCTCACTTCCGTAATTAGCAGCTGTTTGAATCTGCCCTTTGGAACTCAGGAAAGGTAAAGGAGGCTGAATAAAACCTATTCCTTACAGACAAGAAACAGGGGGCACAGAAAGGATTTGTACCTGGGAGGGTAACACAGGGTCCTGCTCAGTTTCAGTCTAATAATTAAATTGATATAAGACAGACAAACAGAAGAAAAACAAACAAAAGTTTAATAATATGTATACCTCCTGTATCCATGGGAGATACCGAGGAAAATGAGTAACTGTCTGAAATGGCCAAAGCCATTACCTGAAATACCGTCTTCTGCTAAAGACAAAAGAAGATGTTAGGGATGGGGAGTCCTTTATGGGAAGTTACTAAGAAAAGCACAGTAAAGAAGGATATGGTTATTATGCAGATTTAAGTCATTGCCTCTCAATTGATAACAGTTTCTAGAGATTTGGTTGTCTTCCTCTTCCTGGTACAGAGAGGGAGACATGGTTACAAATGCAGATTTCCCTTGTAAATGTAAATGTTTCTTACAAAAGGATAACTTCTACTCAGTTTTTCCTATGTCTGCTCTTTCTTAAAACTAATTAGCCTAAAATAATCAATATGCCAAAGAGGCATATTTTGGGGTGATATATTTTGCTCCTCTTCAGTAGCAATTTGGATTAATTGATGTGTTGCCTAAATTTTAGTCCTTTCTTTAACAGTAACTTGTTTGTCTTAAGGCAAACTATTAGCCCTCATCTATAAAGTGAAGAAGATGACCTACTAATTCCTAAGGTTTTTCAGCTCTAAAACACCCAAAGCAATTAAAAAGAGGTAAGTTAACAGTGGTATTTTTGCTCTTCAAACACTATTGTGAGATTACTGAATTAATACTTAAAATATTTATTGATCATGGAAGACAGGACAGGTAGTCACAGTGAAAACAAGGTTAGTAGAATACTAAAATGACAGCATAACTCAAAGAAAACTTCAGACCTCCAGTTAACAGGATGTCTGTCTATCTACCCCTGAAATAGACTCTGCTATCTTTCCACTAATATGTGTTTTGCTACCTAGAAACAAATAAAAATTTAAACTTGGGAAAATTCTACTCCAGTATCTGGAAGACAATAACTCTACCCATGAGGCATGTGGAAATGTGCTATTTTTTTCTTTGAATTTTATTTTATTTATTTTTTTATATGGAACTATGCTGTTAAAACCATATTCTGGTTTTACCTCAGGGCAACACACTGCACTTAAAAACAGAAATTTTCAGTAAAAATAAAAGGTTGAAGGTCACTTTGTTTCTTACCCATTTTCTGCCTTCTGATTTAGCTACAAAAGCTGTGCTTTAATCAGAAATATGGATAACCATGACTCTGCTAAAAAGGTGATGATTTTGAAGAGATGACAAAATTTCACTGATAAAATTTCTAAATGCTTTCAGAAACAAAAATATACTCACTGCTCCAGAGCAGAATTAGAAATAGTATTTAGAATCTCTTTTGGAATAGAATTCCAACAAATTATGGAGATAATAGGAGCAGAAAATATGTGTGTGTTTGTGTGTATGTGTGTGTGTGAGTATGTGTGTGTGTTATACCTATTAGGTCAGAAATTGAGAGAATAAGGCTATGGAAAGAAAATAATTTCAGCTCAGAACAAAAGATTCACTTAAAATGAATAGCTGCTAAAATATGGGAATTAGGCTGGAAACTGTGGATAATAAACATTTCTTCTGCCTTAGATCTGAGAGACAGACTTAACCTTCACACAAGTAGACATTAGAGGGTGTCCAAGGGCAGTCTATAGATTCTGAGTCTGTATATTTCTTTCCTCACTCAAAGACAATTAAAGAATACAGAAAAAGAAATAATGAGGCTATGGAAAGAAAATAGAACAGTAGTTATAGGAAATTTCATCCCACAGACTCAAAAGAACAAATACTTCTAAGAAATCATCTACTAAGGAATCCAGAAAAAAATTTCAAGAACTTGTTAATCTAAATAGGATGAGAGAAGGCACTGATTCAATAGAATAGTAGTAGAAAATAGTAAAGGCAAAAATAGAGAACATTTAATATTAAAATACTAGTAATATAATATTTAGTAATTATATTAAATATATACTAATTACATATTAAAACATGTCCATTATTTTCACATTTCTGCTAATCCTGTCTGCTAACAAAGGCATCAGTCTTTGTTATCAATATGCTTAGGGGAATTTTTCTTATCAGTACAAGTGTTTAAAAAGAGAAATAAATAAACTCTATAAACATATCTGTTGTAGTTTTTGAGTTTGTTGTAAGAAGAATGGAATCCAAATATTACTAGAGCTGAATTATTTAGGTTCAAATTCCACCTTTACTCTTCTTTAGCAGAGTGATTCCTTGCAAATCATTTAATCTGTGTTCCAATTTCTTCCACTATTAAATGGGGATAATAATAGTACCTTACTGTATCAGTCAACACTGATAAAACAATGATATGTAACAAAAAAACACAAAATCTCAATGGTGTACAGTATAATAAACATTTACTGTTGACCCTTGAACAATATGGGAGTTAGGGGTGCTGACACCTCCCCCCAACTCACGTAGTCAAAAATCTCCCTCCATACCCACAGTTCTGCATTCGCAGATTCAACCAACTGTGGATTGTGTAGTGCTATAGTACATATTAATTGAAAAAAAAATCCTTATATAAGTGTACAGGTGCAGCTCAAACCTGCGTTGTTCAAGGGTCAACTGTATTTAGTTCACATTTCTGTGGTCAGCTGGGAATATGGCTGATCAGATGAGACCCAGCTAATGACAGTTCATTTGGAATATCTCTGTTCCACATATTTATTACCCTCCTCCTGGGATTGCAGACAAGTTCCTTCCGTGTAACAGAAGCACGACAATCATGCAAGAACTTTTCAAGCTTTTGTTCACATTACACCTGCTAACATTCTATTTGTCAAAGCCAGTCACAGCACCAACCTCAAACTCAAGTCAAAAAACAGTGGAATAAATTTCACCAATAGAGGCAGAGTGAGGAGAGTAAATAATTTTCAGTAGTACTTGGGTTATAGAGAAAACTTCATTTGTTAATATGTTAAAACACTTAGTATCTGGCACAGAGAAAGTACTCAATAGTTAACTATTACTTTGATTATTTATATTATTTTCTTTTCATACTAAACTTGGTTGATATAAAGAAAATATTATCAAATGAGCCCCAGTAGTTATTTTCCTCAGAAAGCACAAGAGATCTAAAAGATTGAATCTTTGGTCTGGAAAGGTTAGAAGAGGACATATACTTCGTCTACATTTTTTCCAACCTAAGTTTAAAACTATGCAGAATCAGTGACAGAAACCAGACTAGATCCAAAAAAAGGAAGGTGGAAGGTATAGAAATGAGAACATAGAACATAGCTACAATTACTCCTCTTAATAGTTGTCATACACTGAGCTTCTAGTGCACTTTTCTGATTGTAACAGCTTCACACTCTTACTGTTGTATTGTTTTAGAATCTCACATCCTTTCATATATGATGGCTTTGGCATGCAGAGTCACTATTTAGTTGGTAAGGCAAGTATAATTATTTGTGATTTATACATGAGGTAATTAAGATTCAGACAGCTTTTACCTTGACAAAGATCTTAGGCTAATTAGCAATGGAGCTGTTATTACAGCCTGGATGTCCTGCTTCTTAAACCAGTTCTTTCCATTAAATGCAGAACAACCTGGATCTGGCTTAATTGTGGAATAAAGTCCATCTAAAGGTCTTGCTGATTAACAAAGTTGCCACACAATTTTCATCAGTCTTCCTCACCAATCTGTTCTAGATATATAATTGTCAAGTGTTTATAAGTATTGACTTTTGAGGCAGACATTGTGGACCCAAGTTTAAAGCAAAAGTATTTAATTTTGTGGGTAATCTAGTCCAAAAAATGAGATAAAAAATTATGTTTCTCCTGAATTGTTTTCATAGATAATTAATACAGCATAATTATTTCTCCAGTTTTATAGTTATTCATTTACAGAAAACCTGGCCTAAGATTTCAGTTGGTCTCATAATTATAGTAAAAATCCTCATAGTATTAACTAATTGATCTTTCCTTTGTTCTTTAATTAATGGTGGGTTCACATAATAGCCAAATCCATTAAGTTAATTACATATTGGATCTACTTGCTGCTCAATTAGAGTGCACGTAAACATGCAATTTGATAATTTAACTTCCAATTATAAATATTAATAAAGTAAGATATGTAACTTAATTTATAGATTAATTTGAAGTACCTTATGAAGGGAGACATTTATGTATTAAAATGTATGATTTCTAAGAGGCTAAACAATAACAATAAAAATGATATCTTTCTACACTGCATCTTTGCCTCACATCTTAAGATCAGAAGATATTTTATTTTTTACTATCTTTTTGAGTTTTCCAGTTTTAGAAACTTCACCTATTCTCTATTTCTGCCTCTCCTTATCACTCCATATTCACAAAGCCCACATATATTTAGTCAATAAATCCCATCAAGTCTGGAGGAGTCTTGCTAATGTTTGGCCTCCATTCCATCCCCATCACTGGTGCTATATTGAATCAACATCATTTCTCACAGTAAAAAGTACAGAAGCAAATATTTCTCTATTCTAGCTTAACTTCAGTGCTATCATTTAACTTTAGTCAAAATTAAATGGGATGGGGGAGAAAAAGCAAAGGGAGGGTATTCCAAAGCAATGGCACTGTACCTATAGACTTGACATTGGGGAAAATCACAAAATATGTCAGTCTAAATATAAGGTATATGGTTTATTAATATATAATTTGCAATAAAGGAAACATTGGATTGCCTATTGAAAAAAATTAATGGAATGATTTCACTTGCCTCTAATGTCTCATTGCTTACAAATTAAGGTCAGACTCCTTAATATGGTACAAAATCTTCTCCAGAACCAGACAGACTCTCCAGCCCATTCTTCCCCAGAGGAATTCTTTTCTCCAGATATGAATCCATTCATGCCCTATTTAAATTGTTCCTAGAACTCTCTCCTCCTATTTAAGGATACCTCCTCATCTTCTAAGTTACATGCCTAATACCATTACTTCTGCGAACCTTTTTTCAAATCCTCAAGGCATAGCTAGTTCATTCCCTCTATGCGCTCATGTTGTAAATTTATCTATTTTACAACCTATGTTATACTGTTGCTGTTGAAGGGTATCTATGCCCAAAATGTTGAGTTCTTGTTTTTTATTCATGAGCTCCTGACACAGAATCCATCACATAGTAGTGTTTGATAGATAGATGATAGATAGATAGATAGGTAGACAGATATATGAATAAAGTGGTTGAGAAAAGCATATCAGCTAATAAAAATGTCATCAAATCCCCTCGAAGCTCTCACATTTGAGCTGACCTCATACTGTTTCATTTTCAGCCCTGTATTGATGAGATACCATATACCAAGGATCAATTATATAATAATTTGCAGTACAGTATCCTATATTGAAACTTTTGTGGTTTCCCATGAACCAGAATAGTATTGTGGACAAAGAATGTGATTTGAAGTTAAAGACCATGGATTTCTCTCCACTTTGACATTTTCTTACATGTGACCTTGTAAAAGGTGACCTTATAACTTCTCTGAGCCTCAGTCCTCTCCTCAGAGAAGAGGATGATAACATGGGCTCTAACTCATGGACTTTTTTATAACAGATTGTTGTAACCCCAGGGCAGGTCTGAGTCACTAATGAAGACTTATAACTCTCAGCCCCTTGCTAAGATCTCTGATTTCCTTCCTAACTTGTATGAGGTGATCACATTAAACATGCTTGATATTCAAGCTCTTAAAGCAGAAATTGTGTGGTGGGAACTGGGATGCAGTTATCAAAATTAGAATTATGGTTTATGCTATTGCTAACATCGTCCCCTGCCTTAGGTAAGGGAATTCTCACCAGCAAGGCTCTGCAGGAGTCTCTTTAATACAGAAATGGATAAATGAGATAGCTTGGGGAAAGGTTTATTTTATCCTACATGGGAGTCTATAACTCTTCATCCAGAGGGAGGAAACAAAAGCCAAGGTCAAAACTCAATAGCTCAGTGTATCTCTGTGATAACCAGAAACTTAGAAAGAGACCCCTTTTATAACCACACATCTCGAGCATCCAAAGAGCTGCACCAACCTGCTTAGCCTTTGTTGCTTCTCTTTTTTCTATCAGATGGGATAGGTTTACTATTGCACAAGTTACAAATCCTCTGACCGTATACCTCTTGAAATTCTGTATGTACCTGGTTAGGCTAGCAAAGTTCTCTATTTTGGGGATGGGGGAGTCGTTGCCTCTCTTTCTCTTGCTCTATCTCTCTTTTTGTATGTCTCTGTGTCTCTGTCTCTTTACCTGTCTCTCTCTTTCTCTTTTTGTCCTTATAAACAAATTCCCTATACACAGGCAGTTTGAGCTTAACACTTCTATCCAGCATATGACCTTTGATACAGAAAAAGTTTATAATGACTGGTCGATATTTCCAAACAGTGGGTTCAAATCCTGACCCTGCTCTTTTACATATAACTTGTTATATAACTTGCAGTCAATGAAGTTAGTCACTCTCAAACCACAGGAGCTTACCTGAAAATGGGGGCAATAATAATCTCTTCTTCATATGGTTTTTGTGATGTCTATAAAGCCCTTAGCACAGTGTCTAGTACACAATAAACACTCCAGTAATATTATCTATTATGAATGACACTGCCCCTAATATGTGCCTGCGTACGAGGGTGTGTTGGAGCCAGCTCAATACTGGCTTAAGAGAGCCAATTGGTACATACTCAGAAATTTTACTAACAAATTGTTAAACTGTTGGTAGCTTGAAATTACCCATAGTGTGAGTAAATAATAGACCAAGGAAACTAGCAACTGCTACAAATCAAGGTTTGTTATTTTTTTTTTTTGAGAGCTGGTTACCAACTTATAACTACTTATATATAATATACTGTATGAATTTGACAAAAAAATGTAATAATGTTTAACATTGTTAATATATGACACTGTGTATAAACCCCAAACTACATCTGATAGTAAGCACTTCTCGATATAGATTTCTTCTGTTATAGTTGTAGTGATGATGAAACAAGCAAAATTGTGTAAAAGAACACTGTAAACTCTAAGTTGTAAGAGCATTTCCTATTCTTATATTAGTGACAATTCAAAAAGGCACATGATTATACAGTCTAAAAGAAACCAGTGATTACCTCTTTCTTCTTTCATTAGAGTTCCAAAAAAAATTTGTGTTGTGACATTCCTAAGTTTATATTGATCAATGTGCCCACAAGTTTTGTTCAGACGAGGAGGAGATTGAGCAATTGACAAAGAGGCAAGACCACAGGTTTTTCCTCTAAGGAACATGCCTTTATGTTATTTCATTCTACCTTTCCATTGTTGGGACTATGGAAAAAGCTTTTCCAACTAATTAGCTCACCAACTGAGACTTTTTATCTTCCTTATTTTTATATGAACCCTATAATTAGCTCACCAGTTTTCTCAATTACCCAAACTCAGAATAATATTAATTTCCTTGGATAATTTGCATATGGTGATCTCTATCTGAAATGTCCTTTTTCTTGTCCCATCCAGGAAAATTTGCCTCACTCCTTCCCCTTATAAACTCTATAATACCCTGGACCCCTCACTATTGAATGCATTATTACATGAATTTCAATTACTTACACACCTGCTTGTCATTTTCGGGGGAGATTCTGAACACCGTAAATGTTTTAGAACGAATAAATGTTTACGAGTACCCATATTCTCTTTAAGATTCTGCTGATATCTTTCTTTTCTATACTTTATTATATAAGGATTCTAAAGATAATTGTCTTTCTGAGCAAGAACGTTGAATGGAAGGGATACTTTCCGGAAACTATTTTACTAACCCAGAAAGTTACAGTATTAAAGGACAAAAAAATAAAACCACTTGTGAAATCATCTTAGGCTTTACCCAGTTATAAAACATGCCAGTCAGTATAGGCATAATTCCCATCTGCTTATCTCTAAGCACAAAGGATTCATCAGGAATCTTGCCACAGTACCTGAAAATGGTGGGAATATCAGGATAGGTTTAATCTCTACCAGTCAGCTGATGGAGGATGGTGCAAATGAAGCCAATATCCACAGCTGGTTTCCTTTATGATCCAGTTAATTTTGCTTAAGCAATTTGACAGAGAGGTAAGACCTCACACCTTCTGATTTATATTCACTAGATAATTATGATATAGAGGAGGAAAATCAAACCTCTCAGTTAGTTATACTACATCCATTTTCCTTATTGATTACAGTGACATCTCCCATATCACCTTTAGCTTTACTAATACTTACATTCACTTTAATCAAAACCACTCATCAACAATCACTCACTGACAGGAAGTGCACAGTTGTGTTACAACCATATCACTGGGTCTTTGACTACTCTTTGAGTATATGGGGTTGGTATCCCCTGAGTTTGTAGAGAGCTGTCCATACCATGTGCATTCCCTTAAATCCCGAGTACCGAGTCTTTTCCTGACCATCTCCCAAGGTCTCTGACTAACTATATCCTCTTTCTCTTTTTTGGAAAACTGTACCATTGTTATTAGTGCCTGACTGAGTCCTCCAGAGTCCTCTTTGAAGCACCTTTTAGGGGGAATAATTCTCACAGTTGCCACCTCATGCTCCTCTGAACACACACACACACACACACACACAATTCTGCTGTAACATAGCACAGCAAAGAGTGGCCAGCAGTTGGGGATCCAGGTTTTCCACAGCCTTGCATAAAATTACAAAATATTCTTGGGCTTCCCTGGTGGCGCAGTGGTTGGGAGTCCGCCTGCCGATGCAGGGGACACGGGTTCGTGCCCTGGTCTGGGAAGATCCCACATGCCGCGGAGCGGCTGGGCCCGTGGGCCATAGCCGCTGAGCCTGCGCATCCAGAGCAAAAAAAAAACTTAAAAAAAAATTACAAAATATTCTGATAATGGTGATATTGGCTGAACTCTTACACTTCAAAGTGATGCTCTCTCTAGGAACTGCAAAATATAATCAATTTCTCTCTCCTATTTTTGATCAAACTCAGGGCCTAAATTTATTTTATTTATATTTTTATTGTTCTTTTTACCTCCAGAATATAAACACACATCAGGAGGACAGAAACTTTGCCTATTTTGTTCATTTTCTATGCCTGGTGCCTAGAATAAAGCTTGTAAGTTGTAGGTACTCAACAGTATCTTCTGAGTGAATGAATAAAAGAATGCTATTTAATCCTCAAAACAACACTGAAAGGTAGATACTGCTATTATTCCCACAGTGAAGATGAGAACACTGAGTCACGGAGAGACTCCCTAGATAAAAAAAAATGTTCATATAGCTGGTTGGCTGTCTAGTCAGGATATGAAACCATTTCAGCTAGCTGCAGAACCTGTGTTCTTAACAATCTAGAAGTATAACAAATCCTAAAGAATGCAAAGCATGTGAACATGCAAAAATATTTCATATGTATATAAAAATTCATTTCCATACTCAATGATGATTGTGAACAGATAAAGATGAAAATCATATTTTAAAGGATATCATTTTAATAAAAAGGAGAAAAGCAATTATGTTGTATCTGAGATTAAATGCAGTTGCTAAGGCAAGCAAACAAAGAAACAATAATGACAAGCATGCTCTGAGCATTATGACAGCCGAGGTCTATGGAAACACAATTGCAATTACATTAGAGGGGAAAAATATTCTCTTTATTTTAATGGGTGAAAGAGTGTTATGTGATGTTAAATTTCACATGTGGAAATATGTGGAAATTCCAGAAAACACTGGAATTATCTGATAGACAACATTACCATGAGAAATATAAAAGTAGTATTAAGGTACACATTAAGTATAGTCAACAAAGAATTGATTCTTCAGACTGTTGAGTTAGTGATACAACCTGCAATTTTGATAGTGGCATAATTCAGATGAAATTTCTATGCAAATGAATAATGTGAAATAAGATGATAAAATAAGGAAAACAAAAGAAAAGCAATAATATGAGTAATCTGATATTATTGGAGTAAGAAAAAAAGATAGAAGGCATAACCAAAAATATAAATGAAAAAGTTCTTGGTCCAAAGAACTATCATAAAAAATGTAAGGAATTGTCATATCCCAGGATAAATCAATTTTAAATAAAGAACTATATTCAAGTAAATACTGGAATAATGCTTGAACCACAAATGAAAGCAGGAAGAGAATGAACACAGATTATCTATAAAAGGACACAAATAAGATTTACTTCTATATTACTTCTATGCATCACTAAATATGAGACATATATGGAAAAAGTATCTCTAATTTTGAAGGAAGAAAATGGGGGAACAAGAATATTAAATGAAATCAAGCTACATTTCACATGTGAAGCCAAAAAACAACTCTACTAGACAAGGAAATATTAAAAATATGCTCATCTTTATATAATTTTTGAAAGAAAAATGAAGATATGAACAGAGAAAGAATAATATGAGCACAAGAATGGGGAATTCATAGATTAAAAGGACTTATGACAAGCACTGAAACCTGGAAAAGTGTGATGTATGTCTGTATGAACACATATACGCTTACATACATACATAGAGACATATATACAGATGTATATACAATTTTTTTCAAACTAATAATTAAACTTAATGTAAAGGCACAATTAATCTTGAATGGAACATATATAATATAAAATATATTTTTAAATGAATATAAAATTCATATTATATCCAAAGAATATTGAAGTATGTGTGAGGAGAGGAGAGAAAAGTGATGTAGGAAAAACAAAAGCCAACATGAACTACTTGTCTTAAAGAAGTGTGATAGAAAGGATACCAGCTCACTCTTGATGCTGACATTTAGAGAAACAGAGTAGAGAATACATGGTGGCATCCAGTTCAGGGCAAAAAAAAGGCAGATCAATGAAACAAGATAGAAAATACAAAAACTACTTGAGAATATAATAAACAGCTTATGATAAAGATGACATTTTATATCACAATGGAGAAAATGATGGATGTTTTAATGAATGCTTTGGGGACAAATAGCCATTTGGAAAGAAAAGTAACATTAGATTCACATTTCACATCCTACATAATAGTAAGTGCCAGATAAATTAAAACTTTAAATATAACAAATGAAACCACTTCTGGAAGAAAATGTTATTGAAAAGAAATCTAATCTTGGTATAGTACAGCATGTCTAAGCATGACACCAGAGAGGCAAAGAAAACAAAACACCAAGTTAAATAGACCAACACTAGGTAAATTTTAAAATGTTTTATCACCAAAAAATGTACCATTGACAAAATGCAAGCTCAACCTGTAAACATATTTGCAACATATATGACAGAAGATTATGTCTCAAAATGTGTAAGTTCTTACATTTGAATAAACATACCCAGATTGAGCAATGGACAAAATCTTGAGAAAATTGTCACAAAAGGAGGAATACAAACATCCAAAAAGCCTAGAGAAAAGTTTTTAATTTCATAATCAATTAAGAAACAATGACCTTTGATACTGGATTATAAGAAGAGTCATGTAATATCTAATTTCCAGTTTTTAGGAATTTTTTCCTCTTTAGATTTATAACCACCTTCAATTGTTTCCATAATTTCTTAATATCTATTACCTCAGAGAAACTTGTAAGCTTGGTGCTATGGGAAATAAGGAATTCTGAAACCATTCCTCATCCACTGGCCTGGCTATACTAAACAGAAGTAAGCAAGTCCAGGTGTCTGGAATTTGAACTGCCCCCAAGTGAAGTGAATTAAAAAAAATGAGGTTCACTGTAGTTGTTAGTCATCAAACCTCTTTCATCTTCAAACGAAACAAAGGACATGCTTTTAAATGGGAGTGAACTATTTATTCCCTTTTATTTGAGCGCCCCATCCAGACCTCAGACATATACTTACAGAATTAAAATGTAACAAAGGAGAATAAAGACAAAAAGAACTCAACTCACATAGCACCTTCCATCATTGAATTGTCAAATATGGTAGCTATTAGCCACGTGTGGCTCCTTAAATTTAAATGTACATTAACTAAGAGTAAATGAAATTAAAATTTCAGTTTTTCTGTCATGATAGCACATGTCAAATGCTCAGTTGTCAAATGTGGCTACCTTACTGGCCAACACAGAGAATCTCATCATTGCAGAAAGTTGTATTGAATGGCACTGCTATTATATAAAGCCTTTTTTGGCCTCAGGTCCAGGTGGAATTAATCACCGTAACACAAGGCTGCACTGGACCTTGGATAAATCTGTCATTTATTGAACCTACTTGTGTACACGTCTGTCTTCCTCACTAGATTCCAAGCTTCTGAAGGCAAGGGGATGTCTGATTTCTCATTATAAACCACAAGAGCCATTTCTTGAAAGGTGTTTAATAAATATTTGTTGACATAGATGTTTTCAGGAAGATTAGAGTGCCAAATATCCTTTTAAGAGGGAATAAATAAGGAGGAAATGAATGAGCCCTTTGCCTCTTCAACATCCTCTTAATCTTCTATTTTTACCAATCCAGAGAGTACTAATTGACTTTGAAACACCTCTACAGTGGGAAAATAATCTCTTCAGAAATATGTAAATGGACTCTAAGAACATTCCTTCATTTCCCCTCAATCCCTCATTCTAATTCAAAGCAGGAAAAGGGCATTTCCTCTGTCTTCATACCTCTAATTTCTATGTTACGATGGAAACACCAATCTTTGTGTCCCATGCAAAATAAGGGTAAAAAAGGCATTAAGTGCATGATTACATACCAATTATTCTTTATGGTCTATATAATCAAATACCATCTGGCAGTTTGGAAAAAATTCAATCACAGTAGCAAAAGTTGAGTGCCAGAGTCAAACTCTTACCAATCCAGCAGTGCAATCAGGCCACATCCAGGCCTCTCTACAGATCCCGTGAAACGCCAAGTGATTTGAAAAAGAAAGTAAAGCTAGCCTTTATTCACTGACCCACGTGCAAATCATTTTTACCTGCGGGATAAATTCTGCCCTCGCAATGATCAAAAACACTGAAAGGCAAGAGGACCAATTTCAGCTCAAGGACAGCAAAGAAACTGATAAAATGAGGTGAGTTAAATACAAATACCTACCGAATTTGTTATGATAACTGTCTACTGATCTTAATTAAAACGTTCTCAAGATTTTGCAAAGAAATACTCCAATGACAAACAGAAAATATTCTCTGGAGAATCTGAGGGCATAACCCAAGACAGCTGGCCTATCTCATATTTTCTTTTTTAAAAATCATGCAGACTTTCCCTTGGCTTCATATTATATATGTGCTGTTTGATTATCAAAGTAATGCTTTACATTACTTACCACAGGGGAAAATGACTTACCTGTCTCAGTTAATATAACAAGAACATTGCATACTGTCTTTTCAATTTTAAGAAATTGTGCTGAATTAAAGGGAGCTAACACTCTCTATCAGATTTAACATGCAGACAATTTATCTGTTCTGTTTTGGCATCATTATATATTTTGAGAACTCAGACACATGCAAATATGTGGATATAAATAATAGCATTTTAAACACTGCTTTATAAGCCATAGCAGGAAAATTAGCTAAAGAAAGGAGATGCTGCTATGGAGATGTAGTATATTAAAATGCTTTTATGTTACCGTTAGTGGAAATGTTGGTGTTTGCACTGACTGCTTTAGAGGTCAAATTCCTTGTGTCATATGATGAGATGAAGGGATCTCAGATCCAGTGTTGTCTGTTTTTTGGGTTTTTTTGTAACAATATTTGAACCACAGAGAAAGAAAAATATAAAGTAAACATGCAGCAAAACATTGCTTGTCTACAAAATAACACAAGTCAGGTTTATTTGTGTTTTCTCAACTGTATCACTAACTGAAAGAAATAAATGGAAAAGTGTCTATTATTTTGAGGGGAAAAAGTCTGAACCAAGAATGAAAGTTATTGATGATGGCACTCTTTATAGTTCCACAAGTGCTATAAATTTTAACCCTGGCTAATTAATTGAATTCCATTAATAGTCCCTAAGAGCAGATCTCTCCTTGCATTTCTAAAGTTTCATTTTCAGTTTGTAGAACAATGTCTGGCACATAATAGGTCTCAATAAATGTTTTAAATGTGTGAATAATAGAAGTTCTGATATGTGCAATAACAATATCTATGGTTTGTTAAATTATTTACTGTTTAGTCTCAAATAGTATGTGCTAAATAAGCCAACGTTGGGAACAATGCTATACTGACTCCGCCTTGGTTTTTACTCTCAGCTGATGCGTTTTGCTTGTTCTTGATAGACAATAACAATTCAATCCTGTGTTCAAGACATTGGCTTGTATGTTACCCTAGATAAGAAAATTTACACTGATCTAGAACAAGCTTTTAATATCATTTCCCATTTCACCTGTTCCTAATTTAACTATCCTGTTACTCATACTTTAAAAGAAAGAACAGATTCTTTCTATGTGTGGTGGATCTGATTTGAGTACCAATCCCAGCATTGGACCTGTCAAGGGTAGGGACCATCAGTGCATACATTTCATATCTTATTTTTCCTAGAGTGATAATGTGTCCTTCCCAAAACCCACATGCCTACTGTTTGTCTGTCTCTATCTATCTATCTATCATCATCTATCTATCTTTGTCAATCATCAAGCGCTTTGGAAATTAACATCATAAATATAAGATCCTGAACAAGTAACTGGTCATTTTGAGCTTAATTTTTTTTTTTGTAAAGTGAATGATCTTTTTTTCCCCTCTTAGCTGCTTTCTTTTTAATCAAGACATATTTTGCACAGTTAGGAGATTTACCAAATGCCCCACATTTCATTCCATAAAGCAAATCTGAAAATGACTTTTAAGGAAACTTTTTTAAAAAGTCCAGGCCCCCCAAATAACTTATTTTTCTAGGGAACTCCTACTAATGAAAATGTCAGTTTAATGTATAATAGTAAAAGTATTGAACTTTAAAAATTAAAATAAGAATAACACTAAAAATCACACAAACTCACCAAAAAATAATTTGTTTTATGGAAAATTCTTAAGCAGAAAGTGATTGCATGTTTAACTTAATTTTTAAATTTAAGCAGGTTATTGAACTAATTTCTGGGAAACAATTTTTTTTTTTTGCATGTCAGTGGAATTAAAAAAAAAAACACTAGCTCATAAGTAGACAAACTCATTTTTTAAAAAAACAAACTGTGCTGGCTGCCACAGGAACTAGGAACAATTATAATTCCAAATTTCCTGCCTTAGCTGGCCAGCACTAACTGAGCTTTCTAGTGACATTATCATGTTCTTGCTAAGGTACTGTGCTGCATTTATATAAACATAACTGTGCCAATAATGACATGAGTTATCTGTTAATACAATGAGCAAATTTTCCAGTTACTGCACATAATTTATTTTTTCCTACTTTTGAGGAAACCATAACCCTTCCTGAGACTGGCCTACATCATCATAATTTTGTTCAACTTAGATAAATGTTCATAAATTTCCCTAATTTCGTATCAGTGTTTGAGGAAGTTGACCCCCAGGAAATTATAAGCATATAACCTGGTGATTTGACTTGTTCCATAGCTCACCAACAAGTAGGGTAGTTAACCTCAGCTTGAGACTTAAACTAATTTAGGAGCTTTTCCTCGCAGACTTGGAAGAACATAGAAAATATACAGTTTTTTCTACTGATAAATTGTTATATATATCTTAATCTTCCTTTCATCTGCTCTTCTCAACCTCAGTGGTTATCTGTTTTAATGGCTTTTGCAGAATACTTTTAGTAAAATACAAATTAATATCTTAATTCAAGCTATTTTAACCCTTTGACTCAAAGATAATTAAAATAAAATATATCTAAAATCTGACTTATCCTGTTAAAGAGTAGATGAGGAGTATTTCTCTTGTTCTAAGGACTACCTGGTTGAAAGGGGCATTTGGTAAATCCCCAGACTGAAATTTCAGAGCTAGAGTTTCCTCCTATTTAACATTGATAGAGTCCTTTAAGTCTGCAATAATTGACCTTTAATATATACCAGCAGTAATTCATGGACTGTGCAAGACAGAAAAGCAAGACATAAATATAACTTCTCTCCTAAGCCTTTCTGGAATTTACAAATCTACAATGTCCTAGAAAAAGCCTTTTTTTCCTAGTATGTAGTTTGTGGATTCAAGTTGTTTTTGTATATCAAGCGTTATGTAACATGAATGTCAAAGTAATTGAGATTGAGTGCACATTTCCTCAGATTTTAGCAAGACTCACCCCCTCACTTTTTCAAATTTCTGTTTCATGTTTCTGCTCAAATAGCACCTTCTTAGAGAGAACTTCTGTAATTACACATTAGCTGCCCCTGGCATTATATCTTTTTACTCTTTTGGTGATCATTAGTACTTGATTAGTTTTCTAGGGCCACTATAACAAAGCACCCACAAATTAGGTGGCTTAAAACAACGGAAATATGTTGTCTCTCACTTTCAGAGACTAGAGGTGTGAATTCAAGGTACCTTCAGCGTCGTTTCTTTCTGAGGGCTCTGAGGGAGACTCTGTTCCATGTCTCTCTCTTAGCCTCTGCTGATAGCTGGCAATCCTTGGCGTTCCTTGGTTTATAAATGTATCACTGCAGTATCTGCCACCATCTTCATGTGGCGTTCTCCCTGTGTGTCTCTGTGTCCAAATAACTCTCTTCTTACAAGGACACCAGTCATATTGATTTAGGGTTCATCCTTATGGTTTTTATCTTGATTATATCTGCAAAGGCTCCATTTCCAAACAAGGTCACATTCACAAGTACCAGGGGTTAGGGTTTCAATTCACCTTTTAGGGGTACACAATTCAACTCACAATGGTGCTATTCAGAAAAGATTTCCAATTCTTCCCATTCCCATTATTTGAAGCATTGTATTTCCTGGAACCTTGTTTTGGAGATATATGAACTTCTGGCCAATGTGTTATGAAATTAATATATTTACTTTCAGGACAGAAGATTTAGTTGCATTTTTAAGACATTTCTAGAACTCTCTTTTCCCTTGAACATTTTATACACCAATGTTTGAGGTGGTGGCTGTGCAGTTGTTCTGGATTCTAACTGTAGAGGGCAGAGCTTTCCTGGTTACACGTGAGGGGCTTGTAGTATGAGCAAGAAATAATTATTTGTGTTTTGAGCTACTATGGTTTTACAAGTACTTTATTACTGTTGTTGATACACTTGCTTGATTTTTCTTCTTAGGTCCTATATAGAGGTTAATTTTAAGCACTTCTTTTATTATCTTTATTTTCTGATTCCTCTACCAGAACACAATCTCAATGTGACAAAGAATTTGTCTATCTTACTCTCTATTTCATCCTAATACTTAGAAGAGAGGTCACAGTAATAGTTAATCAACTAAAATTTGTTAGCTGGATGAATGAGTAGATAAAAGAATGAGTAGGTATGTAGTACCGAATTATAGTCTTCCTTTCTCTGTCTTTAGCATTGTACTTATGGGGTTTTATTTAATCTTTTAGCTATGTTATATTAATAATTTTATAAAAGTCACAAACTGAGTATCAGCCTTGATAAAGCATGGATTTAGATGAAACTCAGTCTTAGAATTGTCATACTTTTTACAACTTAAAAGCTGTATAACTTTGGGAAAGGTTTGATTCACTGTAAACCATGTTCCTCCTTAGTAAGATGAAACTCACTAAATTGCCAATTATTTAAAAATTGAGTAAAACAATCTAAGTATTTAATAAACTATTTTTTCTTCCTTACACTCCATTGTGCTTCTCTTTCCTTTCAAAATGCCAGAATAATGAACAGCATATAAAAATAACTAAGAATATATTTATTTCTTGGTTGCAATTATCAATAAGAAATAATACTATTTTAAAATGTTTAATTTCCTTTGAGTTATAGTTTAAATTAAACTCATTATTATAATTTCAAAAATTGTAATTACAGTTTCTTCATTAGAAACTATCAGTAAAAATGAATTATTTTGTAAATTGCATTCTAACTGACAAGTCTGTCTCACAGACACATGTCACACAGACGCACATCAAACACCCACTCCTTTTATCCCTTTGTACTTAGGATTTCAGGAATGGATTTCTAAGTAGTTTGTGGCATGTTCAGTTGCTTTATGAAGAAACAGCAAACCAAAGGCAAATGAGTGATTCCCTGAACCATATTTTCTTAGTTCTTTTTGTGTGTTAATGAATGTTTTATCCTAAAAGGTGTGAGGGAGCAAAGATAGCTGATCTTAAAAAATTAGAATTATAATTTTTTCAATGGGATCAAGATTCTTATGTGTTTAAAACATGGAGAGAGAGATGGCTAGGAGTTCAAATTCTGAATCTTCAACCAGCAACCTACTACCAATTCAGATTCCAAAGGGAAATATGTAGCAGGAAAACACACAAATGTTATTTCTACTATTTTATTTATTACTATAGTCTCAAAAACTTTCTGTGGAATGTAGACATAGTGAGTTAGGCCAGATTATATGCAGTACCAAGTGTTACTTTTTTTTAAAAAATTGAAGTATAGTTGACTTACAATATTACCTTAGTTTCAGGTGTACAACATAGTTATTCTATTGTTATAGATTACACATCATACAAAGTTATTATGAAATATTCTGTATTCCCTGTGCTGTGTATTACCTCCCTGTGAAGTATTTATTTTATAACTGGTAGTTTGTACCTCTTAATCCCCTTTATCTATTTTGTACCTCCCCCTTACTCTCCCCCCTCACACCACTAGTTTGTTCTCTGTATCTGTGAGTCTGCTTCTTATTTTTACTTTTAACCCTTTTTCATAACACTAGACTAGGAGCTTAGTAAATAGCCTTCTTGAAACCTTCTCCCAGACTCTTATCCTTATCCCTAGAGTTCTTATCTATCAGATGGTGAGAAATAACACACACACACACACACACACACACACACACACACACACACATTCAAGGAAAAAAGTGCCAAAAGAAAGAGACCCAGTCACTCTAAAATCTAGAGTAAAACTAGCCTAAATATACATTTTTCAAAATGAACAGTGTATTAGTTTTCCATTGCTACCATAGCATATTACTACAAACTTAGTGGCATAAAACAACACAAATTTATTATCTCACAGTTCTGTAAGTCAGAAGTCCATGTGGGCTCTGTTCTGGGTTTCTCAAGGCTGAACTCAAAATGCCGTCTTGCCTGGACTCTTATCAGGAGACTCTGGAAAGAGTCTGCTTCCAAGCACATTTAAGTTACTGGCAGATTCAGTTCTTTGTGGTTTCAAGGCTGAGGTCCTTTTCTCCTTGCTGGCTTTTAGCCAGAAGCCTCTTTTAGCTGTTTAAAATCACCTGCATTTCTCATTATATTGTGTCCTCCATTTTCACACTGGCAACCACAAACCAGATCCTTCTCATGATTTTAATCCCTCTGACTTCTCCTTATGCCGCATCTCTTCTGACTCCATCCTGAGAAAGTTTTTTGCTTTCAAGGGCTCATGTAATTAGATTGAGCCCAGCTAGAAAAATCCATGGTCGTCTCCTTTTCTTAAGGTCTGTAACCTTAATTACATCTGGAAAGTCCTTTTTGCCATGTCAAGTAACATATTCAAAGGTTCTGGGAATTATGGCATGGGCATTTTTGAGGAAGGCATTATTAAGCCTATAACACAGTTTAAAAATAACAAAATGAGCATTAATTTTTTGTCACATTCATATTCTGTTCTAGAACACTGGCTCAAATATTACTTTGGCCTTAATCAATGTCAGCCTTCCTTATCTTTAGAACTGGAGCTGGGGCAAAGCTTTTATTTCACTTTACTCGTTAAGTTTGTTAAGGTGTCAGCATCCTATAGACTTTGGCAAAGGTAACCCCTAGAAGAACAATGACAGAATTTATAAACAGAGTAATAAGGCTACCATTAATACAGGCTGAGTTTGAATGATGAATTGGTGATGAAGAGTTCTATGAGATCAGAAACTTATAGTAGCCAAATAAATTTGTATTTTCATTCATCATGTCCCTGTGGATTAAGGAAACAGAGGCCTTTTGTAAAAATTCATTATTAGACAACTTCAACTTCTTTCTTTTTTTTTTTTTATGGTACGCAGGCCTCTAACTGTTGTGGCCTCTCCCGTTGTGGAGCACAGGCTCCGGACGTGCAGGCTCGGCGGCCATGGCTCACGGGCCTAGCCGCTCCGCAGCACGTGGGATCTTCCCAGACCAGGGCACGAACCCGTGTCCCCTGCATCGGCAGGCGGACTCTCAACCACTGTGCCACCAGGGAAACCCCAACTTCTTTCTTATATGATAATTTAAAAGTATTCTATCAAAAGTTTAAAATTCATCTATCCATTTAGTTATCATTTCATTTGTTCAATATTTTTAACATTTACTCTGTGCCAAGCTCTAGGTATAAAAAATACAATATATACCAGGAGCATATAGTCTATACGTAGATATGCTTAATAGTTAAGAGAAGTAAAATTTAAAACAATTTAATTTTTTTCTTTATCTTCCTCACCTATTTCTCTCTTATATAATTCTCTAGTGCATAAATAGAACTGACTTATGCAATCATAAAATACTGAAACTATGCATTAGGGCCAAGAGAAACTGTCTCAATGAAGCTATCAAACCAGTACCCTTTAATTACAAAAATAATTTAATATCCGAATAGGAAACAAAGATTGGTATAAATTTTAATATGAAGAAACACAGTGCTAACCCTGAAAGTTATCCATGGCTAACTAGTCTAACCATTACAGTTTTTATCCCAATTTCTCTTCATCCTAAGAGTTTCTTTCACATCAACTCCTCCATTTTCCAGAATGATACTGTTATTCTTTATTATTGTAAATACAGAGTTTAATTTTTTAATTGCCTTTTTAATCCTCTTGCTTAGCCTCCAGCTACTGAACCATTTTAGGTTATTGTTTCTCTTTGATCTTAATAGATTCTTATACAGTTGCCCTTTATTTCAGACTATTCTTCCATTATTTCTGTTTATTAAGTGAGAAAATGTATGTAAAGCACTTGGCACAGTTCCTGATCCATAATAAATTGAAGTTTGTCATGATTGATCTTATTTTTAATGTTATTTTAAAGGCCTGTCTTCTTGCCTTCTTTAGGAAATACTGAATGACTTACTGAGTTTTTCTTCTAGTTTCTATATTAAATACTTTACAGAAGTATGTTTTCTGGATACTGATGATGTTCCACTGTCTATTGTCACTGTCTCCTGAGATGTTTATTGGTTGTCATTTCGAAGACAGGCTTATTCACATTACTCTCCATCTTAACATCCACTATCTAAAAATCATCAATATTATTCTGCTTTTCTATATTTATATAGCATTCTCTTTTCTTTTTCGCTGCCTATTTCTTTTTCTGAAAAGTGATCTGATACAAAAGTGAAACATTATATTCCCAAAAGGTATTCTCAATTTAGGAATGTATTTTAGGGAATTAACTTCCAGGTAACATTGCCAGTTCCCATCTCCCATCATATATACTTTTATTTCTGATTGTTTGCTTGGAGTTGTTATTTCTCAAAAGACAGAAAAAGATAGAAATAAGAGAAGTAGGACTGTCATAACCTCCAAAAAAATGTTCGTGAAATAAAGGGATGACTTGAGTTGCTTGATGAATACACAGCTTAAGTGTCTGATATAAGAGAAGAGCAACAAGAAAGGAAAAAGAATTCTTTAATTTATTTTCCATCAATCAAGACTACTTCATTTTATGAGCACAGGTACACTATTAGGCAACTAATTATTTATCTCAATCTTGCTCTTTTGTCTTAAAATATCCTGAAAATTTTCCCCAGGTTCTGGTAAAGTATTTCTTCTTGGATTTCTGAACTGTTTCCTGTATTGTTCTAACTTTTTATATTTGTCCAGTATCTTTATAAGATTTTTTTCTCCGATGAAATTTGGCAAGAAAACATACACACACATTAAGGACCACTAATGCAATGTCACATGATTTGATTGTGAATTTCCTGTTTCAAAATGCATTTTGACAATACACTTAAGCTATTAAATTATTAAACAACTTAATTATAAAAAATATTCTGTTAGAAATCTGAAAAGGCTATTTGTAGAGACAGTAACATAGCTTTTTGTCCAGACTTTCTTCTAGAGCATGCGGAAGCTTAAAGTTTGTCACCCAGATGCTGTGATGGGATAGAAATGGATCACATTGTACTACAGAGATTGAAAGCCCAGGGTGTTTTAAAAGACAGCTGTTAGGGTCAAAGCCAGAGCAAATACAACAAGATAGACCATTCAGGTAAGACTCAGATCTAGAGGGGATAGAGAGGCTAAATCCAGGCATTCAGCACAAAGGAAGAAACGACTTATACCACATCACTTTAAGAATGTACAGAAGGCACAGTAAGAGGTCATGCATGGAGACCCTGTTCCAGGACCTTTTGAATTGTGAAAGTGTGTGGAGAGGTAGAAGCTGAGAACCTCAAACTAGCTCAGAGGAGATCAAAACTTTGAACTTATCCTTTAGTTAAATATGATCAGTATGTCTAATCTGTATATTTAAGCTATTTTCACACCCAGTGATAGTTTTAAATATTTATAGCTGGGATAATAATCGTAATATAGAACAAAGTTGTGTATCTGATTTTTCAAATGTTACCTGTCTTTATTAATTTCTCTAAGTCTCCAGTCAGGCCTTATCCAAACGAACATTTTTTCTCCAGTCAGACCTTATCCAAACGAACGTTTCTCATATAACTCTTGGTTTATGATTTCTTATGGTTGTGACTTAAGTTATCTCAGTATTGATTAGGGTAAATACAATGTATGTTAATATCTATTTAAGATATTAAATATTCTTCTATTCAGGAACTACAGACTTTAGAATAGACTGTGATTGCCCCCAAGATCAGGAGTCTGTCATCCATACTTCTGCAACCTTTAAAGTAACCATTACTTTTAAAACATGACTGCCCCTCTTGAACCATGGAAATAAATTAAACAATTATTTATGAAGTATATAGAACTTTGAACATGCTTATTTAAATATAATCTCTTTTAATCCTAACTATAGTAATTATTACAATCTCCATTCTATGAGTAGGAAAACTGAACCCTAAGATCACAATTTTGTTATCATTATGAGTATTTATAAACACATACAAAAATAGAGGAATCACACTTCATTTAACCATTATCCATATTCCACATTTGAAAATTGATAGTCTTACTTGCTTCAGTGTCCCTTTGTTTCTTAAATTATTGTTAAAACATATTATTTCATAACCCCTATAAAATTAGAACAAATTTCTAAAAAAGATGACCATTTTCTTACAGAACCAATATGTTTTTGTCACAACTAGCAAATTAAAAATAATTCACTGATATCATTATATACCCAGTCCTTAGTAAAATTTTCATGATTATCTTTTTATAGTTGGTTTGTTTGAATCAGGATATATCATTCCTCTGATACAGTGTTTGTTCTACTATATACAGAGATCTTCAAATCAATAAATCAATTAACCAGAAAAAACTTAATGATATGCCTATTCAGAAAAAATATTTTACATTTCAACTCTTATGTGTAACACTTTGCTAGAGAAGTAACATGGCTCTACCCTGCCAAACCTTTTACCACTAATTCTATATTCATGAAATTGCATTGACAGCCATACCAGAGGAATAGTTCAAATGTCGCACTGCTTCTAAAAATATCACTGTAGATAATGAGACAAAAAGACATACTCCAATGTCATTAAAAACAACTCAAGATAAAGGTGAATCTAAAGAAAACTTTAAAAAAGGAGAAAGTACTTGGAAGACCAAATCAGAACATTCAAAAAAAAATCAAAACATTGTAAAGAATGATTTATAATATTAAAATTATTTATCTGATTAAATAAATATTAAATAATTTTTAAATGTTAAGTAGTTTTTATCTGATTGAACAAACATTAAGTAGTTAACTATCTTGATCTACTCATGAAGATATTAAGAGCATAGGCTTTGAAGACAGGCTTAAGACTATACTTGGCCCAAAACTAGCTTTGTGACTTTGGGCAAGATTATTAACCTCTAGAAACCTCGGGATTTTGTTCTTTTGTATTCCTTTTGTTTTGTTTTCAGAGGTTTTTTTTTAGTATTAATAATGGAGAAAATAACAATACTTAACTCACACAGTTTTTGATGAGAGTTGTGTGCCAAAATATCTGTAAAAGTGATGAATAGAGCTCCTGGAATAAATTCTATGCTCACTAAACCCTAGCTATTATTATGATAGTAGTAGTATTTTATGCTCTGTATTATAAATTAATCTATAAAATAAAATAAATAACCATCCAAACCAAAGACATCACAAGAAAACTGCAGACCAACATTCCTTATGATTATGAATGCTAAAATCCTCAAAATACTAGCAAGCCAAATCTGTCAACATTTAAAGGGAATTATACACCATAGCCAAGTGGGATTTATTCCAGGGGTGCAATGTTGGTTTAACATCTCAAGATCAATTAATGTAATACATAATATCAATAGAATAAAAAATAAATATCACATGATAATCTTAAAAGATGTAGGAAAAAAATTGGCAAAATTCAATATCCTTTTGTTATAAAACACTCAACAAACTAGGAATAGAGGTGAGTGCCTTCAATACAATAAATGGTGTCTATGAAGAAATTACTGCTAACATCTTACTTAATGGTGAAAGAGTAGATGCTTTTCCTTTAAGATCAGGAATAAGAGAAGGATGTCTGCTCTTGCCACTTATATATATATTCAATATAATACTGGAGGCACAATATATAATACTTATATATTCAATATAATACTGGAGACACAATAAAGTTGTGCCAAAGAATTAAGTTGGACCCTTACCTCACATCACATACAAAAATTAACCAAAGACTTAAATTTTAGAACAAAAACTATAAAACTCTTAAAGGAAAACATAGGAGTAAGTATTCATGACCTAGGATTTGACATTCTTGTATGACACCAAAAGCAACAGAAGAAAAAAGCAGATAAATTGGACTTCATCAAAATTAAAAACTTTTGTGCTTCAAATGACACCATACATGTTTACTCTTAGTGGACATGTATGTTTTTCCAAATTCACTTTTTGGCTTTTCAAGAATGCTGATACAAACAGCCTTGTGAATGTATAATTTTATGTATACCTGAAAGTACCTCTGTAGATAGATTCATGAAACTGATGTATCTCTGAGTCAGAGTATGTGCATCTTCGCTGATGTGTGCTGCAAAATTTCTCTCTAATTGACTGTACCTGTTTCATTTCCAAATAGTTTTTTCAACTATGCATGATGATCCTACTCTTGGCAACACAAATATTTTTGTGGTCAAACTCACATTTTAATTTACATTTTTCTGATTACAGTGAGCCTGGACATCATTTTTTGTTTGTTTTATTCATCTGAATTGCTTCTATTAAATTTCACATCTTTTAAAAATTTTAATGAGTTTGAATTTCTAAAGTAAAATGTAGAATGTAATACATATGTATGTGTGTGTTTTTGTGCATCTCTTATATTAAATGAGAAATTCAGGAAGGAAATATACCAAACTGTTAAACATAGTTACTTCTGAAGAAGCTAGTAGGATCTGCACACAGTAAAGTGTTAAGTGAGATGGCCGTGTTTTAAAATTTTTTAAATAAGATTTTTAAAGTAAATATTGATACCAAAATATTAAAAGAATAAATTTCACCAGAATGTTTCTAGAAATAAATTTTTTAAAGTATTGTTGCCTATTATTATTTTATTTGCATTTAAAGGACTCTTACATAAAGAGACTTAAATCTTAAGTTCTGAGAAATTTTATTATTTTACCTATTTTATTATCTGCTTCTCCCACCCCATACTCCCACTTTTTCTTTGTTCTCTCTTTCTGGTTCTCCTACTACATAGTTATTAGAACTCCTGGACCTATTTCCTTGTCTCTTAACTTTTTCTACTTTGTGCCTTTATAACTGTGTTTGGAAAGAATACCTTGGCTCAATGTTCCAGTCCACTAACTCATTTTTGAGTATTTCCATTCTACTAGTCATCCCACCTATTAAGGTGAGGTTTCTTTCAGTAAATATGGTTTTAATGTCAAAAAGAGATCTAATTGCTTATTTTGTCCTCAGCAATCTGTTCCTTTCTTATCCATTAATTTCTTCCCTGATGATATTAATTATACTTATTTCAAAGTTTACCTCTGTTTACCCTTGGGGTTAGATCTGTTTATTGTTTTTGTTTTATTCAAATATTTGGTGATTCTTGATCATCTATTCGTGTTTATAGATGAAAGTAGAGGTTCATCAGTCTAGCTGGTTAGAATATATTTTTTCAATCTGAATGATAATTCCTGTGCTGCTGACAATCAATGCAATTTTTATTACAGGGTCCCTGACTTTGGTGTTCTTCCAGAATGCTAGAAAGTCCATCTTAGCAGATTTTCCGTAGGTTATGCAAATGGTTTGTTTTCTGGCTGCATGAGTTCTCAGTCCTGGTAGTGTTGTATATAGTTCCCTCAGGGGTACATTTTTGGACTGTTGTTTATGACAATCAGCTTCGTCTGCTATTTGATTTCAGGGATGGATGCTTCAAAATTGCTATATATTGATTGAAGAAAATACTCTTTCTAGACTTATTGTGAATGCACACACACACACACATACACACACACACATACACACACACTTCTTAGGAATGACAGAAAAATATGACAGAATATTCACCCAATTCCATACAGATGAATATATATATACATGTATATATACATGAAATAAAACCACAAGTGTTCACTTCTCATCTGGACTCAATCCCTTTAAATATTCACCATTTTCATAAACATTAGCTATTATAATTGAATATATGTGCTAAAATATAAATTTCCTTTTATAGATAAAACATGTTCAAATGCTTGCTGTTTCCTTTCATTTGGTGTAAAAGGAAATGTTCTTTCCTTCCTTTGTTTTTTTCTCTTCCTTTATTTGTTTTCCATTTTTCCTTCTTTCTTCCTTTGTTGTCTATTCATCTCCAACAGAGAAAAAAGGGGGAAATATTTGCATTTTAAATTTAAGCAAAAATGGTGACTTGAAAACGATCCTTGTTCTCTATGTCAAATTCTTTTGTTTTGAGCAGAAATTTAAGGAACTTTCTTGGTCTCTTTGAGTTTTGTTTTCCTAAAAGGAAAGTTATGATAGAAAAGTTTTTTAGTCATAATTGTGGAATTGATAAGATTTTGTTATCCCCTCTGAATACAGTATCAAATAATAGCTTTAGATATAGCTTCATATTTTTAAAAATTTATTTATTTTTTTATATAGCAGGTTCTCATTAATTATCTATTTTATACATATTAGTGTATATATGTCAGTCCCAATCTCCCAATTCATCCCACCACCATCACCCCCACTCCAATTTCCCCCTTTGGTGTCTATATGTTTGTTCTCTACATCTGTGTCTCTATTTATGCCTTGCAAACCGGTTCATCTGTAACATTTTTCTAGATTCCACGTATATGCATTAATATACGATATTTGTTTTTCTCTTTTGGACTTACTTCACTCTGTATGACAGTCTCTAGGTCCATCCACATCTCTATAAATGACCCAGTTTTGTTCCTTTTTATGGCTGAGTAATATTCCATTGTATATATGGATATATATATACAATATCTTCTTTATCCATTTGCCTGTTGATGGGCATTTAGGTTGCTTCTATGACCTGGCTATTGTAAATAGTGCTGCAATGAACACTGAGGTGCATGTGTGTTTTTTTTGTTTTTTTGTTTGTGTGTGTGTGTGTGTGTGTGTGTGTTTGAATTATGGATTTCTCTGGGTAAATGCCCAGTAGTGGGATTGCTTGGTCATATGGTAATTCTATTTTTAGTGTTTTAAGGAACCTCCATACTGTTCTCCATAGTGGCTGTATGAATTTACATTCCCACCAACAGTGCAAGAGTGTTCCCTTTTCTCCACACCCTCTCCAGCATTTATTGTTTGTAGAAATTTTGATGATGGCCATTCTGACAGGTGTGAGGTGACACCTCATTGTAGTTTTGATTTGCATTTTTCTAATGATTAGTGATGTTGAGCATCCTTTCATGTGTTTGTTGGCAATCTGTATATCTCTTTTGGAGAAATGTCTATTTAGGTCTTCTGCCCATTTTTAGATTGGGTTGTTTGTTTTTTTAATATTGAGCTGCATGAGCTGTTTATATATTTTGGAGATTAATCCTTTGTCCGTTGATTCGTTTGCAAATACTTTCTCCCATTCTGAGGGTTGTCTTTTTGTCTTCTTTATGGTTTCCTTTGCTATGCAAAAGCTTTTAAGTTTAATTAAGTCCCATTTGTTTATTTTTAAAAAGACCTTGCTGTGGTTTATGTCAAAGGGTGTTTTTCCTATGTTTTCCTCTAATATTTTTATCACGTCTGGTCTTACATTTAGGTCATAAATCCATTTGGAGTTTATTTTTGTGTATTGTGTTAGGGAGTGTTCTAATTTCGTTCTTTTACATGTAGCTGTCCAGTTTTCCCAGCACCACTTATTGAAGAGACTATCTTTTCTCCTTTGTGTATCCTTGCCTTCTTTGTCATAGATTAGTTGACCATAGGTGCGTGGTTTATCTCTGGGCTTTCTGTCCTGTTACATTGATCTATATTTCTGTTTTTATGCCAGTACCATGTTGTCTTGATTACTATAGCTTTGTAGTGTAGTCCGAAGTCAGGGGATCTTATTCCTCCAGCTCCATTTTTTTCCCTCAAGATTGCGGTGGCTATTCGGGGTCTTCTGTGTCTCCATACAAATTTTCAGATTTTTTGTTCTAGTTCTGTAAAAAATGCCATTGGTAATTTGATAGGGATTGCATTGAGTCTGTAGATTGCTTTGGGTAGTATAGTCATTTTCACGATATTGATTCTTCCAATCCAAGAACATGGTATATCTCTCCATCTGTTTGTGTCATCTTTGATTTCTTTCATCAGTGTCTTATATTTTCAAATCTGTTTCAAACTTTTGATGTAAAACTAACTGTACCTTTAGATCTGTAGTATTGTACATCATCATTTTAAAAGCTTAGCTTAAAGCAGAATTACAGGGACTTTATAGGATGCTTCTCTCTTCATTCTTTTCTCTCCCGGTTTGCCTTAGTAGCAGAGTTTGAGCACATTTCAGCTGTAATCAGAAGTGTAGGAACAAACAGCCAATAAAATGTTTCCAATTTGCTCATCAGAGAACTTTGAGAACCAAGAGCTTAAAATCTTCCAAAGCCTCAGGAGTTTTTAATTCTTAAAATTAATATTTCCCCTGGCATACTGAAACATGTACATCTGCTAGACTGCATATTTTAATGAGCTAATGTCTACCATATGCCATCTGCAATCTGCACTCACCCTCCCTGCTTTGGTGTCTGTAATATTAATGGCTTAAGCAGACATTACCTTCAGCAGTCACAATCGTAAACATGCAGTTTGCTATTCAGCTCCCATTTGTCACATTGTCACTTAAGAAAGGAAAGTGATTTCCCTCTCCCCTCAGCTCTGGCAACTGGTAAAACTTATAAAAATGGCCAGAACATTTTTACTGTTCTACAGTTCCTGAGTTTCTCAGCCAATAATATTTGTATGAATACCTGCCACAATACTTGACACTTCTTGATACTTCTCACATCCATTCTTTTATCTCTGCCTCCACCGCTGCTACCTTATTTCAGGTAACCATCAACTGTCACTTGGATCACTGCAACAGCCTCCTAATTCCTCTGCCTCCAGTCTCACCTCGTTCCATTTATCCCCCACGTTGCTATCAGAGCGTTCTTTATAATGCAGCAATCTTATTATTGCTACTTGATCCAACTCTTCCACTGGCCTCAAGATAAGTTTGTAATTCCTCAGCATGGCATCCATGACCCTTGTCATTGAAGCATTTTGTTCTCCAACTTCATCCCTCATTATTCCCTACTTACTCTCTTCAGATTCTAAATATGCAAATCCATAAGTAGTCTCCCTCTCAAAATATTCTCTCTGATCTCTAAATCCTTGTATATGCTGCTGCTTCTGCCAAGAATTCTCTCCCCAAATTCCCACTTTTACCAAGAAATCCCGTAATCTTCAATTGATACCTTATGTGAATCCAAAGCACCCTGCATTCACCACACTTTGCTGTAATTGTCTGCTTATATTCTCTTCTTCTATAATCCACGGTAAACTGTTTATAAGTCAGTATTAAGCATTATTCGCCATTATTTCTCAGTCCTTAGTATAGTTTTGACTTACAGAAGGTGTTCAATAAATGTGTCAACAGGATGCTAGAGTTAAGCATATTTCTAGAGTTGTACCGTCCTTGAAAACCATCTGAATAGCTACTAAAGATTTCCTACCCAAATGCATTTCTTTACATTTTATGAATGGATTCAGTCACAAAAATATTCTTCATGATCTTATAAGACCCTATATTTTGGTCTGATATAAATAACTCCATTTTATGGAAATAATATAACATTTAACAAATGGATAAGCATCATGTGCTAATATAAAAAAATGAATATTTGAAGAACTATTGGTATCATAGTAGTGAATTTATACTATCTTCCAGGGAATGTGCTCAGTACTGGAGCTACAAACATAAATAAAAGATGGTCTTTATTCATTAATGAGTCCAGGCCAGCATGGAGATCTTTACTCACAAAATAGTCCTGATAAGTAAAATAGTGATACTGATTACAATAATGATAATTATGGTAGCTAACCTGTAATGAGGCCTCACTATGGACCAAGATCTCCTCTAAGTGTATTAGTTTACTGTATTGACTCAACATTCACAACAACCCTACAAGTTAAGTTCTATTACTTTACCCATTTCAATGACTTTTGCTACATTGGAGTGGTTTAAGGAAAGTTGTGAAATGAAAAGGTGTCTATTCAACTCTTTGAGTAAGGTTTGCTGTTAAGAATTGCAGAGAAATATAATGTTAAGCAGAAGGAGATGTGGGAATAAGGTGAGCGGCGTAATGAACTAGATGAGCTAGTAACATAGAAAATGTCTGTCTGGAAATGGGATGAATAAACTTGATTTTTGGAGGCAGTGTTATTATTTTAGACGAATGATAATTGTCAAGTAATTGGGTAGTGACTGATGCACACAAAGAGAGATACGATTATTTGTAGGAAACTGGGGTGAATACTCTTGTACTACTTGTCATAAGGCCTTACATGGCATAGAAACAGATAACTGTTCAGTTCAAAGGATATTTTTTTTATAAAGTTAGCTTTTCCAACTTTTAAAAAAAATTAATTAGTTAATTTTTGGCTGCGTTGGGTCTTCGTTGCTGTGCATGGGCTTTCCTTAATTGTGGCAAATGGGGGCTACTCTTCGTTGCAGTGTGCGGGCTTCTCATTGCGGTGGCTTCTCTTGTTGCAGAGCACGGGCTCTAGGCGTGTGGTCTTCAGTAGTTGCAGCAAGCGGGCTCAGTAGTTGTGGCATGTGGGCTTAGTTGCTCGGCGGCATGTGGGATCTTCCTGGACCAGGGATCAAACCTGTGTCCCCTGCATTGGCAGGTGGATTCTTAACCACTGCGCCACCAGGGAAGTCCCCCAAAGGATATTTTAAAACAACATTTTATCTAAATGTAGGCCTATGTGAATAATAAAACTTTGACATTTGTCCTTGAAAGTGAAATATTAATATGCGTTTATCAATTCATGACACATTTATATGCATATATACACATTAATATCTCTAAACAATATCTCCATTTTAGAATGAGTTTTCTTACATTTTGCTTTGTTAAGTAATTTCTCAGTATTGTAAAGTAAAACATATGCACACACTCACAACCATTTGAAAAAGACTGTCTGATTTCTCCTTAAATTTTCTAGCACATTTTTTAGAGGTAAGAAAGACCTAGGGAGTTTCCATGACTTGCTTGAAATGTTGGTTTGTGGTAAATTTGAATCCCCTCCAGTTTTTCACACACTAGCGTGTACCTTAACCTTTTCTCAACCATGAGTTCTCTTATTGGAAATTAAAAATATATGTGGATTCATTTATGTATACGTTGTCCTTAACAGTAAGACTTTTAAATAGAGTAAATGTGAGGCAGTCTGAGTTACTGACTAAACGAGTCATTGTTCTGCAGACTTATGAAATGGGGTGTACCTCTGAGTCACTTTCGTTTTCACCTTTGTTCTTCTCTCTGTGATGTGCTAGCAATCAGTCACATTCACTCTCCCTCATGAAAATATATTGTTGTTGCCCTTCAGCTCTCTCCTCATAGCCTGGAAGCCCCAGGAGACATTTAAAAGACAAAGATCAATCTGCTTTTAGAATGTTAGAAGATTGCATTACCCATGACGCACTTTGGTATCACAGCAGGATATAACGGACCTCTAAATCCTAAGGCTTAGAAGTTGGCTTTTTTCAAGAACATATGACCCAAGTCACCCTATCCATTCCCATAACAGCCTCTCTCACATAATAATCAATTTCAACCCACTGAGCATCCAAGTGAATCCACAGATATGCAATCTGTAAGTTACACCATAGAAAAGAATCTACTTGTGTCATGCTTCTGTAACCACACAGTTACACATCTTCCTGCAATTATACCCTCTTCATGGAACTAGATCGTACAGCACTGTAACTCCAGATAAGTTCAGTGGGACAAAAAATTTAAAAAATAAAAATTTCAGCAAAACAGAATCAGGTTCCCCTGGTACAAATTTATATTATTCAACTCATAACTAGTTACATATATCCTCTTGAAAAATAATAGCAAGTTTACACAGAATTTATACAGTGTAAATACATAGTTCTGCAGTGGAAAACCCTCCAGCAGCCCAGTTGCCAAAAATATAGGCTATATTGGAAAATAGGTTTGAAAGATTCAGGAGTGTCCTTAGAATACATTTTAAAGCACTAAGGCTAGCCATAGTTCATTCCAAATGTTTCTTTAAGGCCCTATCAATATAATAACTCAAAAGATGAATAAATAAAAAGTATTACATAAGTGAATAAAAATCATGTTTTAGTTGAAAAAGTTTTCTGTGAAAGAGAAAGCTAAAAAGCAATGAACTCGCTGTTCCACAAAAACAATTTTTTTTATGTGTAGTCATGTGGTCCTCAGGTAGCCCACACAATATTGAGCATGAAGTAAATAAACATTCAAGCTGCTGCTGTCAAAAAGACAGAAAATATCATAATGCTACATATGATGTTCAGATTCCAAGAAATAACTCATAATGATATAAGCATGCATGTTATAAAGAGAGCTGCAGTATCACTCAGCCATTTCTATTCATTTGAAATGCAAGCAGAGAGAATATGCCAAGCAATTTACAGGGAAGTGAGTCCTTTTCTAGAAAGCAATTTATTTACTGTATCGTACCACCTTAATATTTTGCTTTAACAATGTCCACAAACTCTTTTGGCTGCTGATGTGACAAGCAAGAAACTTAGAGTTAAGGCATATGTTAAAGATACAGTTTCCAGAATGAACAAAAACTACTCCATATACAGCATACAGGTGATGTATTATCACCAATTTGTCAGAGAGGAGGAGCTGCAGACAGATACTAATATCTTTCATATGTCTTTTAGTCATCTATTTCATAGGTTAATACTATCAAAAGTGTGTATAGTTTTTAATGTTTTAAAATTCATCTCTAAAGATCCTTTTGTGGTCTTTATAACGATCCCAAATAAAGAAACCAAGAATACTTTGAAATACTGAATTTCTGGATTCTCTGGACCATTCTTTATATTAGTGCCCAGAATAAGCACAAGTATAGAAGAGCAGCAACATTCTCAGAGTGCTGGCTTATTATAAAAGTCACACACGCCCATGGTAGAAGTTTTTTTAAAAATATGTAAACATAATTAAGAAATTAATAGTGATCTGTATTCTCTCCATCTGGAGATGTTGGTATAAATCTTTCCCATCTTTTTTGTTATGAATATATACATTTCTATTAATTTAAAACATTAACAAAATATACTTATGACTGCACCGTTCCCTTCATTAAATGCAAATATTATATATTGATGCTATTTATTTCTCAACAATATACAATCACATATATCATCTAAATTTTTAAAAATAACATGTTTATAAATGACTGTCTCCAGGCATGTGAGCAAGAAAATGGGAGATGAAGACATAGAAATTGCCAAGTATGATACCCTTGAAATATATACACATATATTTTCCTCATATGTATATCTATGAGAAAGAGAATCTCTGACTAGATTGTTTGCAATAAAGAGAATAATGCTTTTAGAAAGCTATGTGGGATTAATAAAATTATGTCATGCAATAAAGATTTTAGATCTAATATTATAAGTGATAAAATAAAAGTGCATCTATGTATGTCTCAATGATAGAAAATGGCAAGAGGTAGAAAATATTTGGATAAAGTAATAGACTGAAAATTCCACTTAGTATACATATAATCTGCAACTAGAAAAATAGATGTATAGAGTTCATTAAAACTTCAGGAGGCATCAATGTTCCAAAATTTCTAGGAGGGAAGTGGTGACTTGAAATTGTTAGCAAGTGCAAAAAAATGTGAAATAGAGGAGGAAACATCAACATATCTTGCTGCTGCATGAAAGAATACTGAATACTTGTGAAGATAATTAAGAATACGTGTTATTTTCCTGAATAGGTCTTCAACACTGATGAGATTGGTCTATTATAAAACTCTTTGTTGATTGTATATTGATTTGAAAGGTGTGTGCAGTGGGTGGGAGGAATAGCTTTAAAGCAGCAAAACTCTATTTTTGGAGTTAATGCTTCAGTAGACTTTAAGAAAAATCCTATAATTCTCTAGAATTCTAAACATTTTTCTTTTGTGATGAAAGGAAATTAATCTACCACTCCTTGAGTTAAATTTTTAAAAAAACAAATATCTTTACCTAGTTGAATATGTAATTAAAATATGTTTAATTTATTAAGTTGAACATGATTTAACAGACAAGTTGCACCAAAAGTTTTGCTAAATCTGTACAATGCTCTTATTCACTTATTGTCATGCTATGCTTATCTTATGTTTGAGATCTTGTTTCTTTCAAGCAAGATTTTATTCCTTCAATTTATAGACCATAAGATGGTCAAAGCATTTAAGAGCTACCAAAGAAGGGTATCTGCTTAACCATATAGCAGATTTAATTAATAAATGATCCTCAATTCACACTTAAAGAATTTTTGCCTTAACAAAAATTAAATGATTTATGAATAAATTAATCAATGCACTCTTGATTAAACATATTAGAAACTATGGAATGAAGCCACATCTAGTGTTTAAGCTTTTTCTTCAGCAGCAACAGATTAAAACGTTGAAACATCCACATAACTTCGGGGTTGTGCTTTAAGTCAGTTCAAATTCCTTACCTACTAGACACTTGCTCTCAGGAATCATCAGAGGAGTACTTCAAAGCATGGCTGGCATCACTGAATGATGATGTGGTGTAAAAGAAAGTTATGGGAATAAATATGAGGCTGACTCCGAAACACTTAGGTTGAGTGATTCCTTATTCCAGGCTTCAAACCTCCCTGATGAAGCAGTGGAAATCAATCATTTCCTCAGCACGATGCTTGACCTTCAGAAAAGGGTTGAATGATTTTCTGCAACTTTATAAAGAGGTGCAAAGAGACCTTCATTATCAGTCTGCTCAGCTTATAAGTCATGTTTTTACCTAAAGTGATCTTGAAAGAACCTTCAGAGGAACAGAGATGAGAATCTGATTAAAATAGCATCTGATTAGCCATCCTTGACTCAGTCTTCCCCAAACTTCCAAAAAATATACCAGTGAAGACACAGAAAGGGATAAAATCTCATCAAAACACTGAGAAATAATACTAAGTTTTTCACTAGATTCTTTAAGGAAATTCCACTGAATACATGAATGACCTATAGAGTTGAATAATGAAACACAACTCTAGGAAATTCATGATTTAGTGCCTATCAGAGAGCAAACCTGTCGCCCTTGGGCCTCCCACTATATGAATCCTGATTCAAAGGCTCAGTACAGCCTTTTCTCTATATTACACCCCAAATTATCCACTGAATTATATTTAAACATACATTCCTGAGCCCAGTAAAAGAAGTTTTAAATAAAGGTGTATAAACTTTATATATATATATATATATATATATATATATATATATACTCCTTATATATTTTAATAAGCATCCTAGGTGATCCTTTGGCACACTAAAGTTTGAAAACCACTACTCTATATCATAAGAATTCTTCTTTGAAAAATATAAGTCAAAAAATAGTAGTATACAGGTAATACAAACTCTGACCACAGGAATATGACAGGAGTAACATTTCTTTGAATTTTCCCTATTTGCCACCACCATTTAGCCCTCAGATTCTGTTTATATATAGCTTTCATGAAGACTTTCTCTATTAATGTTGACATGGAGATTCAATAAGGAATCTTCTTATTTTTCAGTACTTCTAGATAAAGCCCCATCAATCTGTCATTCAAGTCCCAAGAAACAATTAGCTTTACATTAGCTTACAGAGAATAAATAAAGATTAAAAGATCATCAGAAAGCATATGCTTTGACAGAAGATATAAGTTTGTCAGAGATCCAGTTTAAGATCAGGCGTAGCAATTTCTTAATATGCAAGCTAGAAAGTGAATTTAGTGTTGGTTCTGCTCAGATTAACAAAATTAGAAGAGCCAGTTATCCCTTAACTTTGTAAAAAGCTTATTTCTCCCATTTTAGTCATGGAAAAAATATATAAAACTTCTGTATGATCCAATAGGCTTTTAAAACTATGATCTCCTATAATCATATAATGTAAAGTCTCATCAAAAGAGCTAAGACCCTGGGCTATTCATCTGAAGACCATATCTGTATGTTAAAGAAAATAACACTTTCAAATACAGGTGCTATTTTCTTCTCACTGATAGCATATATCAGAAAGTTCATCAAATGCAAAATACTCAGTATGACTAAGTATCAGCTAAACTGAAGATCATGTTTGCATAGCTCACCTACAACTTATCGATGCAGTCCTAATTAAATCATGCCAAACCAGTTCATAGAAATAAGGGCATCTGTAGGGACTCTGGATAAAAATGTTACTAAGGCAATCCTCAGGGCTAAATCACCCTGATAAGGATGAGGTGCTGAATTATTTGGGAGGAAAGTTCAGTAGTTAATGACGTGGAGCGGTCAGAATGCCATTGTTCAGGTTAGCTCGAAGGAACACCAGTTTGTGGACAGGAAATGTAGTCAGGATAATTCAATGACAGGTTGTGCTATTCTTGATGAGAGCAACATCTCCCCTGCTTCCTCCTTCCTTTGGTTGGCACTGAAACCAAGAGGACCAGTAGGAGATCTAGAAGGAATAAATAGATGAATAAATGTAAAGCCCAACGAACAGTAATGAAAACCAAACACCAAAACCAAAACTGTGGTAACATCATTGAAGAAATATATCAGTTTAATTCTACTTATTGTGATGTGAATATTTTTAACAAGCATCTCCAATAGTATCTTTGGATCGATCCAACTAATCATTGGAGAATCAGAACTTTTAAAATTTCTGATTTTAAAACTGGTTCACTGGGTAAGAAGATTTGTATTCATGAAAGACATGTAACTTAGATGAATTATCTGTTTTCTCAGACTGGTTCAAGCGTTGTCTGAATTTAAAGCAGGCTCAAAATTGGTGCCTCTTAAATGTGAGTTGGGTTCTCTTTTACTATAGAAAGACCTCATAAATCTATGTGTGTGTGAGATTAGTAGCTGGGAGTGCATAATAAGTACCTGAATGAATAAAAAGGAAATATAATCCATGGGGAGTAGGCAGAAAGGGCAGGAATACTTGTGAGCTATTAGGACAATGAAATGTGTTTAAAACAGCACAACCTTTTCACACCCCTTCAACTGTAGCTGTAACCTACAATGCACCAAAAAAACGAGGTTAAGTGGAAAGCTGTGTTTAAAAGCAAGATTCATCACTATAAATGCTTTGAATGCTCTTAAATACATTTTGATGCATTTGAAGCTCCAGAGTCTGTGTGAAATGCATTACTGTGGATTTAAATTAAAGGTATATGTGCATATGATAACTATTTGCTCAAGGGCTAATTACCTTTGATTTTTTAATCTTTTAATTGATGAGATCAGGAAAGCTTTCCTGGAGGTATTACAGTTGATATTTCTCTTGAAAAATCAGTAAAATTTCAACATATAGAATTGACAAATTTTAGAATATGGAAAAAAAATGCAAGCAAAGCCATGGGTAAAGAATGTGGAGCTTAGAAAAGCAATTCTGAACAGGGAGGAATGTGAGGTAAGGCTAAAAATATGTATTAAGGCTTTTCTGTAAGTGACTTAATTCAGTTAGGCAAAATAATCAAAGTTTGAGGCCACTGGAGGCATCTAGGTAACCTTCACAGATCACAGATCACAGGTACTGGCTGCCCTCAGAAGGCAGTCAGCCAAACACTGTGTGATCAGGAAAACCTACCAGCCTAGTCACCTGAATGGCTTAAATGGAAGAACTCTGTAATATAGATACAGAGTTAAGAGTAGTCAAGACAGGAGGAAAAGCATCAGCACCAGAGTGAAAAGTGATATGGTACAGATTGGAAGGGGAGACTGAGAGAAGGTCCTCAGGAAATAAGCCAGCTAGAAAAGGTCAAATTAAAACGGTGACACCACCTCTCTTCTCACTCCATCTTCTACAGCTCAATGTAGCTCTGCTTAAAGATTCTTACTTAGCAAGATTCTGTGAAATAACCATGTTTATTTTTCTATTAGTAAAAAATTTTAGTGGCCCTCTATATAATTATTTTGTCATATCCATAAGCACTCCGGAATTAGAGTTACTATGAATTAATGATGGTTATAATACAATAATATCTGTAGTATTGGACTGATTTGATTTCTGAACACAAGTGTTGGTTTTAATTATTTTGTAAAAATTTAAAGCAATTCAATCCTTGATTATAAGCCAAATACATCTAATCAATTTGAGCCTGGGGATAGCAATCTGGGTAGGATTCTTTTTTTTTTTTTTTAATTAATTAATTTTTGGTTGCATTGGGTCTTCATTGCTGCGCATGGGCTTTCTCTACTTGCAGTGAGCAGGGGCTACTCTTCGTTGCAGTGAGTGGGCTTCTCATTGTGGTGGCTTCTCTTGCTGTGGAGCACGGGCTCTAGGCGCACAGGCTTCACTAGTTGTGGCTCGTGGGCTCAGTAGTTGTGGCACGTGGGCTCAGTAGTTGTGGTGTACAGGCTTAGTTGCTCCGTGGCATGTGGGATCTTCCCGGACCAGGGCTCGAACCCATGTCCCCTGCATTGGCAGGTGGATCCTTAACATTGCGCCACCAAGGAAGCCCTGGGTAGGATTCTTAAGTTTCTTTTATCTCAAGAATACTTTCTTGACCTTCAGATCCTCCAAATTTTACAACTTTCTTTCCTCTCCCTCACAGGGATAATTCTGCAATGGTTTGTCTGCATATTATATCATTCTCCAGTTTCAATCAATCACAAAAAGTCTATCTATTCTATTTCTCAACCCTCTTTTCCAACCTTACATATCTCTCTATCCTCCACCTATGTCCATAATATGGGCCATTAGCTTTTCTGCTCTTGGATTATTGTAATAGCTTCCTAACTGGTTTTACCTGTCTTCAGATTTGCTCGCCTCTAATCCAGTCTTGAAACTACAGCAAGAATTTTTTTTTCCTAAAATTTAAATCTGATTATCCATCACCTGTTTAAAATTTGTAATAGTTTAAAGGTCTCAATATACCACAGTATACTCTGACCCCTGCATTTCTCGGGCCATACCTCTCACCGCTACCCTTTCACACTCTTATCTTCCAGGCACATTTATCATTTTCACTTATCAGAGCAGGACATGCTCTCTCACAACTCTAGGCCCTTCAAAATTTGAAGCCCTTCAGTCCTTGCTGCTCTACCTAACTCCATCTTATTATATAGGATTCATTTAGACAACATCCTGCAGCCTTATGACACTCTGTACTTTCCACATTACAAATCTCGCCACTCTTTGTTGTAAATTGCCTCTTTGGATCTCCACTAGACTCTTAATTCCAAGAGGGCAGGATCTGTCTTATTCACTAGGGAATTTTCATCTCCTAAACCAGTTCTTGATACATAGTAGCACTCAATAAATGTTTCTTAATTAAATTAACAAATGAGTGGGAAAACAGAAAAGTCCTTAAGGTATCCAGTGACTGTGCTGTGTTCATCATTAATCAAAAGAAGTACGGGTTCCAAGAATGAGATGAAATTTCAGAATACAATGGCCTTAAGGGATAGAACACCTAGAAGATATTTAAAACACACATATACACACACCACAGAGTAAACGACTTCAAACTGCAACAAATGCCTGAATTGCATTTGTTTGCTTCAAGTAAATTTAAAGACCTTTCAAATCTGACTATAACTATTACATGATATTCTAAATATTAAGTGAAAGATCTAAGAAAAAGGAGGCTGAAATAACTGAATGTGAATAAGAACAAACACTATCAAACGTCCTCATTAAAAAAATCTCCTTTAAAGGTTAGCCTTGCTCTTTGCTTTAATTTTCTTTGGATTTAACAAGCCAAACATTGCAAGCTGTTTCTCAGAAAGTAAAAGCAATCACTCAAAACTCAAAATCCGTTTAAGAAGATTAAAATATTACACTTTCACCATGTATCAAAAACACCACTACTGGGTTTCCCTGGTGGCGCAGTGGTTGAGAATCCGCCTGCCGATGCAGGGGACACGGGTTCTTGCCCCGGTCCGGGAAGATCCCGCATGCCGTGGAGCGGCTGGGTCCGTGAGCCATGGCCGCTGAGCCTGCACGTCCGGAGCCTGTGCTCCGCAACGGGAGAGGCCACGGCAGTGAGAGGCTCGCGTACCGCAAAAAAAAACCCACTACTACTACTGCTGCTGCTACTACTACTACTACTACTACTGCTACCACCTCCACCATCACCATGGATCCTCCCCTGATAACTTGTCTTTGTGTCTCCAAGTCCTCATCAGTAAAGTTCTAACGTGGAAGATACCAATATAATAGGTTATTTCATCAGGAATCTTGGATAGATGAAGAATTAGGAAGCTGCTCACCAATTAAAGAGTTTACACAAATTATTCCTGATACAGTATAATGAATGTTTGGCTCTGACAGCCCGTGCACATTCACCTAGATTTTCAGTGAGTCTGCTGCTACAATCATTCAGATGTTACACTCACAGATTCATATTTTGCTCACTCACTTTCAAAAATTCCCATTCATTTCACATATATTTCAGTAGGCATTACCACTCAGAAGGACTGAAAACAAATCTACAGTTCTAGAAACTTAATTTTCTCCTAAAATCGTCATTAAGAAACTTTTCTAATACTAGCCTTTTTATATCATCTGGTCCCACACCATGAGGATGACAGCAGGTCTGTACTGTGCATGTTAAATAATACCGACATTATACATGTCATTTGGTTAAAACATTATGTAATCCAGGGAACAATCTCAACGTTTACCTTGTGTTTTTGAAAGCTAGTGTGTCATGTCTAGATCTTTAGTCTCTCAAAGTTCCATGGGTATTATACAACAACCTGCTGTTTATGCTAATTTGAGGTCATTGCTTCTGCTAGCTATAATTTACACTTATTAGCAACTACATTCAGTTGTCTCCTAGGTGTTTGATTTGTAGTTAAACATTTTTCATACATTATGGTTACAGTAAAAGATAGTGACCTTAGAACCAGGTGAATTTGACCTGTGATAGAGGAAGTTATTTATTCCTAGATTAAGCAGGCATAATTTTTAAAAGCATGACAATAGAACATTACAGAATAGTTTGAAGCTTTGGGGAATGAAGGCAAGACGGTTTTAAATCTCTGTATTTAAATAAAGGTCTCATGGCTTCTGCACCCTGATTAAATTAAATCAATGCCTGTAAAACATACTTGCATGCTTAGCATTATCAACGTACCTTCTATTTGGCACACTATGAAATTTATCATATCAAAAACTGGCAAAATTCTAATTAACTTTGACCCATGTCAACTATGGATTAGCAATTTTGCTTCAATGACTGCATCATGAGTGGGAATGCCTAATTGCTATAATTTTTATTTTAAAATAGGTTACAGCTAAAATAACCCAGCTAAAACTAGCAAACTGTCCTTTGGAATGAGCCCTTATTTACTTAACTATTTACAAAAGCAAGCTAGAAAACAATGTGGAAATAGGTAAGACAACTGGATTCAGATTCAGAATTCAAAAACTAACTGGATTTGCTATGAACTTACATGGTCTTAAACGAGACAATTTGTATTTCAAGGCCTCAATTTCCACATCTTTAAAATAAGAGTTGGATTGAACTACCCTTAAAGTCCTTTATAGCCCTAAAATGCCCTGACTTTTAATCATTACTAAGATTGCATTTTTTAATTCAACAAGGAAATCACAATATATTCTGTTTCTTGAACATGGTTTATTTCTGCTAGAAGCTGTGCATTTGCTCAAATATTTGTCATTTTGATCTTATTTTTATGTAAATTTTATGTGCATATAGCGATTATTTTAATACAAATAAATACCTTGGGGATAAGATTCAATTGGTTTATCACATTTTTAAAAAAAATTTGTTTGAATTTAATATCCCTAAAGTTATTGCTAATCAAATGGCGTCCAGTTGACAAATTTCTAACACCTAATCCAAATAACTATCTGCCGAGGAAATTTTATTCAGAAGCAGGTTTGGAGGTTTCGTTATTGTTTTTCTTGTTGTTTTGACAATTTTCGTTGGCATGGCAATAGAAGTGCTTTTGTTTCAGGGTGACATTGACACAAATCTGCTTACATAAATTAGCATTCCAATATCACATTGACATTTGGTTGGAATAACAAGTTCATATGTCATTGTGAACTGACCCAAATAATTTCACTAAAGTCCGTGAAAAATACAAGGTACATTGTTATGTATGTTTGCCACTCAAACGGAGTAGTGCTGGATTGACATCTATTGCCCTACATCTGATCTTGTGTTTGTGCATGTGTTGAATGTTAATAGCATAGAGAGCATAGAGCAAAAACATAGGTAAAGAGAAGGAACGCAAGTTGTGTTTTATTATTTATGAAGATATGATAACTGGTACTTTTTCGAAAAGCTATCTTCAGTGGAGTTTTTACAGGATAAATATAAATCCTTTTACCTAGTTTACAAGGCCATTCCTGTCTGACCCTCGTCTGACTCTTCAACCTTTTTGTCTGCTGTTTCTTCATTTCTCATTTTATTTCAGCCACACTGATCTATTTTATTTATAGTTTTCTGAATATGTCTTGCTTTCATGCCACTGGAACTACTTACTGTCTCCTCTGCCTACTGTGCCCTCCCTTTCTTGTTCGCAGGCAAACTCCTATTCCTCTCACAATCTCAGCTCCAATACGACTTCACTCATCCACCTTTATTTAAGCAGTATTTACCATGTACCTTCATGTACGAGAGTCTGGTGTAGGTAGATGCTGGGCATTGTCTTGAAAGCTTATGATTAAATGAAATAAGCCAGCAATCACAAATAGTGTAAGAGTTCTATGAAGGGGAAATATAGTGTGTTATAAGGAGGCACAAGTAACCCGAATGGGTAGAGGCAGGGAAGGAGCAATGGATGCCGTGGTGTGCCACCAAGATATACCCATCAGGACTGAGACAGCAATCTGCTGGGAGTGTTGGCAACCAACAGTTCACAGCTGAGAGCATTTTGCGGACTTGCCCTTGGCCAAAGGGAGCTTTCTTTTCCAAATTTATATGTCCTTCCCTGGAGCAGTTCAATGTAGAGTAGAAGGGTATGAAAACCTGTCCTCTTTGCATTAGTCTCTGGCCATTGCAAGTTTCTGTAGAATTATCTGAGGCCTCTGACACAATGACATCACCGCACAATTTGTATCCAATCCTGCTTTCCCCATACTTTTTCAGATTTTGATCCTGAGAGCACTTCCTAATAAACCTCCACATGCAAATTTCCATGTCAGAGTGTTTTTACCTGGGAACCTGACCTAAGACAGAGGGAAGGGTTATGGGAGGAAATTAACATCTGGGATAAAGGTTAAAGGATGAGTTGTAGTTAACCAGGTGGAAAAAGTGGGGGAGAATTCTGTATAAAGAGAGCAGCCTGTGCAAATGCCCAGATGACAAAGGGAAAACATGTTTTATTTTGTTTGCTTCTTTGACCATGAAGCTTTAATTACTTATAGTGTAAGGTGAGTAGCAAAGAGAGGTGAGGCTAGATATGATAGCAAAATCTGAATCCTGCAAGGCAACCATATAAGTCAGTTGGACCTTAGACTGACTCTGTCTGAAGTCTGAGTGCAATATGATGCAGGATTTTGTACATCTTCACATTTCTCATATAGAATCTAGATACCCCCCACCAAAAAAAAATCCCACAACTTATCAAAGAATGCAGATTTTGCTGAGTATATTATAGGTTCAAGAAGGGCTTTTCATTGCATACTGCATAACAAACAGAATCACAAATCCTTCTTTGACATGTTCCCACCTGTGACAGTTTTTAAGATATATCCACAGATTCATTGGCATTCCTCCCAGCCATAGGTGAAGCTAATTTCCCTCCTCTTGAATGTGGAGGTAGTGATTTCCGTAATAATAACAGAATGTGTCAGAAGTTACACTATTTGACTTCTGAGGCTAGGGTGAATAGCTTCTGAGTGGCAATCTGGCTAGTAGTTAAAAGGATAGCTTCTGCTTTGCTCTCCCTCTTGGATCATTTGTTGCAAGTGATCCATGTTTTGAGGATACTCAGTGAGCCCCGTAGAGAGGCCCAGCTAGAGAGGATTCACTGTGCTGGCTCCGACCTGCCTGCCATGTGAACCACCTTGGAAGCAGATACTCTAGGCTCACTCCAGCCTTTAGATGATTCCAGTTTCTCTCCCTTTGCCACCCCTCTCTATCGCCAGTCTTCAAGTCTTCCAACTAACGCTCCAGATACTATGGAGCAGAAATAAGCTCTCTCCACAGTGTGCCTGTCTGAATTCCTGATTCACAGAAACCATAAGATAATAAATGATTGTTGTTGTTTTTAAAGTGCTAAGTTTTAGGCTCTTTTGTTTCACAGTAGTAAACTGATGCACCCTCCCAAGTCCCTCTAGTCATTCAAACAATTAACTAAAAGTGCTCTTTGTTCTTGTTTGGATCTACTAAGCAGTCCTCAGTCTAGCTCCTTTAAAGACACATTCTTATTCTCATTACCCCTCTTGGCAAGGAATCTTTCAATTTACCATACTCAATTGCCATGGCGATACTCTTAGTCGTTATGCTATGCTCCTTCCCCCACCCTGGAGAATGAAGTGCAGTTAGAGAACTTTAAGCAGAGGAATGACTATTTTTATTCAACATTGTACTGAATAGGCTAGTCAGTGACATTAGATGAAAATAAATGAGGTATACAAAAATTAAAGAGAAAAAGTGACCTTGTGTGGAGATGTAAAGCATGTCTACATAGACACTTAGAGTTTCAGTTTCAAAACCGACAATAACAATTTCTAAAATCCATTGGTAAGCAGGGTTATGAGAAGAAACAGCTATTATTATCTTGACTCCTTTCTTTTATGTTTCTTAAAATATTAGGACAAACAGTGAATTCTTTTTAGGTAATCTTAGCTGTTGTTAGGAAATACAGGGCTAGTAGTGCCCTTTAGACTGATTTAGGAAGGAATATATGCAGAGATGGCCCTTGTTCAATGAGATGAGTCTCTATGAGGCCCTTGTTTAATAAGATGACAGTCTTTTGTTTATATATTTTCTATATGAACCCCACTCACCTGTATTAATTCTACCCTTGGCTGATTGCAGTAAAAGCCCCTTCCCACTGAAAGCATTTCCATTGACTTTTGGATCAAGCAACATAGGAATTTAAATTAACATGGTCACCTTCCCTCTCTAACACAAAGAAATATTGGATAGAATATAAATACAACAATAAAAATAAAGAGAAATACATAACTGAGTTTAAAAAGAGAGAGAAAAGAAATTCTCTTTAATTTTTGTTTTTGAACTCACTATGTACTTTTTTGTTTGTTATCATTGACAAAAATGAAAATGAAACCAAGTTGATGTTGTAGCCACTCACAGGAAATTTAGTTAGAAGAGGGCCTTACCATTGCATGAGGTTTTAACGTTCATCTGAGGACAAGAAAGTTGTCCATGGAGCCATTTGAGGCAATGACCTGCAGCTGAGAATTTTGCATAACCCAGAAGCTTAAAAGGTCTGCCAATTCACTGACAAACAGAACTAAATCAACCACCCATCCATAAGCCAGGGAAATGACAAGGAGATGTGTCTCTACCTAGAACAAGTTGGGTTTAAGGGAGGGGGGACCAGCCTGCACTTAAGAATAGATGTAATGATTATATTTAGATAATTACATCGTTCAGGAATTAACTAAGAAATTAATGTAAAAATAATACCTGCATCACTGCAACCCTTAGGGAACCCAGCACAAAGAACAATGTAAAACTATTTTTAAAATAATGATTTCTCAATGAGGGGTACACCAAAAAGGGAAATAACCATCCTAGGGCAGATTTTCCCAACACACAAATAAAAGGATTTGTGTCTTTAGAAAAACTAAGTTGAAAGAAAATTTGAGACTATGAAATAAGTATTTCAGAATTTAGGTGGCTAAAACTGGAATTGATACAAGGGAAATGAATGGACAGATGTGCAAAAGTACATCTAAAACTGAATGCTTTATATTTCTTAAAATTAAAAATTCAGTGAAAGATTTAAGTAGATAAGGCATGGTTAACTTGTGAACTGGAAAAAAAGAGGTCTGAGGACAACACACAAATAAAGAGCAAAACAGAATATCCTGAAAGAGATGTCTGACAGTACTGAGCTGGATTTTAGATTGAGGCATTAACTTCTGTACAACAGAGAAGTTTTTTAGGTTATATACACCTGGTAGTTGATATTATAGTTCAGAAATTCCAAGGCAGTTAATGTAGCTTGATCTACAACCACAGGGCATGGAAAAAAGACCCTACATCAGATGTACTAGGCAACTATATGAAAAATAAAATGAATAGACATGAATACTTTTTAGGTTTTGGTATTGAAAGGATTTAGTAGCAGCTTATTAGGTACAATAGTAGCTCAAGTTAAAGAAATGCATTAAACATTCTGTGCCTAACTAAAATCTGACATTTGAACAACAGTTGCTAGAAAACCTGAGACTGATTTGTCTTAATATATCAATCTTCATCAAAAGAAAAGGCTATTCTGATGCAGATGTGAGAAGTAAATTAAAATAACCATGTTATACAAATGAGTATCAGTGTATAATGCAAAATCAAGAAGCATAAAAGTAAACACAAGAAGAAGAATGGTACCATTTACTGCATTTGCCCCCAAATTTCTCTAATTTCTTATTTAAAAAAATTTTTTATTTTATATTAGGGTATAGTTGATTTACAATATTGTGTTAGTTTCAGGTGCACAGCAAAATGATTCAGATATATCTATATATCTATATCTATCTATCTATATATATATCTACTTCATATTCTTTTACCATATAGGCTATTAGAGAATATTGAGTAGGGTTCCCTGTGCTATACAATAGGTCCTTGTTGATTCTTTTTTTCTATATAATAATGTGTATATGTTAATCCCAGCTCCTAATATACCACCCACAACCTTTTCCCTTTGGTAACCATAAGTTTGTTTTTTATGACTGTGAGTCTGTTCCTGTTTTGTAAATAAGTTCACTTGTATCATTTTTTTTTAAGATTTCACATATAAGTGATATCCTATGATATTTGTCTTTCTCTGTATGACTTACTTCACTTAGTATGATAATCTCTAGGTAAATCCATGTTGCTGCAAATGGCATTCATTCTTTTTATGGCTGAGTAATATTCCATTGTATATATGTACCAAAACTTCTTTATCCATTCAGCTGTTGATGGACATTTAGGTTGCTTTGATGTCTTGGCTACTGTAAATAGTGCTACTATGAACATTGGGGTACATGTATCTTTTCGAGTTATAGTTTTCTCTGGATATACGCCCAGGAGTGGGATTGCAGGATCATATGGTAGCTCTATTTTTAGTTTTGTAAGGAACCTCCATACTGTTCTCCATAGTGGTGTACCAATTTACATTCCCACCAACAGTGTAGGAGGGTTCCCTTTTCTCCACACTCTCTCCAGCATTTATTGTTTGTATACATTTTGATGATGCCCATTCTGACTGGTGTGAGGTGGTACCTCATTGTAGTTTTGATTTGCATTTCTCTAATAATTAGCAATGTTGAGCATTTTTCATGTGCCTGTTGGCCATCTGTATGTTTTCTTTGGAGAGATGTCTCTTTAGATCTTCTGCCCAATTTTTGATTGCTTTTTTTTTTATATATATATTGAGCTGCATGTTGAGGATTTTTGCATCTATGTTCATCAGTGTATTGGCCTGTAATTTTCTTTTTTTGTGATATCTTTGTCTGTTTTTTGTATCAGGGTGATGGTGGCCTCATAGAATGAGCATGGGAGTGTTCCTCCCTCTGCAATTTTTTGGAAGAATTTGAGAAGGACAGGACTTAGCTCTTCTCTAATTGTTTGATAGAATTTGCCTGTGAAGCCATCTGGTCCTGGATTTTTGTTTGTTGGAAGTTTTTTAATCACAGTTTTAATTTCAGTACTTGTGATCAGTCTGTTCATATTTTCTATTTCTTCCTGGTTCAGTCTTGGAAGATGGTACCTTTCTAAGATTTTGTCCATTTCTTCTAGGTTGTCGATTTTAGTGGCATATTGTTGCTTGTAGTAATCTCTTATGATCCATTGTATTTCTGTGGTGTTGGTTGTAACTTCTCATTTTTCATTTCTAATTTTATTGATTTGTGTCCTCTCCCTTTTTCTCTTGATGAGTCTGGCTAAATGTTTATCAATTTTCTTTGTCTTTTCAAAGAACCAGTTTTTAGTTTAATTGATCTTTTCTATTATTTCCTTCATCTCTATTTCATTTATTTCTGCTCTGATTTTTATGATTTCTTTCCTTCTACTCACTTTGGGTTTTGGCTGTTGTTCTTTCTCTAGCTGCTTTAGGTTTTAGGTTGTTTATTTGATTTTTCTTGTTTCCTAAGGTAAGATTTTATTGCTATAAACCTCCCTCTTAGAACTGCTTTTGCTGTGTCCCATAGGTTTTGGATTGTCGTGTTTTCATTTACATTTGTCTCTAGGTATTTTTTGATTTCCTCTTTGATTTCTTCAGTGATCCATTGGTTGTTTAGTTGCATATTGTTTAGCCTCCACATGCTTGTGTTTTTTTACAATTTTTTTCTTGTATTTGATTTCTAATCTCATAGCCTTGTGGTAGAAAAAGATGCTTGATATGATTTCAATTTTCTTAAATTTATCAAGGCTTGTTTTATGGCTGAGCATGTGATCTATCCTGGAGAATGTTCCATATGCACTTGAAAAGAATATGTATTCTGCTGCTTTTGGATGGAATGCTCTATAACTATCAATTAAGTCCATCTGATTTAATGTGTCTTTATTTTTTTTTTTGGCCATGCCAAGTGGCATGTGGGATCTTAGTTCCCTGACCAGGGATCAAACCTGCACCCTCTGCAGTGGAAGCATGGAGTCTTAACCACTGGACCACTGGGGAAGTCCCTCTAATGTGTTTCTTAAGGCCTGTGTTTCCCTCTTGATTTTCTGTCTGGATGTTCTGTCCATTGATGTAAGTGGGGTATTAAAGTCCCCCATTATTATTGTGTTACCATCAATTTCCCCTTTTATGGCTGTTAGCATTTGCCTTATATGTTGAGGTGCTTCTATGTTGGGTGCATATATATTTACAGTTGTTATATCTTCTTCTTGGATTGATCCCTTGATCATTATGTAGTGTCATTTTTTGTCCCAAAAAAAGGTGTCAGTGAAAGCAAGGTGAATGCACTGCACAAAGGATGGAACAGTTAAGCTTAATGTAGATTTTTGTAAGCTTTAATGGACTTAGTCATTTCTACCTGTATCCATGCTCACTCTAACTCCATGTACCTCCATCAACTGTATAGATGCCTTATATGGCCTTATAGAAATAAATAATATTTGTATCCTCTATTTGCCATGTGGTTTCCTTATGCAATTATCTATTTTACTATGTTTTAATTAAAAAAAATAGATACCTCCTGATATTTCAAAGTCACTAAGGGAGAATAGATATTATCCATTAGTGCAAATTTGCAGCTATTCCATAAGGGTGATCCTCATATATTTTCTTAATTTGGTTCTGTCTGGTTTGCAGACTGCAGACTCTTCCAGGTCCTGGATTTGCAATGTTATTGATACCTAGTTCTTATACACTTCAGCAATGTAATACCTATATCTAAGGCATTATCATATAGGGAATTTTTTGTGTATTTTCAATTGTTGTGATACACCAGATTTATAAAAATCAATCTAAACTCTAGCATTATATTTACTAAAGATACACCAGATTTATAAAAATCAATCTAAACTCTAGCATTATATTTACTAAAGATATACCAGATTTATAAAAATCAATCTAAACTCTACCATATTTACTAAATTTCCCACGATAGCCACTCACCTTCACTAGCTAAATATGTGCAAAACAGTAAGTATAAAGTGATAAGCCATTCCATTAAATTATCTTTGAGGAGATAATTATCTTTAATTATTTTTGTAGAAAACCATCTGTGGTTTGACTCCATTTGGCAATTGAGGACAATGGCTTTGGTATTTAGGTGGAATAATGGATTAAATATTTCAAAAAAAAAATAAAGAGTATCCCAAATAAAGTGGGAAAGTAAAAAATTGTTTTACATTTCAGGATCATCTGGAGTATACCTGTGGGTAGTTTATCCTCTGAACTCTTTCCAGGTATTATGCTTAAACTGCCTCTGGGCATCTTGGTTCCTCCATGTGGAACCGAAAATTACTTTCACACTTGTATTATCTACTTTCTCCACAATTTCTTACCCCCATCCATGATATTTGTTGAAGTTTTGAGTCTCCAGTAAAATGTCATTGACTTTTTAATTATGCTCTGACACCATGATTATTATCCCTATTTTACAGATCAGGAAACTAAGCCTCAAAATGCTAAATTGTTTGAGATCACAGTTTACAAATGAGTAACATGATCTAAAAAGAGCAAGAGTCAGACGTTTGGATTCTAACTTTGGCTCTTCCATTGTGGAGCTTTGGACAAGTCACTGATTCTCTCTGGGCTTTTTTCAGTTATCTGTGAAACAAGATTCTGGACTCTCAGAAATATTTATGTGGTTTCTTCAAGCCCTAAAATATTATGAAGGTCCTTAAAGAATAATATGAATAGTGGAAATTTCAGTCATCTGAAAATGGACTTATTAATGATAAGAAGGGAGCAAGGAGCATTTAGAATTTGTAAAAGCCCTTTATTTTCATTCCCTTTATTTTCACAGTTTGTCTCAGTTTCATGCAATTTTATATATTTTACTGAAGGCTACTTATTAAAAGTGTTACTAAGCAGGTGTTTTTTGTTTTGTTTTGTTTTTGCGGTACGCGGGCCTCTCATTGTTGTGGCCTCTCCCGTTGCGGAGCACAGGCTCCAGACGCGCAGGCTCAGCGGCCATGGCTCACGGGCCCAGCCGCTCCGCGGCATGTGGGATCTTCCCAGACCGGGGCACAAACCTGTGTCCCCTGCATCGGCAGGCAGACTCTCAACCATTGCGCCACCAGGGAAGCCCTAAGCATGTGTTTTAAAATAATTATATAAAACTATTCATACTTTTTAGAATGTGCAAACTCTGAAACATTTTTCTGTCAGATAATTAGTTATAATTTTGGTCAGGAAATGTGGTCTCTGTAACTAGCCATGTATAATTCTGGGCCTGTGTGAAAGTGTAAAGATAAATAAGTATCTGTAGAATTGTATGTTGAGTTTGATCAACCTGTGTCTCTCAGTCCGTCTGTGTAGTACATGAAGTTTTCTTCAAGTAAGAAAATTAAGAGGGCTAAGTATCTCAAAAACAAAACAGGTTGATTAACAGAGTACTCAGAGAGTAGGGACCGTAGTCCCTAAATACTGCAGCACCCTTCCAACACAGGAAAATACACATATTTTACCCACCTTTTTTCAGAGAACAAAAGAGAAAATATTGAAGAGAGTAAGCACAGAATAACAGCCAAAATACCACACTGCATTAGATACATGAGTTCTCACTCTACTTTCACATCACTCCAATTTTAATGAAATATAGTGTTCTCATGCAGTGTGATGTGTGTTGAAAGCAAAGTGAAGAAATATATGTAAATTATACACACACACATACACACACACATACAGTTGTGTGGGATTGTGTGATAGGTGGTGTGAGTCAAATTCTTTATGGGGGAGTCTGGGCAGAGGGGTACCCAGGTGTTTCTCATCACAGGACTCCCCTACCGACCCCAGTAGAGCTCCTAAAATTCTGCAAGATCAGGCTTCCTCCTGGAAGTGTGCATCCTTCTGCAGCACCTTGGGGTCCGATTCAGCCTTCCCTGAGCTGCCAGTGCAGGCCAGGCCATCCTCTCCCTGTCTCCATCAGGACCCATACTTACTACCCACATACCCAAAGTAACCTAGTGCACCCTGCAGGGCTTCAACTGCCACCTGTTTGCTTTCCTGGGAACCCCACACTCTGCTCACTGGGGCTAGGCCCAAGCCTTTCCTGCACGCATCCTCCATGGTCTTCAAAAGAAAGAAAGAGAGAGAAAAATATATACGTGTGTGTATATATTCATATATGAATATATATATATATTTCATATTCCTGGCAATTATTTGGCTATCTCCTTGTTTTCATCACCTAGAAACAGTTTCTTGTTTCTGCTTCCAAGAGCACTAGAAATCCAACATAGAAATCAGTAGACATTCATGATTATATCTATATAATGATGGGTAAGTTGCATGATATCTCTGTACCTCATCTTTCTCTTATGTAAAGTGGAGATAACAATAGTAACTTCCGCATAGGTAGGGTCATTTTGAAAATTAAAAGGAACCATACTTGGATGAATATCATTCAACCACTGCGTTGGGAAAACAATATCAATGTATGGACAAGATAAGATGTAGTGAAAATTTTCTATAACATTGGAGATAGAAAAGGTAGCCTAAAAAAGACATTTTCCTAATATTTAAACTTCTTTCCATTTCTTGGATAAATTGACATTGATATGTAATTTGTTTTTCTGTAATTTTGGATATGACTTTCTATTTGCTTAGAGTTTTCCCATTTACTATCATAATTGACAATCATCTATAGTTTAATATGGAGATTTTTTCAGGATTTTTCTATCAGATTTACATTATCATTATAAATCATTAGATAGTTTTCTGTATTTCTTCATGCTCTGGAAGGACAATTATAGAATTAGAAATACTCTATTAAACTTAGAAACTTAAATTAATGTATTACCTAAACTACTTGCTCAGATAAAATATCTTAATATTTCCTTAGATTAGTTCTCTATATGTATCATCTATATTTCTTTGAGCCAATTCATACTAGTATTTTGAATACAATTCACAATTTTAGATACTTATTGTATTAGTCAGGGTTCTACAGAGAAACAAACAATAGAGTGGTGTGTGTGTGCGTGTGTGTGTGAAAAGATTTATTTAAAAAAACTGGCTCAGATGATTGTGAGGGTGGGAAATCTCAAAATCTGTAGGATAGGTTGGCAGGCTAGAAAGTCAGCAGGATTTCTATGTCATAGTGTTGACTCATAATTCTGGGAAACCTCAATTTTTGCTCTTAAGGACTTCAAGTGATTGGGTGAGGGTCACCCACATCATCAAAGTAATTTCCTTTCCTAAGAGTCAACTTATTGTAGATGTTAAACACATCTACAAAATACCTTCACAGCAACATCACAACATTTAGATTACTGTTTGACTGAACAGCTGGGCACCATAGCCTAGCCAAATCGACACATAAAATTTAGCCAAGATACTTACACCTTGCTTTTTAGAGTCAAGTTGATACAACTCTTCTTGAGGACTGTATCTGTTAGTTTAGCCTTGGTTATGCTGGTAATAAATGTTCTGGGATCTGAGAGACTGATAAAACACGTGTTTATTCCTCACATATCCTACCCATTTTGGGGGGTTGTCTACAGCTCTGCTCCATATTGTCTTCCTTTTATGACACAGGCTGATGAAGCAACTTCTAGCTAGAACACTGCCAGTCTCAAGGCAGAAGGAAAAGAGAGATGATGAATCCTATGCTGGCTCTTAAAGTTACTACTTATGTCACTTGTATTTATAATGCATTAGCCACAGAAAGTCACTTGGCCAAGCCTATAACTTGGCTTGGGGGTGGGGTGTGGATATACAATTCCCAGCCAGGCAGAGCATGGCAAGTCACATGGTTAAGTCTGACACCAATGAGACAGTGATGTATAATCCTCCCATAGGAAGGGGATGTTGTTTATGATAAGGGTAATTTTCAATATGTTATAAAAATTGTTTTCAAATGTTTAAATAGTTTGAACTTTCTATAAAATTATCCTCAGTGAATATTCACTATGCAAACAAGGACTTATAGAAAGTAATGTTAACTTCAGTGTATTTATAGTAGACTAAGATTTTTTTTAATGTTCTTTTTTTAGGGTGTGAAAGTAGTTAGTAGTTTTAAATTGGTTCTCCTACTTAATTGTTTATATACTCTGATTAATTCTATAATTAGTGAGTTTAGTAAATATGGTTTTATGGAATATAAACTATTCAAGATAAATATGTCAAATAATTATAGGTGTTACATTCTTTCCAGCTCCCCTCCCACCTGATCCTTAGTAATTATGATAGAAATGAGCATGGAGATGTAAAAATAAGGGAAAATCTGCTTTACTAATGAAAGCTAGGGAAAGTTTCCACTGAAATTTTAGAAAATGTGCTATTTCTAATTTGGACATTTTAGGATATAACCTTGTGGGCAGCTTGGTACTCACCTTCCAAGTAAACAGTATATTCTCTTTGGAGATAAGTAAAAGGGGAACCTGTACTCCAAGGATATTTCCACAATTTTGGATGCATGAGAATTGTAGATAAGGAGAGGATATGAGAAATGTAAACAATGTTTTACTTGAGGACACTTTTGTTGCTGTAGAATATAGAATTCGAGGATATCTGAGCTGATTGAGACAAGGACTGGATCCATGTTCTCACACACAAAGCCTGTAATGATGGTTATCCTTATGTGACAAAGGAATATCTACTAATAGCATAAGAAAGAAGATAGGAATAATTTTAGGAATTACTAACTGTTCTAGGAAGACTAAAGTCTAAAAAGCTATATCTAGAAGGATGACAGGTATGACAGTAGGCAGTCTTCTTCCTGCAGTAGCAAAAGGTAAAATTGAAAAAAAAAAAGATGTAAACTTTATAACAGGCAATTATATACATTGCATGCCTCCTATATTTCCTGCTAAAGAATGTCACACAGACACACACACACACACACACACACACACACACACACACACACACACA